>NC_086109.1:16173988-16490394 GCF_963921235.1 Mobula hypostoma | reverse complement strand
TGGCGGCTCTCCGCCTCAGGACTCTGCAGAGACTCCTGTATGTCGAGCACCCTCCCAGGTGGCACGTGTTGGCGACATTCTTCCTCCGGAAGGGCTGCTGTCTTCATGAAGAGATGCGGCTACCATCGGCGGGCGTCAGCCGTGCTGCTTTGCGAAGTCTGCCCGGCTTCTATCAGGACCTACTGAGAGTCTGGAACATGGTTGCCTCACACCGGGAATCCCCTCCTCTGGCAGAGGGTGGAGTCCTGGCCGACCCTTGCCTTACCCCAACGGATGTCGGTGCAGCTCAGGTGTGTGGAACGACTCAGACTGAGTTGCTTGTCGGGCCCAGGCCCCGCAATCTTATCCGAGAGCTGAGTCCACACAACTTGAGCTGTCTCTCCTCGACACCCACAATCCCATCCAGAGATGCAGGTAGGAGGTAATTCTATGGGCTGCTGCTCCACACCCTCCACTTCCTAGCCCTTGTCCACCGTCCCGACACGCCATGGAGGTCGGTCTTTCCACCTGGAGGTGAGGGGGTCCAGAATGGAGGTCCCTTTATGAGGGAGTTCTTCCCACGCACCTTGGGGATCTGGGGTGGAGGCTGCTGCATAGAGCGGTGCCTTGTAATAAATTCTTTAGTTTGTACACAGATCTCCCAGCCGCATGTCACTTCTGTGGGCTGGAGGAGACCGTGTACCACATGTACATTGAGTGTGTGAGGCTGCAGGCCCTTTTTGCGTATCTGTGTGGGCTGCTTCTCGCATTCTGGTTGCATTTTAGCCCCACCCTATTTATATACAGTCATCCAGTAAGGAGGGGGGCATGGAGGGATGAGGATGTCCTTGTCAACCTGCTCCTGGGACTGGCGAAATCAGCCGTCCTTGGGTCTTGGAAATGGGTGGCAGGAGGATCTGCCCAGGTAGACTGCCTGGCAATGTTTAGGGAGTATGTTCGTGCCTGGGTAAATATTGAAAAGGAACACGCACTGTTCACGGCGACCTTAAAGGCGTTCTGGGACCGTTGGGCTCTGCGGGGGGGGTAATTACCATCATTGACAGAGATGGAAACATTTTGGTTTAATGTGTAATGTCTATTTGTAGTAAAGTAGGAGGAGAAGAAGATGGCAGTGTGACGCAGCGCGCGCAGCCTCTCTGGTGAATGATATCTGTAATCTGTCAAGTAGGGGACTGTGCACAATTCTGATTTGATGGAGACAGACGTGAGAGTATAGAGGAACATCTGGAGAAACTTCTGAAATGCCCGCTTCGCTGCCGCTGCTACTGTGTGGTAACTGGAATCTCCGGAGCAGGAGGCCCCGAATCCTCGGCTTTGCTTGTTTCGGCGGCCGGGGCGAAGTCGAAGGCACTCGGCAGAGGATGGCGCTCAGGAGGCCGTATCGGAGGCTCAAAGTTTTCGGATGGACGGACTTAGTGTCAGCTGTAGTTGGCTGCTTCCAAGGCATCGACAAGTTGACAGTGCCTGGTGGTTTATGGGAGGGAGTTTCTCCCTTTTGCCACCTGCTATCGGGGACTCGGGAGTCGATCGGGACTTGAGACTTCTTTTTTTACCGTGGCCATGGTCTGTTCTTTATCAAATTATGGTATTGCTTTGCACTGCTGGAACTGTATGTTATAATTATGTGGTTGTGTCAGTGTTAGTCTTTGGTTTGTCCTGTTTTCTGTGATATCACTCCGGAGAAACATTGATCATTTCTTAATGCATGTATGCATTTCTAAATGACAATAAAAAGAGGACTGAGTGTTCTCATAATCTAATCTAAGTAATTGTGTTAGTCACTGTTTTGTATATATATAAAACACTGAATTTTTAATAAGAATATTTTGTATAGAAAAAAAAAAGGAGTTCAGCAGTGTCTGAGATATGCAAACCACTCCGTCTGGCACCAACATTCATTCCATGGTCAAAGTCACTTAGATCGCATTTCTTTCCCATTCTGTTGTTTGGTTTAAACAGCAATTGAACTTTTTGACCATGTCTGCTGCTTTTATGCACCAAGTCGCTGCCACATGATTGGCTGATTAGATATTTGTATTAACGAGCAGGTGTGTAGGTATATCTAATAAAGTGGCTATTGAGCGTATACTGGTTACATTATGCAACTGAAATCAAACCACCACTGCAGTGGTGTTTTCTAAAGATTTAATGATTTGCTTTATTTATCACCTATACATCAAAACATTGAAACATAGAGTGAAATTCATCATTTTGCAGCCGAGGATTTGATGGGAGCAGCCTGCAAGTGTCATCATGCTTCTGGCACCAGCATAGCAAGCCTGTAACTTGCAAACCCTGACTTTTACATCTTTGGAATGTGTGATGAAATCACAGCACCAGCAGGAAACCCATGTGGTCATGGAGAGAACATACAACCTCCTTATGACAGTGCCAGGAATCAAACCTTGATCGGTAATCACTCGCGCTGTACAGTGTTTGTGCTTGCCGCTATGCAATCATGCCACCCCCTAGCCTTCTAACTGTACCCTCAAATAGTTTGAGAGTCAGTGCAAACTTACTGGAAACCTGGAGGTGTATTTTGTTGGAGAGCGCTGTGCCGTGGTCATTTCTGGCTGAGCACTGATACTCGCCCTCATAGTCCTCTGCCCGGCCACTATATCGGAAGTCCATGACCAGAGTTCCTGACCGCGATCTCATAGACACTCTAGAATCTTTGGCAACATTGAAATACTTTCCATTGCGGGTCCATGAGAATCTGTGGAAATACAATCAGGTTATCGGCTGGACAAGAACACTCAGGGCAAATCAGGCTTCTTGCTCAAAATTATTCACAAACACAATTTTATAAATGACTCTTTCCATCATTATGACTGTCTCTTACTAATACTCACTGACACTCCAGAATGCTACTGAAAAAAGGGACCCATTCCTAAGGACTGCCATGAAAACAATGATAGATAACACTATCACCTTGGATTATGCTTTCAATTTTCAGAGGCAGAATTTGAAACCACAATCTTTGCCTTAGGAACAAATGTGATGCCAAGTAAGGCAGGTAGGTAACTTGGTTAAGGCTAACAACAAACTGTAAATGGACAACAGAAGTGGGAGTGAAGTAGAATCACACCCATCGCACTATCCTTGCTTCCGATATCTAGGACACCTGACTAAAATCGGCAGAAATAATAAAAAAAAAGAACGGATATTTGGAGCCCAGGTGTAAGGAGCAGCAAGCATTGATTTTCCTGCCAGGAATACACCACTTTTTATAAGCAACCCATAAAAAATGCTGGAGGAGCTCAGCAGGTCAGGCAGCATCTATAGAAAAGAGTAAACAGTCGAAGTTTCGGATGAGATCCTTCATCAGGACCACTTTTTATAATCCTGCTTACATCGTAAATACATGCTGGCATTAATGCATATTTATTCCATATCTGTGTTTCTAACTTTATTTCATATAATTCTTTTTTCTATATAATTGTTGACTGTTGTTTTATGTTGTATGTCACGCCAATACACCGCAACAAATTCCTAATACAAGTAAATGTACGTGGCGAGTAAAGTTGATCCTTGATCACATCGGGAGTCGATCACATAATGAGAAGCAAACTCCAGTCTCTGTGAAAGGGTTAGCTGGGTTAAATCAGGAAGCAATTTGCAAGCACAGTTGTGGTTAGCTGCTAGACTGGCAGCACATTCACGTTGCAAAGGTATAAGCATTACTCTTATTTCTCCTGCTGAAGATGGAGTGTGCCCCCCTGCACAATGCACAGGTCTGCCGACATAAACATGGCCGACAACTTGGCTCGGGGCGAGGTGAAAGAGGGAGAGGGCAGAGGCGATGCAGTCACACAACTTCGACTGCAACCTAACTCGCACGTCTGTTACCTGGAAAGTTGGGTTTGTTCCCCTTGGAATATTTAAACAGACTGTAACAAGATGCAGACAAAAAACAGAAGGAAATCAAGATTCAGGATTCCAGCTTATTTATCACGTGCATTTTGAAACATACAGGGAAATGCATCATTTGTGTCAACAACCAACACCCTCGAGGGTGTGTGGGGGCAGCCTACTAGTGTTGCCACACATTTCGGCAGTAGCATGGCATAAAAAGATATCGAATATAAACAGAAATACTTAGCGGGTCAGGCCAACAGTTGTGGAAAGAGAAATGAGATTCATACATTCATGTAGGAGTTGTCCTGTATGGAAGCAAACCCCTTAGCCCAACCAAACACTAATTTACACTAAAGCTTTTTTTTAATACCCCCACATCTGCTAGATTCTACCTCTCACCTATATATTAGGGGCAATTGGCCAATTAACCTACCAATCTACACATTTCTAGGATATGGGAGAGATTGGTGCAGCCAGAGGATACTCAATGGGGGGGTAACATGCAAACTCTACACTGACTGCACCCGAGGTCTCACACACTGCTGGTTTCTCTACCACCTGCACCTTGGTGCCACCCTCGTTTCAAGACATTTCTCCCCTTACAGGTGGTGCCGGACCTGCTAAGGGTTTCAAGCTTTTTCTGTTGCTTAACTCAAAATATCAGGATATTTTGATGGATTGCAAAGAGTTAACAATGGCGGATGATGCAGATTGGTAAACACATTGGCGAGACAGGGAGAGTTTCTTTTATGCAATATGTGGGTACACTCTTGAACACACTGACTGAAAGGGGCTGATGCAGATTTAACCTCCTGGAGGAGACTGAGTACAGAATCAGAGGGTTAACATTACAAGGGCAATACGCACAAAATGGTGTGAAATAAACAGGCAAAGTTTTGGGCCTGGCCTGCTGAGTTCCTCCAGCATTTTGTGTGTGTGCTACTCAAGATTTCCAGCATCTGCAGAATCTCCTGCATCTCAAAAGCTGGGGTCTTGGCGATTTGTGTACTTTGTTCAAGGAGCTGAGAAGGGGTTATGGAAGCTCACCACAACCTGATTTTGCAACAGACTCGAGAAGCGAGTAGACTGCACCCCAAGGAGCTGGCAGGGACTCAATGGGCTAGTCAAATAGTCTCCTGTTTTTTTTAAGTCACTTTGAGCTCCACAGTTAGTCTGCAAAACCAGTTTTCAACAGTGGAGGGCAATAAAGTTCTATATACAAGAGATTCTGCCGATGCTGGAAATCCAGAGCAACACACACAAAGTGCAGGAGAAATTCAGCAAGTCAGGCAGCATCTATGTTTTGGACTGAGACCCTTCTTCAGAATCGCTTCTACACTTCTACAGTTGCTCACAAGTAGCCTCTAGTTATAGAATCTGCTTGCCGCAAGGCTGGGCAATCTCACCCATAGTCAGAGCCCTCCCGGCCCCACCCGGCCAAGTCGTGCCCCGGTCACTGGTACCTACACAGGGGTTGGGTTCCCTTTTCCTTCACAAACGATCATAACGTTATCCCGTGGATCTACAATGTAATCCTTTGGCGACTGCTTGGTGATGGTTGGAGGCTGGTTCACTGCAAGAGACAAATTAAAGGAGGTAAAAAAATGACAGATTATTAACAGGCTGTACATGACTGAAGTACAATTAGAGCAAAAGTCTAACTTTCTTTCCCTGCCTCAACACACAAGGCCAACACTGTTATACTTTTTGTAAATTTCCTATTCCACAGTAATTTTATTCTTGAGAGTGGGACTAACCCTGCTCTCTCCTAAGAGCACCACTTCTGTCCTTGGAGGCCGGTATTGGCCAGGACTATGGGATACTGAGTGAGAACATAGGCAACCGGGTATGGACTGTCTCGGCAAGGTGTCAACTGTCTTTTCCAGACAATGCGTGCCTCGCATGAAGCACACAATAATGCAGATGCTGGAATCTGGAGCAAGACGCTCGCTGCCAGAGGATCTCTGAAGGTCAGGCAGCATCTGTGGAGGGAAATGGTCAGCTGATGTTTCAGACCCAGACCCTTCCTCTGAGTCCTGGCGCAGGGTTTTGACCGGAAATGTTGACAATTCTTCCACAAAACTGTACCGTTGCTTTGCCACGTTTACTGCTAGTGCATTTCAAATGACTAGTCAGTTGAGATGGCGAAATGGTTCCCCAGGAATCAACATCTTCAGCAGAGAGATGAGCATAAGAGGATGAGGAGAAGAGAAGGCGGGAGAGGAGACAAAGAAGGATGACGTTAAGAGAGAGGAGGGAGATCAAATAAAAATGGTCTCCTTCCTTGGAAGAAAGAGATGAAGATTAGCTTTGTTTGTCAAATGTACATAGAAACATACGGAAACAGTGAAACGTGTAGTTTGATGTCAAATGAAACCAGCGAAGATTCTGCTGAGCAGCCTGCAAGTGTCACCATGCCCCTGGCACCATAATAGCTTGCTCACACCTCACTAATCCTGTCCCGTACGTCTTTGGATTGTCGGAGGAAACTTGAAGCACCTGGAGAAAACACACGCGGTCCCTCGGAGAATGTATAAACTCCTTACAGACAGTGGCAAGAATCGAATCCCCGATCTTACAGCAGGCTGCTACAAAGCATTGCACTATGCTACCGTGCCACCCCACAGAAAGAGAAATGATGATGTCAACATATATTGAAAGCCACGCGTCCTTTGTGCCCCACGGGGGAGATGTAGTTCCCGAGGCAGACGGTGGCAAGTGGGGTTGAATATTAAGTTCTCATCTCGATTTGGCTCACAAGTATGAAAGTAAGGGCCTTGACAGCAGGGCGGAAAGGGAGCAGGGCTTGATTGGCGTCTGTGTGCGGTGAAATGCGGTGACGGCGAGCAGCAGGGGAGATTCAGCTGGAATGAGGCTGAGGGATGGGGGAACAAAGCAAGGGGACCCAGGTGGCCAGGCCACACAGCAGACACAGCCAAGCCTCAACGAGCACACAACTCTTGGCAGCGAGTCCTTAATGGAAAGTGTGACAAAGTATACAATGCATCAGTCAACCAATGCTGGATTAAAACTCCGCAGTAAATGTTTCTGTGCTAGGATACAAAGCCAAGTCGTAGTATCTGTCTCAGAAGGATTTTACATTCCCAGAGAGAAATGGGAAGTTTATGTTTTCACCCATGAAGATGATGTAGCTAGGCAACCTAAAGGAGAAGGGTCTCAGTTCCAAACATCGATTGTTTACTTCCTTCAAAAGATGCTGCCTGATCTGCTGAGATCTTCCAGCATTGTGTGTGTGCTGCTCTGGATTTCCAGCTTCTGCAGATCCCTTGTGTTTCAAATGTCTCTTTTGGCAGCCGAGAATGCAAAGCTACATTCCATCAGGCCATGCTCTCTTCCTGCTTTATACACTGAGGGTCCTGACTGGTTGCATCGTGGCCTGGTATGGGAATACTAAGAATGAAAAAGTTGACAAGTGGTGGTGGATCCAACCTAGTCCATCACAGAAAAAGTCTTCGCCACTCTTGAGCATACCTACAAGGAGCGCTGCCACAAGAAAGCTGTATCTAGCATCTAAGAACTCCTCCATCGAGACGATGCTCTCTTCTCACTGCTGCAATCAGGAAGGAGCTACAGAAGTCTTAGTTCTCACACCACCAAGTTCAGGAACAGTTATTACCCTTTAGCCATCAGGCTCCTGAACCAGCATGGGTAACTTCACGCACCTCAACTCTGAACTGATTCCAAAACCAATGATTCATTTTCAAAGACTCTATAACTTATTTACCTTTTTAACTATTTTTGTCCTGCTGTGAATGCCTGCCAGAAACTCTGTTCATGGCCACACTTGCAACTTGCAGACTGTACAGATTATGGGCAGTTCACAGGTACGGTCTCTGCCGTAACCTGTCAGCAACCTTTGAGTTGCTGTGTGCTAAAGCACAGACTGCAAGCATCAGAACTTCCTGAGTTCAGGGACTCGGGCGCCTAATTTGCATAGTTTGGGAGGCACGGTAGCATCGCTGTTAGGAAAGTGCCAGCGATTGTGATTGGGGTTCAATTCTTGCAAGCTGTTGTAAGGAGCTTGTACGTTCTTCCTGGTACTGCTTGGGTTTCCTCCCACTTTTCAAAGATGACAGGTTAGTGTTAGTAAGTGGAGGACATACTATGTTGGTGCTGGAAGCATGGCGACAATTACAGGCCGCCCTCCAGCACATCCTCACACTGTGTTGGTCATTGATGCAAAAATGACACATCTCACTGTCTGTTTCGATGGACGTGTGACAAGTTAAAATAACCTTTCTAATCTTTCTTACTACTTCAGATCATTCCTGAGTGAGTGTGACACCGCTGGAGGTGACGTTAAACCAGCCCTCCTGCTTGCCTGGGGTGAACTGTAGATCCCTTGGTAATTACTTCAAGCAGCCCAACCCAATGATCCAGCTGGTGTTTCTAGCTCAACTAGCAGATGGCATTTGACCTTTTGGGCTCATGCTGTGCACAAATTAGCTGTCTGGTTCACACTTCGGAAAATAACTCAATCAGCAAGAATATGTTTCAGGGCACCCTGCAGTTGTGAAAGGGGTTATCAAAATAAAATGCGCTCTAGCAAGAGAATTTGTTTGAGTGCGCCACCAAAAGCCTCACATCTACCAACTCAGACAGGTCTAATCCAAGGTCATATAGTGATTCGAATTATGTTGTACTAGGAAACAAGCCATTCAACATAACTGATCTGTGATTTTGTTCATGACTCCACCAGTCTCTTCCTATCTGTCTCAGCCAATCAGAATTCTCTTTTGTCCTCTTTGCTCTTGTGTGCATCTGCGGCTTCCTTCTGTTAAAAGTCCTTTCCCACTTTATAGAAGACAGCGGGGAATAGGTAAAGTAGGGGAGAGGGGCAAACAAGGACACAGGAATGTTAGAAACAGATGAAGAAAGTTGTGAATTCTGTCAGCTCCATCATGGGCACTAGCCTCCCCAGCACATTTTCAATAAGTGATGCTTCAAAAAGGTGGCATTCATCATTAAGGACCCCCATCATCCAGTGCATGCCCTTTTTCCATTGCTCCAATCAGCGAGGAGGTACAGGAGCTTGAAGGCACACACTCAAAAATCCAGGAACACCCTCTCCTCTGCCATCAGATTTCTGAATAGACTACTTTTTTCTCTCTTTTTGCACTGATTTAACTTTTTAGATATATATACACATACACACACTTCTTACTGTAATTTATGTATTACAATGTACTGCTACTGCATAATAACAAATTTGATGACATATGCTAGTGATATTAAACCTGATACTGATTTTGAAGTAAGGTTATAATTGACCTGTTTCCAGCATCAACTAAACATTCCTGTTTCTTTTTTCCTCTGCAACTCTCGACTCCCTTGTAATAAAAAGAAAATTCAGAGAATTGCTTCAGCTCAATACAGAGTGAGAAGGTAAAGACTACAGAGATTAGAGAGGGATTCTTAGTTGACCGTCCATTGAGCGTGAGTGGGAAGCTTTTATTCTGTAGAAATCCTCCGCATCCTTGAACCTCACACACAAAGTGCTGCTTAAACCCTGAGCTTCTAAATTAACTATTAGGGCACTATTTCAATAGGATAGGGCTGTACAGTCATTAAACCGTGTGGGTTTCTGCCAGTTCTCTGTAGCATATTTCAAAAGTTTTGCAGCTGAATATTATAGCACTATGTCCGTAGCCTCACTGTAGAGTATCAAACCACCCTGTCCCTTATGATAAATCCGGAGGCTGGAAGCGTACTGAGTGGAGGACCTGAAGGCTACTTTCATAGAGAAACAGGAAGAACTTACACTGATTCTGAAGGTTTGCTTTTGTTCCATTGAAGGCAAATTGAAGGAACATAGATGAGGAAACAAAACAGGTTAGTAAAAGCAACAAAAACTATCAACATCTTGTAAATGAAAGTATTAATGTGCAGTTAATAACATACAAATTATTAGTGAATATTTATTGATGTATACTCCTTAATATACCTTTTATATTAATAATAGCTTATTAATAAATACTACTTGTTAACAAATCCTTACCAATACATTGGTCAAACTTATACACTGATCAAAAAGTAAGCAACAGTAGATTCTAGGTATCGGAAACAAATTAAACACAAAAAGGACGGACATGCTCAGCAGGTCGGACAGAACATGTAGAATGAGAAACAGAATTAATGTTTCAATTTGAAGACTGTTTGTTAGTTCTGACCAAGAACATTAACTTTCTTTCTCTCTCCACAGATGCTGCCTGACCTGCTGAATATCTCCAGTTTCCTTTTTTGTTACTTCATAAGTCATTGTTAAAAATGTCAATTAATTTACTGATTATTAATACATATTATGCATAAATAAAACAGATTATGATGAAATCATACTTCTAGTAAGTTAGCCATTCATGAACACACCTTCATAATTAATATAAATGCGTGTTAATGGATCCCATTTATTAACAAAAGCCTTGTTAACTTGAGAGAGGAACTGGACTTTAATATTTTCACCAAGCAGCAGCCCTATCCTGCCTATCACCTCTGCAGCATCACTTTTACTGACTTACAACACTTACAATCGAGAGGGACTTCAATGGATGTAACCTCGTGGCTTAGAGTCAAGATGAGCAGCAATCCGAAGTGCAGTAGGATCCCTTCCCTTGGTAGCATTTCTGCCAGTTAAGTGCTCCCCAAGAGCAAAGTTGTCCTCTGGGCTGGGTGCTCTGGATGACACCTGTTAGCAAAGAACAGTCATTAAATGCATTATGTCGTTTATGTAAATAACATAGGGTCATGAAGTATTAGAGCACAGATACAGTCCCCTCTCCCCATTTGGTCCATGCCAACCCATTATTCTGCCTAGTCTTATCAACCCACACCTACATCATAGCCTCAATACCACTCTCATCCAAACCTCTCTTCAATGCTACAATTGAACCTGCACTTACCACTCCCACTTGCATCTCGTTCCACCCTCGGCGCATCACCCCCAACGTGAAGAAGTTCCCCTCAGATTCCCCTTAAACATTTCACCTTTCGCCTTAGACCTACTGTCTATCCTCTCATTCTAGTCTCAAAGTATAAAAAGTTCAAAGTAAATTTATGATCAAAGTATGCATATGCCACTAAATACAACCCTGAGGTTCATTTTCTCGCAGGCAGTCATAATAGAGAACAGAAATACAACTGAATCAATGAAAACTACCCACAAGCAAAGACTGACAAGCAATGTGTACCAAAAGCACACGTCCAATATACGTGAAGCTTCCAGGACGTACAATTAGATAAAATTTGTTTTTGTGTGAAGGAAACATAAGGAAAAGAGCTGAACATTGTGCTCACAGAGCTGGGCATCAAAGAATGTCATAAAACAGTGCAGAGGCTGAGAGAAAATGCAAAGTCCAGTCTCTGAAGGCAAAGCCAACCTAGGGGAAGGGTGAGGGGATTAGGTGGGCGGGGGAAATGGAGATATGGATCGCATTGCAAACATGGGAGCATAGCGGTTAGCACGCCACTATTACAGCTCAGGGTGTTGCAATTTGGAGTTCAACCGCGGCATCCTTTGTAAGGAGTTTCGATGTCCTCCCTGCGAATATGTGGGTTTTCTCCGGGTGCTCTGGTTTCCCTACAGTCCAAAGACGTACCGGGTAGGAGGTTAGATGGTCATTGTAGACTGTCCTGTGATTAGGATAGGGTTAACTAGGCGGGTTGCCAGACAGTGTGGCTCGTTGGACCAGAATGGCCCGTTCCGCCCTGTGTCTCGAAATAAAAAAATAAACAAGCAGGCTGGTAATCAGGCCACCCACTCACCTGGGGAGCTGAGACCTGTGGTGGTCAGATCCAGAAAACAAATTAGAATATAGAGACTGAAAAGAATGCACTTGTCTCTTACTGAGTCTTCTGCTGTACGCTAATGTCTTGTTTACCAGTAGACACTTTAAGCCACTTTTTATAATGGTGTTTACATTGTAAATACATGTTGGTATTTATGTATTAATACACATTTTATTCCATATTCGTCCTTAAACCTCTAACTTTATTTTTTACTTTTTATAATTACTGAATATTTTTTTTTGATCTATGTTGTGCCCTGACTAACACACAACAGCAAATTCCTGACATCTGTAAATGTGTATGGTGAATAAAGCTCCTCCTTGATCTTTGCTGTCTTTTTTTCTCTGTTCCTTCATTTTCTGGTGTAATTTATGTTCTGTGCGTTGTCCGAATCTATGTCCCCATGATGTTGCTGCAAGCAAGTTTTGTATTGTACCCGCACCTTGTGCACACGACAATGAACTCGACCTGACTGAATGCAGTTACTGGACAGAACTCTTTTACCAGAGGAATCCACAAAGACAAGTCAGTGGGGCCGATACTAATCTACTGTTCAAAGCGCAGCTGCGTACTGACGCTACCGTATGGATCAAACCCCACACGGCCTCAGAGCATCAAATGTTCACTTTCGTGGTTTGTATGCCTTCCACCTGCTCCATGATTGATGCTGCCTGCAAAGCCCTCCTCCGTCAACCCAACAGCCAGGTGTTCATTAATTCGGTATTAGATCGCCTTCTGACCCTCGACCCTCATGACCTACTGCATGAAAAATGTCACATCCCGACTCCTGTTTCCTTGCTGACTTCCCCTCCCTCACTCGCAGGAACCTGCCTCCACTTTAATCACTTGCCCAGCTCCTGACCCCCTCACCCTCAATGCAAAGGTTGGACAGATGGCAACAGCAAGCAGGTGTCCTGAGGTCACCAAGCTGAACGGTAAGAGGCATCACCTCGACAGCCATGCCAGTCAGAATCAGTATCAGGTTTAATACCACTGACATATGCCGTGAAATTTCTTGTTTTACAGCAACAGTACCGTGCAATACTTACAAAACAAACTATAAACTACATTAAGAAATAGATGGTATATTTAAAAAAATTACATAAATAGCACAAAAATAGTACGTGTGTTAAGGCAGGGGGAAGAAGCTGTTCCGAAAAAGTTGAGCGTGTCTTCAAGCTGCTGTACGTCCTCCCTGATGGTAGTAATGGGAAGAGAGCACGTATATATAGGAGGGAGGAGAAGATGGCGGCGCAACACAGCGTGCACGGCCGCTCCGAATGATATCGTTTGTGTTAACTAGGGGGCCGTGCACAATCCTGATTTGATGGAGACGGACGTGAGAAGCACGGAGGAACACCTGGAGAAACTTCTGAAATGCCCGCTTTGCTGCCGCTGCTACTGTGCGATCGAGAATCTCCGGAGGGGAAGGCCCAAAATCCTCAGCTTTGCCTATTGCCTGTTGCCGGGGCCAGGGTCGAAGCGCTCGGCAGAGATGGTGCTCGACGCTCGGTGTTGGAGAGCTGGTCGGAGGCTCGGAGTTTTCGGACGGACTCGGAGTCGGACTGTGGTCAGATGCTTCCAGGATGCTGCATCGGCAAGTTTGCGGCGCTGGAAGTTCACCGTCTGAGTGAGATGATGGGACTTTCGAGAAGACTTTTACCGTGTCCATGGTCTGTTCTTATCAAATTATGGTATTGCTTTGCACTGTTGTAACTATATGTTATAATTATGTGGTTTTTGTCAGTTTTTTAGTCGGTTTGTCATGTGTTTCTGTGATATAATTCTGGAGAAACATAGTATAATTTCTTAATGCATGCATTACTAAATGACAATAAAAGAAGACTGTGTGTCCTCATAATCTAATATTCATTGAAACACACAGTGAAATGTGTCATTCCTGTTAATAACCAAACCTCACTGATCATAGGTTTGACCTTTGGGTCTAAACTCCAGGACTTGCCAGAGGCAGCGGGGTGGATCTATCAAACTGGATGCAGGGTGGAAAGGTGATGACTTAAAGGGCCATGCAGGGTGAAAGAGTACCAGTGCAAAGCGAAGGGGAAATAACCAAGGGATGCACAGCAGTGTTGGCTGCAAGGTGGAAGCAGAGAGAGCAAATGATTGGAACTGGACAGGGCACATGAGGAGGTGCAGAGTGAAAACCAGTAAACAGGGTAAGGGGAAGCACGAACAGGCTGACAAGGCAGAGCCAAGCATGAGTGACCCATGCACAGCACGGGGGGGTAGCAGGCAGCCAGGAGAAGCACGGGGGTAGCTGGCAGCCAGGAGAAGCAGGGGGGTAGCAGGCAGCCAGGAGAAGCACGGGGGTAGCTGGCAGCCAGGAGAAGCACGGGGGTAGCTGGCAGCCAGGAGAAGCACGGAAGCTGTAGAATGAAGTGGATCTGGCAGACCGGGTGCAGATCCAGCAGCGTGGAGGTCAAGCGAATCTAAGGGAGAGGAACAGCACATGCGGATGTGAATGGGAGAAGGCAGGGTAGAGCACATGTGAGCCCAAAGGTGAATTGGCAAGGAATAAGACCAGATGACATAGAAGCAGAATTAGATGATACAGTCCATCGAGTCTACTCTGCCATTCGATCATGGCTGATTTATCATCCATCTCAATCCCATTCTCCTGCTTTCTCACTGTAGTCTTTGACACCCTAATGAATTACGAACCTATCAATTTCCACTTTAAATATACCCAATGACTTGACCTCCACATCCATCTGAGGCCATGAACTCGACAGATTCACCAAATGGCTACAGAAATTCTGCCTCACCTCTGTTCTGAAGGGATTTCCTTCTATTTTGAGGCTGTGTCCTCCAGTCCTAGACTCCCTCACTACAGGAAACATCTTCTCAACATCCACTCTGTCTAAGCCTTTCAATACTCAATAGGTTTCAGTGGGATCCCTCTTCATTCTTCTAAACTCCAGAACGTACAGGCCCAGAGCCATCAAATGCTCCTCAAACGTTAACCCTTTCATTCCCAGGATCATCCCTGTACAACTCCTCTGGATCCTATCCAATGTTTCATGCAGACCTGAAAGGAACAGTGCAGCTCAAGAGGACTCAAAGGTAAGATGGTAGGGAGGAGTGCCAGTGGACCCAAACGGGTGATAGCCTAGCGGACTGTGTAGGATAAAGCAGAGGCAGTTATGGGGAGAGTGAAAGGGTAACTAACCCAGGAATGCACGACAGTAATCGACTGCTTGGCGAAGCAGGGTCAGCGAGGTGACTGATAGTGGATTGGACAATACGAAGAAGGTGTGGCAGGGTGAAGCAAAAAAATGATGTGGCTGAATGGAATTAGTACAGATGGGAAGGAGGACAACATAGACATACATTACAGTACAGTATATGCCTTTCGGCCCACAATATTATGCTGACCTTTTAATGAACTCTAAAATCAATCCAACTATTCTCTTCTATATAACCCTCCATTTTTCTGTCACCTCTATGTCTAAGAGTTTCTTAAACGTCCCTTTATATCTGCCCTTACTAATAACCCTGGCAGGGCATTCCACGCATCCAGTACTCTCAGTGTAAAGAAATTACTAAAGACAGGGTGGGCCAAGGGGCTTATTTCTGTGCTATGTAACACTATGACTATGACCATATCACAGCTTGATTCAGAACTAACTGTACCTTCTATTAAAGGTAGGTGCTTAACTTCCTGCAGTAGGTGTCTCCACCCATGAAAACAAAATATCAACTGCAATACCAATATTCCTTTCTATAGTTATTCATACTTTTATCTTAAACCCTTCCTATTTCCAACTGTATATACTTTACATGTAACGTGGATGATATAAAAATCTATTTTGTTTTATCTGTGTCGGTTTTAGTGTTAGGCAGCTCGCACTCTGCAGGAGCTTTCTTTTCTTTTTAAATCTTTTTATTAAATAAGTATACAAAAAGGTAAGCCATATAGACACTAATACACTGTTAGAATATAATAAAATTACAGAAGATATTAATAAAAAAAAATACTACAATGTAATTTAAACATAACATACCACGGTAACATAATAATATACTAATTTTATATATATATCAATAGAGAAAAGGAAACCCCCCCCCAAAAAAAAACCACCGTGCAACTAACTAAAAGCAAAGCAAAGCAATGGGCTAACTTGAAACCAAACAGAGTTAAACTTAAAATCACGTCCTCAATCCCGACCTCCATTAAAAACAGTAAAAAAAACAAGAAGGGTATATATTACATTAAATGAAAATATTGAATAAAAGATCTCCAAGTCTGTTCAAATTTAAATGAGGAGTCATACAGATTGCTTCTAATTTTCTCCAGATTCAAGCATAATATAGGAGCTGCATTGCTTACACTGCTCTGATTAGCTGTTCTGGGTTTCGATTTTCATCCTTTCTTCTGACAGATGCAACCATTCAGCAGCACAAAGAATGACTAACTCCTTTATGGGTTTAAATCGTTACATGAGTCAGAATAGCTATCACTGTCTCACCTGCATTTATGGTGTGCTGACCTTGTGTCACGATGGGTCTGCTGTTGCCATCTGACTTCTTCTGCGGCAGTTAACCATATAATATAACCATATAACTATTACAGCACGGAAACAGGCCATCTTCGCCCTTCTAGTCGATGCCGAACTCTTACTCTCACCTAGCCCCACAGACTTGCACTCACTCCATAACCCTCCATTCCTTTCCTGTCCATATATCTATCCAATTTAACTTTAAACAACAACATCGAACCTGCCTCAACCACTTCTGCTGGAAGCTCGTTCCACACAGTTACCACTCTCTGAGTAAAGAAGTTCCCCCTCATGTTACCCCTAAACTTTTGCCCTTTAACTCTCAACTCATGTCCTCTTGTTTGAATCTCCCCCACTCTCAATGGAAAAAGCCTATCCACGTCAACTCTATCTATCCTCCTCATAATTTTAAATACCTCTATCAAGTCCCCCTTCAACCTTCTACTTTCCAAAGAATAAAAACGCAGCTTGTTCAACCTTTCTCTGTAACTTAGGTGATGAAACCCAGGTAACATTCTAGTAAATCTTCTCTGTACTCTCTTTATTTTGTTGACATCTTTCCTATAATTCAGTGACCAAAACTATACACAATACTCCAAATTTGGCCTCACCAATGCCTTGTACAATTCCAACATTACATCCCAATTCCTATACTCAATGCTCTGATTTATAAAGGTAAGCATACCAAAAGCTTTCTTCACCACCCTATCCACATGAGATTCCACCTTCAGGGAACTATGCACCATTATTCCTAGATTCCTCTGTTCTACTGCATTCTTCAATGCCCTACCATTTACCATGTATGTCCTATTTTGATTAGTCCTACCAAAATGTAACACCTCACATTTATCAGCATTAAACTCCATCTGCCATCTTTCAGCCCATTCTTCTAACTGGCCTAAGCCTCTCTGCAAGCTTTGAAAACCTACTTCATTATTCACAACTCCACCTTTCTTAGTATCATCTGCATACTTACTCATCCAATTTACCACCCCATCATCCAGATCATTAATGTATATGACAAATAACATTGGACCCAGTACAGATCCCTGAGGCACACCACTAGTCACCGACCTCCAATCTGACAAACAGTTATCCACCACCACTCTCTGGCATCTCCCATCCAGCCACTGCTGAATCCATTTTACTACTTCAATTAATACCTAACGATTGAACTTTCATAACCAGCCTTCTGTGTGGGACCTTGTCAAAGACTTTACTGAAGTCCATATAGACAATATCCACCGCTTTACCCTCGTCAACTTTCCTAGTACCTCTTCAAAGAATTCAATAAGATTTGTCAAACATGACCTTCCACGCACAAATCCATGTTGACTGTTCCTAATCAGACCCTGTCTATCCAGATAATTATATATACCATCCCTAAGAATACTTTCCATCAATTTACCCACCACTGACGTCAAACTCACAGGCTGATAATTGCTAGGTTTACTCTTAGAACTCTTCTTAAACAATGGAACAACATGAGCAATACGCCATCCTCCGGCACCATCCCCGTTTCTAATGACATTTTGAAATACTTCTGTCAGAGCCCCTGCTATTTCCACACTAACTTCCCTCAAGGTCCTAGGGAATATCCTGTCAGGACCCAGAGACTTATCCACTTTTATATTCCTTAAAAGCTCAAGTACTTCCTCTTCTTTAATCATCATAGTTTCCATAACTTCCCTACCTGTTTCTCTTACCTTACACAATTCAATATCCTTCTCCTTAGTGAATACCGAAGAAAAGAAATTGTTCAAAATCTCCCCCATCTCTTCTGGCTCCACACATAGCTGTCCACTCTGATTCTCTAAGGGACCAATTTTATCCCTCACTATCCTTTTGCTATTCATATAACGGTAGAAACCCTTGGGATTTATTTTCACCTTACTTGCCAAAGCAACCTCATATCTTCTTTTAGCTTTTCTAATTTCTTTCTTAAGATACTTTCTACATTCTTCATATTCCTTGAGTACCTCATATTCTCCATGCTGCCTATATTTATTGTAGATGTCTCTCTTTTTCCAAACCAAGTTTCCAATATCCCTTGAAAACCATGGCTCTCTCAAACTTTTACCCTTTCCTTTCATCCTAACAGGAACATAAAGATTCTGTACTCTCAAAGTTTCACCTTTAAATGACCTCCATTTCTCCGTTACATCCTTCCCATAAAACAAACTGTCCCGATCCACTCCTTCTAAATCCTTTCGCATCTCCTCAAAGTTAGCCTTTCTCCAATCAAAAATCTCAACCCTGGGTCCAAACCTATCCTTCTCCATAATTATATTGAAACTAATAGCATTGTGATCACTGGACCCGAAGTGCTCCCCAACACAAACCTCCGTCACCTGACCTATCTCATTCCCTAACGGGAGATCCAACACTGTCCCTTCTCTAGTTGGTACCTCTATGTATTGCTGCAAAAAACTATCCTGCACACATTTTACAAACTCCAAACCATCTAGCCCTTTTACAGTATGGGCTTCCCAGTCTATGTGTGGAAAATTAAAATCTCCCACAATCACAACCTTGTGCTTACTACAAATATCTGCTATCTCCTTACAAATTTGCTCCTCCAATTCTCGCTCCCTATTTGGTGGTACATAATACACCCCCATAAGAGTTACTGCACCTTTCCCATTCCTCAATTCCACCCAAATAGCTTCCCTGGACGAGCCCTCTAATCTATCCTGCCAGAGCACCGCTGTAATATTTTCTCTGACAAGCAATGCAACACCTTCCCCTCTTGTCCCTCCCAGTCTATCATACCTGAAGCAATTAAATCCAGGAATATTTAGTTGCCAATCACACCCCTCTTGTAACCATGTTGCACTAATAGCTACCACATCATACTTCCAGGTATCAATCCATGCTTTAAGCTCCTCCACCTTTCTTATAATGCTCCTAGCATTAAAGTAAATGCTAATAAATAAAATAAATAAGTTCCCCAAGAGTGGCCCATGATGTTGTGCTGACCTTTTAACCTACTTGAAGATCAATCTAACCCTTCCCTTCTACATAGCCCTCCATTTTTCTATCATCTATATGGCTATCTAAAAGTCTGTTAAATACCCCTCATGCATTTGCTGACATTCCATGCAAATCATTCTATGTACCTACCACTCTTTGTGTGAAAAACTTAGTTCTGACATCCCCCTATACTTTCCTTCAATCACCTTAAAATTATGCCCTCTGATATAGGATATTTCCGCCCTGGGGAAAAAAAAGTTTCTGACTACCCACACTAAGGATGCTTCTGCTCTGGATTTATGGCTTCTATGGTTGGTGATGCGGGAACTACAGCATTTTACACAAGTGGGACAGGAGCTGCCCAATGAGACAGACCTGCTGCTTATTTGGGGGCTGAGTGTGTTCCCAAAGCATGGCCTTTGCATTCTTCACACCATCCTGAATATTTCACCTCCACTTTGGACAGTTTTGGGTCACAGTTTCCGGTAGTCAGTGAGGACGTTGTACTCCTCCAACTCCATCAGAGACAAAAGCCTTTTCAACAGTGAAGTCATCTTCAAAAGGCAGTGCCTCAAGGAGACAGCACCCATCATTAAGGACCCTGGCCATCTGGGATATGCTCTCTTCTCTTAACTACCATCTAGGAGGAGCTGCTTGGGCCTGAAAACCATACTCGATATTTTAGAATCAGCTTCTTATCCTCCACCATCAGATTACTGAATGGTCCATGAACTCGTGAACACTAACTCGCATTCTCCAACTCCTCTTTTACACTGTTTATTATACTTGTTCGTTGTAACTCAGTTACTTTTTATGTTTTGCCCTGTCCTCCTGCCAGAAAACAATGAAGTTCATGACCTGCCAGTGATAATAAACCTGATTCAGACCCGATTCTCATTCTGGCTATCTCTCACGACAGAGTGTAGCTTGGAATATTCAGCTAGATGTGGTGATGCGTGAAATTCCACTTGTTATTCCCACTTTTGCATTGATGTAGTAACTTTGCAATGCCAGTCCAATGTAAGAATACACATGAATGCTGCACAGGAACATCATTGCTATCCCATCAAGTCTGAACTGATCATGATGTCCAGCTAGTCTCATCTGCCTCCAGATAATTTGTTTTCTTGTATCGCCTGCCTGTTCATGTGTCAATTGAAATGTCTGTTAAACATCGCTGGGGTATCTTCTAACCCTGACAGAGCTTTCCAGGCACCTAACATTTAATGTGTGGAAAAACTTGCCCCCATCTCACCTTAAACCTAGTATTTGACATTTCCACCCGAGGGAAAAGAGGCTAACTACCTACTCTATCTGTCTCACAATTTTATGTAGTTCTATATTTTATAGTCACACCTCATCCCCCGATGCTTCAGGAAAAAAAAACAATCCAACTTGTCCCACCTCTCCTTATAGCTAAGACTCTCCGATCAAGTCAACACTCTGGAGGATCTCTTCTGCACCCTCTCCAAGCCTCCATATCATTCCTATAATGAATGGCACAGATTATTCCAAATGTAAACTGAGGATTTACACAGCTGCAATATACATTCAATGCGCTGACTGATACAGGTAAGCAGCTTATTCACTTGTGTTGCCACTCTCAGTGAGCTCTGGACTTGAAGAAGACCCCTCTCCAGGTCAGTGCTTTGAAGGTTCTTTGCATTTACTGCATACTTTCTTCTTGCATTTGCTCTCCGATTACACATCACCTCATATTTGACTGGATTAAACTTCATCTACTATTTCTTCAGCCAGGTTTCCAACTGATCTAGGCGAATATCCTGCTGTGTCCTTTGGCAACCTTCCTCACTACCCACAGTTCCACCAATTTCCATGTGTTTGCTAACTTACTTATCAGATCACCTACATTTTTGTCCATTTGATATTCATAAATAACAGAAGTCCCATTATGGATCCTTTCAAAGCAGCACTTTCCCCTGACCTTCAGTTAGAAAAGCACATCTCCACCACTATGACCAAACCAATCTTGGATCCAAAGCCGTGTTGACTGCCCCTAATAAGTCCTTGCTTCAAAGTTTCCATGCCAAGCTGTGATGCAACCAGTTTGGATACTTTCCACTGTGCATCTATAGAGGTTTGTCACAGTTTTAGTTGACATGCCAAATCTACACAAACCTTTAAGAAAGTAGAGGTGCTGCCATGCCTCCTTTGTAATGGCATTTACATGCTGGTCCCAGGACAGATTCTCTGATGCGGTAACATTAAGGAATTTAAATAGCCAAGCTTTTCTAAACACATGCAAGTCCCATCCTTAAGGACATTCTCCAATAATTTTCCTACCACTGAAATAAGTCTCACCAGTCTATAATTTCCTGGTTTGTCCCTGTCACCTTTCTTAAGCAGAGGAATGATATTGGCTCTTCTCCAGTCTTCTGGCACTTTGCCCATGGTTAAAGAGGATAGAGAAATCTCTGACAGTTTGCCAGCAATCTCCTCCATTGCTTCCCTCAGCATCAGGCAGGGTTTTGACCCAAAACATCAATAATTCCTTCTGCACACCCATCCCCACTGCTGCTTCTTGAGCTGCTGAGATCCTCCAGCAGATTATTGCTCTAAATCCCATCTGGTCTTGGGGGCTTGTTCACCATCAATGTCTTTCAAAAACACCCAACACCTCCCCCTTCTTAATATCGACATATCTCATAATATCCACATCCCTCACCCTAATCTCACCATTATCGAAGCCTTCCTTTCTTCCTTAGGACACTGTTCCCAAGTACCCATTAAGGACTTCAGCTACCTCTTCTGGCTTCATGTTTAAATCCCCTCCTTTTTCCTTTCTCATCACCAGTTGGAAGATATTGAGGCTCAGTGATCAGGTCTATCAATAATAACACTCAGTAAAATTCCATTCGCTTAACAACTTGGACTAAATATGTTTGCCTTAAGTCACACATAACCTGCTCTGTAGTGGAAGGTTTAAGAAACCACCAAATTTGCAAGTCCAGATACATTTTTCGTCACAAAAGTCATTGGTATGTTTCTTGGTTCCTACCATAAATATTGCAACTTTATGCTCTTTCCAAAGGCCGCAGATGGAAACATTCCTCTAATTTCTTCACTAATCAGTGAACAGCATATTTTCACTTTCTGTGGAACTACTGGATTTGTCAGCATATGACAGATCCTCGACCCAATGTCAAAGTCACACTCTTACCCTTTCTGATACTGGTATTCACTGCATATGCGTTTCGAAAGGTTCTTCTACATCGTGAGCAGTTACAGCTCCAAAGAACATTTCCATGCTTGTTAAAGATTCACAGGCTCATCTGTGGAGTATAATAGTGTAGACAGTAGAGCTGCCGCCGCACAGTTCCAGAGACCACAGTTTAAACCTCACCTCAGGTGCTGTCTGTGTTTGCAGATTCGCCCAATGGGTTTTCTCAGGGGCCCCAGCTTCGTACCACACCCCAAAGGTGAGTTAATTGCCACTAAGTTGCCCCAAGAATGTAGATGAGTGGTAAAAACAGGGGATAGGCAACAAGAATGTGATCGGAGTTGGTCTGTAAACCCCTCCTGTTGCTGTGATTACTATGATGGATATAGCAAACTCTGGAGGCATCAGGAGATTCAGAGTGTTAACACATTCTTTAATGCATCCTAACTATCTCTGGCATCTGCCTATCTCACATGCATGATGACGTCACCACATTGCATGCATGTGTCACAGTTTCGAAAAAGAGGAAGAGGAAGTAAGAAGCACGGTGGGAGAGAGAGAGAGAGAGAGGCAGAAAGAGAGAAAGAAAAACAGAGAGAAAAAGAAAGAAAGAGACAGACAGAGATAGAGGGAAAAGGAGAGACAGAGAGAGAATTAGAATGAAAATGATTGAGGGTGACCTGTCCTAATCAGGAAACATTGCAGAAATTGGATTCAACATTCAAAACTAAGCAGCCAAAATAAGAAGGAAAATACAACATCATGTTAATCCTTTCCGTGCCACAATCAATGAAAGTAACAAAACCATCAAATCCCTGGATTGAGACAGATAATATTCTAAAATATTTCTGTAATGTTGCCCTTTCTCTCAAGGAGGCAGAAACACAAAACTGTGAAAGCAGCTGTGGGAAGCTCTGCAGCAGCTGTGGGAAGCTCTGCTTGGATCCAATCTGTATTCATTCTGGGCAAATTCAGTGCCCTTGCAGAAAGTGTTAAGCAGATTCAAGGGAATGATGCTCAAACTGAAAGGGTTAAGAATGAGGGGTATTCCATTCCCTCAAGAATAGAATGCTAATGGTGATCTAATTTAGGCAATTCAAAATTAATTTGCTATGGGGATGCTTGCTGGCAGAGTTCAAAATTAGGAAGGATGAGATTAAAGTGGGAATTAAGCATGATGTCAGGAAATGTACACGAAGGGGAGAGAATAACAGCAACATTGATTTTGGAGATAGTCCAAAGGAGATTTACAAGAATGAACATGGGAATTAAAAGATTAATATATGTGGATTGTTTTCACTGCTCTAGGCCTGTACTCGCTAATGTTTAGAAGAATGACAGAGATCTCATTGAAACCAATTGAATATTGAAAGGCCCAGACAAAGTGAACGTTGAGAGGATGTTTCCACTAGTGGGGGAGTCTATGACCACAGGGCACAGCCACAGGATGCAAGGACATCTATTTAGAACAGATACAGTGCCTATAAAAAAAAGTATTCACCCCCCGCCCCGGAGGTTTTCATGCCTTATTGTTTTACAAGATTGAATCACAGTGGATTTCTTTGACACTGATAAACAGAAAAAGATTACTTCATGTCAAAGTGAAAACCGATCTCTACAAAGTGATCTAAGTTAACTTACAAATATAAAACGCAAAATAATTGATTGCTTAACTATTCACACCCTTTCATATAACATACCATATCATCACTGGTACAGCTAATTGGTCTTAGAAGTCACATAATTAGTTAAATGGAGATCATTTTTGGAGACCTGTGTGCAGTCAAGATGTTTCAATTGATTGTAGTAAAAATACACCTGTATCTGGTAGGTCCTGCTGCTGGTGAGTCAGTATCCTGACAAAAACTAAACCATGAAGACAAAAGAACACTCCATGCAACTCCGCGAAAAGGTTATTGAAAAGCACAAGTCAGGAGATGAATACAAAAAAATTCTTAAGTCACTGAATATCCCTTGGAGCACAGTTAAGTCAATCATCAAGTAATGGAAAGAATATGGCACAGCTGTAAATCTGTCCAGAGCAGGCTGCTCTCAAAAACTGAGTGACCGTGCAAGAAGGGGACTAGTGAGGGAGGCCACCAAGAGACCTATAACAACTCTCGAGGTGTTACAAGCTTCAGTGGCTGAAATGGGGGAGACTGCACATACAACTGTTGACCGAGTGCTTCACCAGTCACAGCTTTTTGGGAGAGTGGCAAAGAGAAAGCCAGTGTTGAAAAAAAAACTCACCTGAAGTCTCGGCTAGAGTTTGCCAGAAGGCATGTGGGAGACTCTGAAGTCAGCTGAAAGAAGGTTCTATCGTCTGATGAAACCAAAACTGAGGTTTTTGGCCATCAGATTAAATGCTAAATTTGGCGTAACACTGCACATCATCAAAAACATACCATCTCTACCATGGAACATGGTGGTGGCTGCATCATTCTGTGGAGATGCTTCACTGCAGCAGGCCTTGGAAAGCTTGTGAGTGCAGCAAAATACAGGGAAGTCCAGTCTGTAAGAGAACTACGATTTGATTTGTTTTCCAGCAAGACAATGACCGCAAGCAGAAAGCCAAAGCTACACAGGTATGGCTTAAAAACAACAAAATTAATGTCTTGTAGAGGGCAAATCAGAGTCCAGACCTTAATCCAATTCAGAATTTGCAGTTGGACTTGAAAAGGGCTGTTCACTTATGATCCCCATGCAATCTGGCAGAGCTTGAGCAGTTTTGTAAAGAAGAATGGGGACAAATTGCAGTGTCCAGATGTGCAAAGCGTATAAGAGACCAATCCACACAGACTGAAGGCTGTAATTGCTGCCAAAGGTGCATCTACTAAATACTGATTTAAAATGGGTGAATATTTATGCAATCAATTATTTTATGTTTTATATATGTAATTAATTTAGATCACTTTGTAGAGATCTGTTTTCACCTTGACACGAAAGAGTCTTTTTCTGTTGATCATTGTTCAAAAAAAGCCAAATTAAATCCACCGTTATTCAATGTTGTAAAACAATAAAACATGAAAACTTCCACTGGGGGGTGTGAATACTTTTTATAGGCACTGTATTATCCCTCTCAACACCCACCCCCAACATCTCTCTCTCAATCCCATGAATAACACCCTTCACTCCACCTATGTTCTAATGACTGTATGATCCTATTAAAACTCTCACATGGCTTTCATATCTTTCCGCAGCCCCATCCCTTCCAGTAATTGTTACCTTTTTGTATCTCTGAAACCTACTTAAGCAATAACCTGCTCAGATCTTTGAGCTCCTTCAATACTGGCTTATAAGTTATTTTAAGTCAGGGTGGTATATAGTGCCATATACAGAATGTACTTTGATAATAAATTTACTTTGAACTTTAATTGCTTCATCACAGCTATTGAATCACTACACTTCAGAATTTCTTCCCCCAAACTCCTGCGCCTTCACCAGTCGTGTTCCCCTTTATCGGGCTCCTTAGAGCTGCACTGCAAATGTGCTCTTTGCTGAAGTTTCTTTGGCAACACTCTAATGAGGGACATTTGTCAACATGTTGTGCGAGTGCAAGACACCACTGAAGCATACTCTCATGTGTAATGCGTGATGCACGGTGTTCTGTCTGCCTGCCAGCTGTGTTTCTGGGACTGCTCCACAGCCGTCCAGGGGAACGGGAGTATGTGCCAAAACTGGGTGCCCCCATACCATCTTGCCAAAACATTGCCTGTCCTGGGGTTGGAGCCTGTCTGTGTCTGTGTGGTGGGAAGGGAGGGTGCGAAAGGAGCTTGTTTTGCTGTTGTTGCTGATTGTGTTGTTCTGTTAAACATTGTGGGCATGTTATGTTGGTACAGGAATGTGTGGCGACACTTGTGGGCTGCCCCCAGCACATCCTTGGGTGTGTTGGTTGTTAATGCAAATGATGCATTTCACTGTTCGTTTCAACCCTCATGTGATAAATAATTCTGAATTAATGGGGCACTTGGCCACTATCTCACCACACATTGTATGTTTGGCACCTTCCTCCCCTTTCCCTTCATTTATGCCACTGTTTATTTCCCTGGCCCTATGCCCATCCCCTCTCCAGCTGCATATATCTCTAATTTATTTATCTACCCTTTATTAACTCGAAGGAAACATTGCCGTAGAAAAGAAGCATCCAGCGTCAAAGATTCTGCCCACCCAGGCCATGCTCTTTTCTCACTGCTGCCATCAGGTAGAAGGTACAAAAGCCTCAGGACTCGCACCAGCAGATTCAAGAACAGTTACTATCCCTCAATCATCAGGTTCTGGAACAAAAGGGGATAGCTACACTCACTTAAGGACTCTTTTATCTTGTTTATTAATGCTTGTTATTTATTGCTATGTATTTATTATCTAAATTTGCACAGGTTAATTTACAGTTTACAATTTCCTATGCTTATAGTTATCCTGTTTACAGTTACTGTCCTATGGATTTGCCAACTATGACTGCAGAAAAAAGAATGCCAGGGTTTTATGTGGTGACATGTATGTACACTGATAATAAATTTTACTTGGAGTTAAAGTTCATAGCTTCACCTTCTCAGTAGGCTTAAGCCCGTATGGGGGCGTCACAGTTATGTAGCGGTTATCGTAATGCTTTACAGCATCAGCAGACCTGGTTCAATCCCATCGCTGTCTGTTAAGGACTTTGTATGTTCTCCTCATGACCATGTAGGTTTCCTCTGGCTGCTCTGAATTTTGCTCCCACATTCCAAAGATATACAGGGTAGTAGATTAATTGGTCAAGTGAGTGTAACTGCACGGCGCGGGCTCACTGAGTCAGAAGGGCCGGCTACCATGCTATATCTTGAAGTAAAATTTTTTAAAATGCAGTGACGGCTTCTGGACTGAATTCATGCAGACACCAAGAGAATCAGAGGGAGCTTCTGCCTGGGGCCACTGGCCACACTGTCTGCAGAAATTATCCCTTGGAAATCAGAGCTGACAGTGGAAAACTTTTAAGTTGGTTTCAGGCAGAGTTTGGGATGGAAAACAATACCCAGCTCTTTGCCTTCCAGACAGAATGGCGGGAGAGGGGTTCACTTGCTGACATGGCAGGAACAGGAAGTCAAAGGTCTTTGATCAGTTTTTTGCTCTTGCTGATTTAAAGCTGTCCATCTGTCTCGCGGAGCCATTGTTACCTTCAGCCTCCCACAGGCAGCCATATGGCTCCAACTGTCAATCAAAACTACCCCAGTAACCAACTCCATCAAGCCTGTAGCCCACTGCAAGCAGAATATGACAATGAATTAGACACGGTCCACAGAGTTCTCCCATTCAGCACACCAATGTTCAGTTAATGTTCCATTGCAAGGCACTGTCAAACTTTGTTTCATGGAAGTGTACAAAGCAATGCCATTACAAGAAGGGATCCAGTGCATAGCTAACTCTAAGTATTTAGAGATTTAAAGACCTGATTCTGGACAAGGCAAAGGTAGAATGAAATGAAAAGAGAGGAAAGAGTTTAAAATATTGAAGAACTTGTTAACGATGGGAGTGGGTCATGAGTATGAACATAGGGTCACTGGTCTTGCCAAAATTAGAGCTTTTCCCATAGATACATGGGATGGAGTCCCAGGTATAAAACTCCTGGATAGAAATCTGGTTCAGAAAATCATGGGAGTTCAGAGAGCAGCAGTCTCTCACTGACAGCTGGATTGGAAGAGTACAATTTAAACATTATTACACCACAAACACAAGAGATGCTGTAGATGCTGGAAATCTGGAGCAACACACACAAAATGCTGGAGGAACTCAGCAGGTCAGGCAGCACCTGTGGTGAGGAATAAACAGTCGACATTTCGAGCCAAGACCCTTCATTAGGGCACTTTATTAGGTTCTCTGTAAATTATGTGGTACTAAACCATGTGATTTACAGGAAACCTACTGAAACGGAGCATTTGGACCAAATGGTTTGCATCAATATTTTTGATCCATCTAAGCCTGGCATTAGCCCTCTTTACTATCAGCAAGGGAGATGAGGCTGAGTACAGGGCTACCGTAGGAAACCTTGTCAAATGGTGTGAGCAGAATTATCTGCAGCTTAATGTGAAAAAGACTAAGGAGCTGGTGGTAGACCTGAGGAGAGCTAAGGTACCGGTGACCCCTGTTTCCATCCAGGGGGTCAGTGTGGACATGGTGGAGGATTACAAATACCTGGGGATACGAATTGACAATAAACTGGACTGGTCAAAGAACAAAGGCTGTCTACAAGAAGGTGCAGAGCCGTCCCTATTTCCTGAGGAGACTGAGGTCCTTTAACATCTGCCGGACGATGCTGAGGATGTTCTACGAGTCTGTGGTGGCCAGTGCTATCATGTTTGCTGTTGTGTGATGGGGGCAGCAGGCTGAGGGTAACACCAACAGAATCAACAAACTCATCTGTAAGGCCAGTGATGTTGTGGGGATGGAACTGGACTCTCTCACGGTGGTGTCTGAAAAGAGGATGCTGTCTAAGTTGCATGCCATCTTGGTCAATGTCTCCCATCCACTACATAATGTACTGGGTGGACACAGGAGTACATTCAGCCAGAAACTCATTCCACCGAGATGCCCAGCACAGAGTGTCATAGGAGGTCATTCGTGCCTGTGGCCATGAAACTTTACAACTCCTCCCTTGGAGGGTCAGACATCCTGAGCCAATAGGCCAGTCCTGGACTTATTTCATAATTTACTGGCATAATTTACTGGCATAATTTACATATTACTATTTAACTATTATGGTTCTATTACTATTTATTATTTATGCTGCAACTGTAACGAAAACCAATTTCCCCCGGGATCAATAAAGTATGACTATGAATAAAATAACCCTTCACTGCTTTTGCCTGGTGCACCTTTGAGCTTTTCCTTAATTGAAAACATGCCTTCAGGTCTAGAGAAAGAAGCTACACCTGAATTCACAACTGGGTTTATCTTGTGTTTGTGGTTTGGATTTGGTCTCCCTCATGAAAAGATCCATCTGTCCATAAAACTCTTCTATAAATCCTTTCATAAACTAAGGAATCTGTACTAACCCATATATCTGTGTATAGAAGACAGCCTCAACTATTCTTCATAGGCACAA
Source organism: Mobula hypostoma (assembly GCF_963921235.1). Classification (NCBI taxonomy): domain Eukaryota; kingdom Metazoa; phylum Chordata; class Chondrichthyes; order Myliobatiformes; family Myliobatidae; genus Mobula; species Mobula hypostoma. The sequence goes on along the minus strand of NC_086109.1, from coordinate 16,460,984 downwards.
AATGAATGACCATATTTTACTGGTGGCATCACTGTTCAAGATGCTTGTAGAATCAGAATCAGAATCAAGTTTAATATCACTGATATATGTCATGAAATTTGTTGCTTTGTAGCAATAATACATAAAAACAGAATGATAAATTACAATAAGAAGTATACATAATTAAATAAGTCTCGCAAATAGAGAGCAAAACTTAGTGAGATAGTGTTCATGAGTTGGTTCATTGTGCGTTTAGAAATCTCATGGTCAGTGAGCTTGCATCTGCAGCTGATCCATGTCCTTGCTTAAGTAGGAGTTAATTCTGTCCATGGCCAACCTCTCAAAGCATTTCATCACTGAAGATGTGAGTGCAACTGGGCTACAGTCATTGGGGCCGCTCACCCTGCTCTTCTCAGGCACTGGTATGATAGACGCCCTTTTAAAGCTGGTGGGAATCTCTTACTGCATCTGTGAGAGATTGAAGATGTTCTTGAACAAGCCCACCAGATGGCTGGCATAGGTTTTCAGTGCTCTACCACTGATGTCCAAGGACAAAATTTGATGAGGGGTCTAAGTGTTTTCAGAACGCTGACCTCAATAGCACCTTTTATTTTGGTAACCTGATGACTAAGACTTCTTTACTGTTTCAGGAGATGCTGGGGAAGTCTGCAATAGCTAGCACATCAGCTGGGCACAGAACACTATCACATATTGCAAATTCAATAAGTACAGCTTGGTCAAGCAGAAAGCAAAGATCAGAAGAGTGGGGCTGCTGTTGCAGTATTTTTCCCTGTTAATTGTGTTGACAAAGCAGTGAGCAGCTTCAGATGATAGATGGTGATTATGAAACAAAGGGCAAATTACAGATGGGTAAACATAACTGCTTCCCCGATAGACCCCAAGAAAAAGGAAGTTGCATCAAAAATATACTTAATGATCGCTCGGGGGTCACCTCTGAACCACTGACTTTCCAATACATGACTCACTATTTCAACAATGTTCTACATTCTACAAGAAACTCCATCTACTAAATTTTCCCCATTTGCTTTACCTTCCCATGCCCATTTGCAACTTACTCTGCTCACAAACTTGCTTTTTCACTTATCTCTGTACCATCAGCAAAACTGGCTCCAGTACATGTGATCCCTTCATCTGCGTCATTAGGCTCCAGCATCAGTTCCCATGGCAACATACACATTACAGTTTACCAATGAAAAAAGCACCCATTTATCCTGACTGTTATCCATACGAATTTATTACCCCTAACCACATGAACTGTTACATTGGGTAGTTACTTTATTGGCATTTTATCAGATGTTTCGGGGAATTACTAAGTTCAGCTTTAACCACCCTGTTTTGTTATATCCCCAATAACTAGTTTGTCAAGTACATCACCACTTCATAAAAACATATTAACTCTGGCAACACACACAAAAAATGCTGGTGAAGGCAGCAGGCCAGGCAGCATCTATAGGAAGAGGTACAGTCAACGTTTCGGGCCGAGACCCTTTGTCAGGACCTCATGTTTCCATATTAACTCTGCTTGGTTTTGATTATGATTTTCTAAGCTTCGCGTCAACTCCGCTGTGGATGGTCTCAACCCTGGCTGTGAAAGGAAGATGGTTGGGCATGGACTAGCAGCCCCATCCCATAAAAGCCCAGTGCTGCAGAAATGTCAACAGAAGCTCCAAAGACCTCATCCCTGGGAGAGGATGGGTAAAGCAACAGGATGGGCTGCAAATGGAAAAACTTTAAAGACTGGCCCAGGACAGAGCACTCTGGATGAGCTGCTGTTGGCGGCCTATGCCCCAGTAGGGGTGATGGGCTTAAGAAGTAGTTTTGTGTTACCTATTTCATAACGATGGATTTCAGCATTTTCCCAGTGACAGAGGTCAGGCTAACTGGCCTTCAATTTCTTGATTTCTGTCTTTCCGATTTCTTGAATACAAGTTTCCTAATAAACAAGATCTTTCCAGAATCTAGGGGATTTTGGAGGATCCAAACTAATGCATCTCACGCTACAGCCATTTCTTTTAATAACCAAACATACAGGCCGCCAGATCAAGGGAAATTATCAGCCTTTAATCTCATTACTTTTCCTTGGTTACATTCAGTACTTTACCACTCCATCCCCACTCCTTTTAGTTCTATTATTAGGAACCAGCTAACGTTTTCTATTGTGAAGTCAGACACAAAAGATTTGCGCAAAGTCCCTGCAATTCCCTTATTTCCCATTAATAACTTCCTAGTCTCATCCTCCAAGCAAATAACATTTACTTAAATAAAAATAGAAAATGCTGGAAAAGCTCGGCAGGCAGGCAGCATCTGTGGAAGGCGAAACAATTAACCTTTTCCTGTCCAGGACACTTCAACAAAACTGAGTCACAGCTCTGATGAAGCGACCAGAGACTGAAATGTTAAATCCTTCTGTCTTGACAGATCAAGGATCAACTTTATTCATCATAGTCATTTATGTGTATTATGAATTTGCTGAGGCATGTTGGTGCAATAAACACATTCAACAATTATAAGAATAAAGAATTATAAAAAAAAAATAAATTAGAGGTTAAAGTATGAATATGGAATGAAGTTTGCATAAGTACCAGAATTTACAATATAAACAGCATTATAAAAAGTGGTTTAAAATGTTTACAGTGCAGTACAGTGACAGGCTAACTAGAATGGTTTCTCAGATTAACTGCCTGAGGGAAGAAACTTTTAAGATGGCATGAAGTTTTTATTTTAATAGTCCTATAGCGCTTTTGCTGACGGGAGCTTTTGGGAAAAAAACAGTTTTGCTGGGTGGATAGTGTCCACAATTATTTTTTCTGCAAGCTCCTTTCCCCTAGACACATATAAGTGGGTGTAGCGGTATCATTACGGTTAGCACGATGCTATTGCAGCTCACGAGTGTTGGAGTTCAATTCTAGCACCGTCTGTAAGGACTTTGTAAGCTCTCCCCGTGACGGTGTGGGTCTCCTTCAGGTGCTCCAGTTTTTCCTCTCACAGCCCAAAGACGTACCACTTAGTAGGTTATTATAAATTGTCTTGTGATTAGGTTAGAGTTAAATAGATGCGTGCTGAGGGGTGTGACTTATTGGGACAGGAGGGTCTGTTCCACACTGTATCATTAAATTTAAAAAAAATTAAGTCCTGCAGTGACAGTAGACTACAGCCAATGACCTCTTCGGCTGACCTGACAATTCGCTGTAGTTTTCATATATATCGTGAGAGGATGCTACTTGGTCCTCCAAACTTTTCCAGCATTTTCGGTTTTCGTTTCAGTTTTCCAGTGTCTGCAATTATTCATTGATCTTCCAACCACTGTTTACCTTTGCCCTCCTTTTCCTTTAATAAATTTGCAGAATCTATCATTGTCTGTTTTTCTGTTTGCTCTCATCATTTCCCTGATGGATTGAGTGGCTATTCCATTGTCCTGTAATATTATCTCGACTTTTTGAACATTGTAACTACGCGTCAAGCTACCTCAATGCAGAATGGCATTTATCTTGCTGCAAAACTTTTTTTTTTAAAAAGTACTGTACATTGTCATTGCGGGCAAGAAGAAATGATTAATGAGATGACAAATAGTTTCCAAAGCTTGCTTTCTATACAATTAATTTGAAGCCAAAATGCTAAAAAAAAATTAAGCAAACCTGACACCATCTGGTAAGCAGAGCTGTGGCAAGCCTCAGTTAACAGAAGATACTTAAGGGAGATATTAATGTGAATTGGCATCAGTCTATTTCATAAATCCTTTGGAACTTAACACATGATGTGGATCTGAATTTGGATGTCACTTTTATATGTTCTTACTCCTTAATATTGACCTAGAAACTAGATTGTGTAACACTCATTGTTTTTGCGCTATGTTAACTTTCCTGGACTGAGACCACGCGTGACCATTTCCATGGCTCTCTAGGAATTTGACCAGGCACCCTCCAAGGCTCAGTATCAATCTCTCCTTTTACACTGATGCCCAACACAGTGAAGAACAACACTTTTTGTCTGGGCATTTGGGAGCTTTCCAGACTCAGTATCGATTTCTCCAACTTTAGGTAACGCACGCTTTCTTTCCGACTGTTTCAGAAGTGGCCACTTCTGTCATCATTTGAGCTCAATTTGCTTTTTTCCCTCTCTTTTAGTATAGTCTGGCCTACTGGGTTGGTCCCATAGCCTTGCTAACAATAAACAAGCATAATGTGCTCTAATTGCTATATTAATGAATTTGATCTCACCTGATGAAAGACATTCTATTTTCCCTCAGCATAATCAAAGACCCCTCCCACCCCAGAAATTCTCTCTTCTTCCTCTTCTGTCGGGATGAAGATGCAAATAGTTTGAAAGCACGCAACACCACGCTTCTATCCCACAGTTATAATACCATTGAATGCACATCTTGTATATTAAAGATGAACACTTTTGTTCACAAATCACCCTCATCACTTCAGTGTCTAGCTGCACTGTACTAGTTTTCATTGAGATACAAGGAAGATTTGGTCCTTCCAGCTCTTCGAGCCACCCTGCCCAGCTGTCCTTCAACGTAATGCAAGCTTAATCATTGGACAATTTACAATGACCAATTAACCTTCCAACCTTTTGGACTCTGGGAGGAAAAACACTTTTTCTGCAACATTTTGTTATTGGTTTTGCCTTGTAATTGCCTCGATGTATTTATGTTTTGAAATTATCTCCATAGTTAGCTTGTAAAATCACATTTTTCATTGTTTCTCTGAACATATGACAATAATAACCCAACACCAATTTCTTTGTTCTGCCAATCCCTCCCCCTCCTTCTTTGCTAACTTGCTCTCTCCATTCCCAGCTCTGATGAAGAATCTCCTACCTCGAATATTGGCTGTTTCTCTTTCCACAGATGCTGCCTGACCTGCTGAGTACTCCATGTACTTATATGTTTCATGTATTGGACTCAGCCTAATAAATCATGAGCACATTGCTCCCCACCATCAATAGTATAAAAAGGAGGAACTGCCTCAAGATGTCAAAATCCATCATCAAAGATCCCCATCATCCAGGCTGTGTCATCCACAGCTACCATCCGGAAGGACCTTCAGCTGCTTGGAGTCCCATATTATGCTGTTCAACCATTCAGTTCTTGAACAAACCGGCACAGTTTAGCAAGACTGTCACTTTGCACTACAATAGACCTCACTCTAATTGTGCTATTTCTTGTATAATCTGTGTAAAATTTAGGTTTAATGTATTTTTTGTTTATTCTTAAGAATGCTGCTGATGCCAAGTGCAAGTGATACTGGTGCAAGTGAGTTTTGTGCATATGGCAGTACACTTGGCTTTGACTTTGGACGACAAGCGCTTAACAGTGCAGCACTGAAATGGGATGCCTGTGAAGTTATGTTCCAAGCTTACTTGTGATTTTATGCCCCCCCCCCACCCATCCCAGCATGGTATTAATGCCTCTCTCCCCAGACCCATCTAAGCTCAAGCCATGAACCCCATTCTCATTCCAACCTTAGAGTGCAAGCACCCAGTAACAGCTCTCCATACACTCCACCTACTTGACATCCACCCCACCACTGCAGTTAGCCAATGATGAGTCCAGACCCACGACTTCAGCTGCCAGTCAGCCCTCTCTCCTGCCCAGAGATAGCACTGCACCTCAGCCATACATTTTGACAACAAATAAACTTTTAGTTGTGTCAGAGGCCACGTTTTTCAGAAGCAGCTGAAACTTGCAACAACGTGCTGATGCATGAGGATCTCACCGGCCAGCCATTGAAGTGCACTGGAATTTCAAGGCTGGCTACTTCTTTTCTGAGCTGCCTCTATCTTCCATTTAATTCTCTTGATCATTGCCTTTTTTTTCTTCAGCATCTGTACTTCTGCTAAGGCATAAACGCCTATCAGCTATGTTAGTGTGATCACTAGAGTCAAGTTTGATGTTCTTCTAAAGGTCATCTATCACTGAGGTGACTAATCCAGGATCCACATATTACGGTGCAGCGTGGGCAAGAGTTAGTGGACTATCAGCCGGTGGTGTAGTGGCATCCACACCAGACTTTGAGGCGAATGGTCCTGGGTTCAAATCCGACCTGCTTCTTACGTGTTTTCCATCATTGCTAGATTGAGCGTCGAGCTGGCAACTCAGCCTCGTTAAAAAAAGCAGACAAATGCTAAGGAAGTGGCAACAGGTTGCTACCCAATGCACACACAAGGTGTGGAGAGAAACAACAACAACGACTCTAGGCATTTATATAGCATCTTACAATTTTCTACAGATGTACAGTAGCGAGTATTCTGACAGATTGCATCACATGGATCCTGGATTACACAGGATCGCTGGACTCATCCAGCTCCATCATGGCCACAACTCTCTCCACCATCAAGGTCACTCATCCATCACTAAGGATCCTCACGTTTGAGACATAACCAATTCTCATTACTACCATCCGGGGGAAATACAAGACCCTGAAGACCTATACTCAACGATTTAAACTTCTCCCCTCTCAGATTTATGAATGGTATATGAACCCATAAACACGACTTCATTATTAGTTTTCTGAATTCTTTGTTTTTGTAATTCATAGATTTTTGTACCTTTGGACCGTACTGTTGCTGTAAAACAAGTCACATAATATGTTAGTGATAATAAATCTGATTATATTTTAGTGTAGAAAAACTGACCCAAGTGTCTGCATAAGAACTCAAGACAGTAACTGACGCTAAGCCAATCTTAGGATTGTTAACAAACCTTGGTCAAAGTGCTAAGATTTGAGAGAGGTCCTACAGGAGTGGCAGAGAAAGGCAATGAGTTTAGGGAGGAAATTCCAGAGCTTCACACAGTTGGGATGGTGGAAAGTTTGTCCCTAATGGCAAAGTGAAGAAAACAGGGCTTTATCAGAAAGCCAGGTACAGTGGAGCACAGTTTTCAGGGAGGTTTCAGAGGCATGGATTAAAGTGTTACTGCTGACCACTGCCAAGAACACCAAATAGTTTCTCTTGTGAAAGCCCTAGATCTGAACTTAATGCTGAAATGCTGCTGTTCCAAAGAACAACACTGTTACAGCTTGAGGCATCCGAGTTTGGAGTTCAACTCTTACGTCATCTGTACATCCTCCCCATGGAAAGCACGGTTCCTTTCCGGTGCTCCAATTCCCTGCCACAGTCCAGAGACATACCAATTAGTAGGTTACTTCGCCGTTGTAAATTGTCCTGTGATTAGGCTAGGGTTAAATGCTGGGTGGCGCAGCTCGAAGGGCTGGAAATGCATAATCTGCACTGCATCTCAATAAACACATACTAATTCTAATTCATCTGATGTCCCACGGCTTTGAAGATGACGTGCTCAGACCCAAGTTCCACGGTGACTGATGAGACCAATGTAAGAATCACAGACTCTGAAGAATTTTGCAAGGAGACTCGGTAACAACTCTCCAGGGAACTAAGGTGCCTGCTGTAAGTGAACCACAACTTTGATGAATTCAAGAATACAGGAATCACTGCTCTGTGGCAGACCAATCCAGGCACTTGATGGGACAGTGCTGGGTTGTTTGGAGTTGTACTTGTTCTGTTGTTCTCTCGGGGGCTTCGTTGCTAGGAACGTTAGTCTGGAAACAGACACTGATGTTGATTTGATGATCCTATTGTAATTGGAGGATGCCAGTTCTCTCTCAATTTGTTCCTCAGCTTTCTGCAACATTATTCATAGACTGCATGCGTTGCCAATTTGGTTCTTACCAATGTGTAGGACTGTGCATTTTTCTTTAGCAAATTGCATTTCCCATTGTTCTGCCCACTTTCATATTTGGTCCAATTCATTCTATAAAATCAGAGCAGCTGCCTCTTATCTGACTGACTCGCCTGCCTTTGCAAAGCTACACAGTTTGAGTTTGACTTGGACTTGGACTACTGGCCCCAATTCATAAATGTCAATTGGAAGCAGTTCCAGCACATTCCAGTACATCCACTGACTTTGCTTCAGCATCTAAGCATTTGATTTTCTCTATTTACTATTATTCTGCAACATTTGTGAAAAGGAAGGAATAAAAGACAAGTTGGAACCTCAAATTTTAAAATCTGATCACAGATTCTCTGTTGAGCAGAACCCAAACTCTTTGTTATTAAAGTCAATCTGAAAAACAAAATGTTTACTTATTTTAAAAATAAAACTGCATAGGAAGCAATGGTTTAAATGCCACATGTCAGCTGGCTGAAACCAATTTCAAAAAATGTGTCAAATCTTTATGCCAATATTCCCTACACTTTAAATTGTTTACTTGCAAATTGTTCTTGGTAACACACACAAAATACTGGAGGAACTCAACAGTTTAGACAACATCTATGGAAATGAATAAAGAGTCAGTGTTTTAGGCTGAGAACCTTCTTCAGGAGACCTCCAGCTTTTGGGTTTGTACTCTGGATTTCCAGCATCCTAAGATAGATAGACATCACACTACCGTAAAGGTTCATCTCAGGGGTTCCCAACCTTTTTTATGCAGTGAACCCTTACCATTAACCAAGGGGTCCGTGGACCCAGGTTGGGAACTCCTGATCTACAGCAATAATGGTGTGCCTGTCCTGACTGCCTAACTCAAACTGGAGGAGCAACACCTCATATTCCGTCTGGGTAGTCTCCAACCTGTCGACATGAACATCAATTTCTCTAACTTCAAAAAATTTCTCGCTCCTCCAGTTCTCTCGTTTTCCATTCCAGCTCCCCTCTTACCTCTTCTCCTCACCTGTACATCATCTCCCTGAGGTGGCCTTCCTCCTTCGCTTTCTCCCATGGCCCACTTTCCTCTCCTACCAGATTCTGTCTTATTCAGCCCTTTACCTTTTCCACCTACCACCTCCCAAGCTTCTCACTTCATCCACCCCTCCCCATCCTCTCTCCCTCACCTGGCTTCACCTATCACCTGCCATCCTTTCCTTCCCCCACCTTCTTATTCTGGTCTTCCACTTCTTTTGCAGTCCTGATGAAGGGTCTCGGCCTAAATTGTCAACTGTATATTCCTCTCCACAGATGCTGCCTGAGCTGCCGTGTTCCTCCAGCGTTTTGTGTAAGTTACTCTTATCCCTACTAATACACTTCAGCTCATTAGAACCTGATAATTAATTGGTGGTTGGTTTATTATTGTCACATATACTGAGGTACAGTGAAAATCTTTGTTGTGCATGCCATCCATACAGATTATTTCATCAAGTCAGTTAATTGGGGCAGTATAAAGGAAATGCAATAAGAGAATGCAGAATAGTGTTACATTGACAGTCTTTGTGATAGTGCACCCTCTTATGTACATTTCTCAATTAGTTTTAAAGACCTACAGATTAGGATCAGCACAATAATGTAGCAGATAGTGTAATGCTATTACGGCACCAGCAACCTGGCTTCATTTCTGCCGCTGCCTGTGAGGAGTGTGTATGTTCTCCCCATGACAGCATGGGTTTCCTCCAGGTGCTCTGATTTCCTCTCAGTCTTTGTTATTTATACATTTATTATAAATGCTATTGTATTTCTTTATTTTCCTGCAAAAAAAAAGAATCTCAAGGTAGCAAACAGTGACAGTGATAATACATTTACTTTGACTATAATTTTGTCTACTGATCTGCCTGCATGGAAGCAATCACAGGATTAGCCAAAAGTACCTTTAAAAAAATAGTTCAGATAGTTTGCAACCAGAAAGATACATTGAGCAAGGCAGGCACTATTCCTACAGAGGCCTCACCCAAGTTAATGCACATGCCAGTATTTGGCTGGGCACCATTCCAGAATGATTTCAACCCTTTAGAGTACACTTCCCTTCACACATGTGTTGGGCACGTGGCCAAGTGGTTAAGGCATTCGTCTAGTTATCTCATGGTTGCTAGTTCGAGCCTCAGCTGTGGCAGCGTGTTTGTGCCCTTGAGCAAGGCACTTAACCACACATTGCTCTAGTCTGTGCGAGGAGTGGCGCCCCACACAGACTACAGCATGTAAGGCATGAAAATGCCCAACGCAGGCCTCTCATGGTCTGAGTCGATGTTCCCTCCCCCTCCCATCACACATTAGATTAGGGGCATCGCAGTAACATAGCACGACGGCACTAGTGACCCTGGTTCAACTCCACCCGATATCTGTAAGGAATTTGTATGTTCTCCATATGACCGCCATGGGTTTCTTCTGAGTGCTCTGGTTTCCTTCCACATTCCAAAGACAAAAAGTTTAATGGATTAAATGGGTGTAATTGGTTGATGTGGGTTCATTGGGTCGGAAGGATCTGTTACCATGCCGTATCTCTCAATAAATAAAGACCAATTTATTCTAATGAGAATGCATTATGATATTTCCACTTACCAGAACCAGAGGAAGAAAAAATATGTGAAGCCAAGATCTTCTGTTAATTATGAACTGTGTCTTATTCCCAGGAAATTATCTCCGACTGTGTTCCAACTCCCAGTTTTGAATATACTGTGGGATGAAAAAGAAAAACAAATTAAACAATCTCGTCTCTCATGTCACAGGGTTGAGCAGGTTGACTGTGTGGTTAAGAAGGTATACGGTGTATTGACCTTCATTAACCGTGGGATTGAGGTTAAGAGCCGAGAGGTAATGTTGCAGCTATATAGGACCCTGGTCAGACCCCACTTGGAGTACTGTGCTCAGTTCTGGTCACCTCACTACAGGAAGGATGTGAAAACTATAGAAAGGGTGCAGAGGAGATTTACAAGGATGTTGCCTGGATTGGGGAGCAGGCCTTATGAGAGTAGATTGAGTGAACTTATTCTTTTCTCTTTGGAGCGACAGAGGATGAGAGGTGACCTGATAGAGGTGTATAAGATGATGAGAGGCATTGATCATGTGGATAGTCAGAGGCTTTTACCCAGGGCTGAAATGGCTAACATGAGAGGGCACAGTTTTAAGGTGCTTGGAAGTAGGTACAGAGGAGATGTCAGGGGTAAGTATTTTTTTTACGCAGAGAATGAAAAGTGCATGGAATAGGCTGCCGGTGATGGTGGTGGAGGCTGATACAATAGGGTCTTTTAAGAGACTCCCGCATAGGTACATGGACCTTAGAAAAATAGAGGGCTATGGGTAACCCTAGGTAATTTCCAAACTAAATACATGTTCGGCACAGCTTTGTGGACCAAAGGGCCTGTATTGTATTGTGTGTTTTCTGTGTTTCTATGTTTCTAGGATCTCCCAGGATATATTATACCATTATAACATTTTACATTAGAAACTTTTACCAATGTAGCTGGGTTAGAAACCCATGTGATGTCTGTGTCATGGAAACAGACCCTTCAGGCCAACAAATCCTCACTAACCATTTACTCTGATGAGGCCACCCATTGGTTGGGTTAACCATGGATATCATGTCACAGAAGCCTGGGCAGTACAATTATGGAAAGCAAACCATTGCCCATGCAGTAGGCTCCCCGTCTCCATGCGGCTGAATAAACCAAATGAATGGCAGAAACCGATGCAGTTTGGCACCAGCAGCATTGCAGGAGTTGCCAGTCAGCATTGAACTCAATGTAGGACTGCCTTAGGGACTCCAGCTCCAGATTTTTCCTTGGGGTTTACTCCCAAAGCCTTCCTAGTGAGTGGATATAGCAGCAAGGCAGCAGAGGTTTGAGATCAGAGTTTTCCTTTTCCTACACGAGCTGCCAACCACGGCTGATGAGCCCCATCTGCCCGAAGCAACTGGTTTTAAGGAGCCAGTAACCTGACTTTGCCCTTTCTCTTGTCAGTAGAAACAGATCCCCCAGGCTTAGTAGCTAAGCCACACATCAAGGCCAAGAGCTGAACTTAGTTGTCAGAGGCTATTTGAGACACACACTATTGGGAGCACTTAATATCCACTGGGAGCTTGTCCTCACTACCTCCCCTGGGTATGGCAATCATAAGGAATCAATTATTTACATTAATCCTATGTTAGTTCTATTTTATTCTTTCCACACTACCATCAAATCTTAACACTCAGCTATGTGTGGTACAAGTTGAAGATGACTACAAATTAAAATAATATTGATTAGGGTGTAGAAGCAATGGTAAATATCATTCCTCAAGTGCATGTTATAAGTTACAATCATCTCAATAATTTAACACGTGAGTACAGGGATGAGATGAGTGTTCAGTAGGGCACTGGATTGGTTATACCCTTCTTCAGTATCAAAGTCAAATTATTAGCTAAGTTCGTATATGTTACTATATAAGTGACAAACATCATTTACCAAAACCTTGCTTTAAAATACAAACTCTTAAAGGAAACCATATCTTACTATAAAGACAAGCTTGATCCTGTTTTAGAGTCAGAGGCCTACAAAATATATTATGACTGATCCATTATTATAGATAGAACAATCCATAATAACCATTCAAATATATTAAAGGATAAACAAGCAAGTACAACTTATTTAAAAGTTACAACTATTCCAAACACAAAAAACATACAGAAATCAATAAGTGATACCAGAAATATGCAGAATTAAAAGAGGAAATTGAAAGACTATGGAACATGAACAAGGTATACATTGTGTCAATAGTACTATCTACAACTGGTATCATCCCAGAGTATCAACCCAGCGCAGATGGAAAGCATGCAAGGAGCCGGATGGATTTGACACGGGACCACTCCCCTCATCGTGGTTTATACAACACTATTACAGCTTTGGGTGTCAGAGTTTGGAGTTCAATTCTGGCATCCATTGTAAAGAGTTTGTACATCCTTCCTGTTTCCTCCCAAGTCCAAAGACGTACTGGGTAGGTTAATAGATCATTATAAATTGTCCTGTAATTGGGTTAGGGTTAAATTGGGGTTGTTGGTTGTTGCTAGGCAGCATAGGTCAAGGGGCCGGAAGGGTCTATTCCGTGCTGTCTCTCTAAATAAATTGTTGTCATTTGTCAAAATATAAATGTAAAGGAGAATGAAATTATTGTTGCTCCGGATCCAATGCAGAATAGATAGGATAAGATAAACTTAAGATCTCAATTTAAAAAAAACCAAAAACACAATAAAAAAAATTTTAAAAAGCACAAAGTTCAAATATCTGTTTGAGTGTGGCCATATATATGTAAGATTAGCTTATATACACATATACACGGATTGTATGTACATAAAGTGACACTAGGTACAGGAGTATCTGTACATAAGGTGACTGACAGAAAATGATTAAGTGACAAGAAACATTCTTGGTCGCAAAGGACAGAAGATACACATTTCTCAAAAATGATTAGGAGAACCTCAATGTTTTGGTCATATGTGGAAAGGAAGGATCTCTCCGGGGTCAAACACCATAGCATTGTTCCATCCTTTGTTACTGGGTCACCCCTACACAGAGATACAGTGCAATCCCGGGATCTACCACTCAGTCACTAAGTCACGTGCTGACTGGTAGATGGAATCATACCTTACTGGAGAGATAGGGGAAATCAAGTTCATAACGGTAGAGTTTTAGAGTATGCGGACATCCATTTAAAGAGCAAATGAAGGGGAACTTCCTTGAGGTTCAGCAGTCTTTGGAATGTTCTTGGCCTCGGAGGTATTGAATATTTTTAAAGCCATGAGGAACTCAGTGAGGGGAAAGGAATGTGTTGCTCCAGACTTCAGCATCGGCAGTCTCGTGGATCTGTATTTTTAAGGTAGAAACATAGAAAACCTACAGCACAAGACAGGCCTTTCAGCCCACAATGCTGTGCCGAACATGTACTTACTTTAGAAATTACTGAGGGTTACCCATAGCCCTCTATTTTTCTAAGCTCCAAGAGTCTCTTAAAAGACCCTATTGTAACCACATGTCATGTGAGACATGTTGCAGGAGAGTTAAGGGTTATGGGAAAACAACAGATAATTCGAGCCAAGGGCAGAATTGGATCACCTGTGATCTTTTTGAATGGACTCTTCCTGCTATCTTCTACATCTACCTCCACTCCAAAAGAGGAACTCCCAGAGGCCAAACATTTTAATTCCAATTCCCATACCCATTCCGACATGTCAGTCAGTGGCCCCCTCTTGGGTCATGATGAGGCTACCCCCAGGATGTAGAAGCAACAAGTATATTCCGTCTGGGGAGAATCCAACCTGATGGCATAAATATCGATGTCTGCTTCCAGTTAAAATAAATCCCTCCCCCTTCCCCTCTTCTTCTATTCCCACACTGGCCTCTTACCTATCACCACCCTCTGGGCCCCCTCCTCCTTCCCTTTCTCCAATGGCCCACTCTCCTCTCCAACCTTGACATTCCCCACCCATCCGGCTTCAGCTATCCTCTTTCCACCTCTCCCCCCCCCCACCTTTTTCATTCTGGCATCTTCCCTCTTCCTTTCCAGACCTGAAGAAGAGACTCAGCCTGAAACTGTTTACTCATTCCCATGGATGCTGCCTAACCTGCTGAGTTCCTCCTGCATTTTGTGTGTCATTTCTTAAATTCATATCCTTTACATGAACATTTACAAACAACATGGAATCCCACATCTGGCTTACATCCGCTCTCCCACCAGTCCCACTACCCCACTCACTTTCCTGTAGTCTATGCCTTAGCACCTGCCCACCCAACTACACCAGGGGAGCTTACAGCAACCAGTTAAGCTGCCAAGCAGCATGCCTTTGGAATGTGGGAGAAAGCTGAGCCAGGTGGAAAGCTTTTGGCTGGCATGGACAAGTCGGCTGAAAGGGCTGGTTCCCTGTCTACAACAGTGCCGAAGGTCAGGATCCAACCTGGGATACTGGAGCTGTGACATAGAGGTACTACCCGCCCTGTCTCCCTGCCGCCCACATACTGCAGCCACTCAGCCCGAAAGTGCAAACACAAATGGTAACACAAATAAAGGAGAACTCCAGGTTTAGTGTGCACAGAAGGGTGAGAGTCGTTTTCTTATGTGCATCAGTAGGCTTTAGTGGACTGCTGTCTGAGAAGCGGCCATACCAGTCTCTTCCTGTTCCAGCCTTCCTGGTGCGGGGTGACCCAGATGTGGAGGTGATCGAGTCCTCACTCCCCAGACACGGGGCCTGCTGTTTAATTATAGTGAAATCAGGCTTACTGACACCCTGTCAACTGCCCTTTCCTGCTTTCGTTTCGCAATTACCCGCAAGTTAAAGGTCACTGTGATGGATTCAAGATGGTTAGGAATCAGACAGCCAGTCCCAAATGGCAGTACGCCCTCATTTCCTTCCCAGTCCGGCATCTCCGAAAGCCATTGTGCACTGGTATCAACGCGAATGTAATAGCTTCCAGTAACATTTCCTTGCTGAAACATCACCCACGGGCAAAGCGTAAGCGTCAACTTCCTTTTCTTATAAATCGCTTCTCCACAGGCACACAATGATGGTGAAAGCAATCGGAATTTCAGCTGAACAATAGCCAGATTATGTGAAGCTAGGCTCCGTCCCACACAAACACTTAACTTTGAAAGGCTCCCTCCCAGCGTCGGTACAAAGAGGTGTCTTATAGGTTTCACTGTATTTGTTTCATTCATTTCTTCCCAAATAAATTGAGAATAATCCTTACCCTGCAGAGTAAACTGTGAGTAACCCTTACACTACAAGCAGGACTATGTGAGTAACCCTTACTCTCCAGTACAAAGGGTGAGTAACCCTTGCGCTGTTCAGTAAGTAATGAACAATGGGTTCAATGAGTGACCCCTGCCCTACGAGCAGGGATTTTATACAGTGCGCACACAAAATGCTGGAGGAACTCAGCACATTAGGCAGCATCTATGGAGGTCAATACAGTTAATGTTTCAGGCCAAGAACCTTCTTCATGAAGGGTCTTGGCCCAAAATGTCAGCTGTTTATTCTCCTCCATAGTTGTTGCCTGACCTGTGAACTTCCTCCAGCATTGTGCGTGTGTTACTGTAGATTTCCAGTTTCTGCAGAAACCCGTGTGTTCTGTACAGTAAAACTGTGGGCAACACCTACATGCTCCAAGTGTTTGGCCACACTTGGAGTATTGTGTTCATTTCTGATCACCTCATCAAAGGAAGTGGAAGTTTTAGAGAGGATGCTGAAGAGATTTACCAGGATGCTGTCTGGATTACAGAGCATGTTTTTCCAGTAAAAGTTGGATGATCTGGAGCTTTTCTCTTTGAAGCAAAGGGGGATGAGAGGCAACTTGTTAGAGGTGTATAATATGAGAGGAAAGACAGTCTGGACATCCAGCACCTTTTTCCCAGTGTGGTAATAACCAACACTGGAGGATACAGGTTTCCCCCACCATCCGAAGGTAGAGCATTCCTATGAAATGGTTCGTAAGCCGAAATGTCATAAAGCGAAGAAGCAATTACCATTTATTTATATGGGAAAATTTTGTGAGCATTCGCAGACCCAAAAATAACCTACCAAATCATGCCAAATAACACATAAAACCTAAAATAACAGTAACATATAGTAAAAGCAGGAATGATATGATAAATACACAGCTTATATAAAGTAGAAATACTTTTCCACAATCATTACTGCACTGTTCTCCGTAGCGAAAATCTCACGCAAGCGCCGTCGGCAGAAAATCTCACGCAAGCGCTGTTGGCAAAAACACGCGCAAGTGGTCTCCAGTAACCTTTAAGCTATGAAGCTGCCAAATCATACCAAATAACACATAAAAATACACGGCCTATATAAAGTAGAAATAATGTATGTACAGCGTAGTATCACTTATGGGAGTGGGGAAGACGGCTTGCCGAGCACACTGATGATGGTGTGTTAGACTTGTCGGAGTTTGGGTGGTGCAGTGGCCCCCACCCTCCAGGCCACTGAGCGATACATTGCCGCGAAGAATGCAGGGGTCCAGCGGTAGCTGGGAGCTACACAGCACATCTTTAAGAAAAAAGCCGAAACAAACAAGCTAATTAATCAGGTGCCGCCCGTAATTAATTAGTAGGTTTATTTAGGCTTTTTTCTTAAAGATATGCTGTGTGCCTCCCAACTACCTTTGCATTCTCCGCGAATCGGTATCTGCCCGTGGCCTGGGGGTTGGGGTGGTGGGACACTGGGGTGTCATCTCATCGCCTATTTCCATTAGAGCAGGCAGCTCATCTTCTCCTATGACTGCCTGCCTCGATGTCAAAGGTCGAGATTCGTTGTCTGCTGTGGCTGATGTGGAAGGCATGCTTGACTGCTGAGCCTCTCGTATCTTTCTATCACACAGTTCTTTAATAAGGACTCAAACCATCCTGCAAATATCCCCTAAACCGACCTACCCTTTCAAAATTAAAGTCGTACTTTATCATTACTCATTCGGTTTCGATTGTTATCCTTTTTTCTTCCAATTGCATCAGCTCTTCAACTGTCAGTTCTTGGTGATGGGATGCCAAAACCTCTTCAACATCATGTTCATCAGCTTCCACAAGCCAAACTCACGTTGTCCTTGCTGTGTTCACCACGATCAAAATGCTTTAATTATGTCTAGTTTTACTGTAAGTGTAACACCCTAATGAGCTCTTTCAGGCTTTTCCGATACCATAGAGCTCATCTTGCAAACGGCTGCTTACAGGCACGTGTTTAAGCAATGCTGGCGAGAATCAGGGGGAGAGCAGCTGCTTGGGGCGCGCTGCCTTTTATTGCGCGCTGAATATTTTTTCGTAACAGTGAAAACACCTTCTGAAAGCGAAAATAGGGTACTAATGTAGGTCTTCCGTAACAGTGAGGTTTCGTAAAGCGAACGTTCGAAAAGCGGGGGCACCTGTATCTGTTTAAGGTGACTGGAGGAAAGTTTAGGGGAGATGTCAGAGATAGTTCTTCTTAAAACAGAGTGGTAGGTATCTACACAGATGAGGATATTGTAGAATCTGATGTAATAAGGACATTTAATAAACTCGTAAACAGGCACATAGATATAAGAAAAATGGGCTGTGTAGGAGGGATGGGTTAGACTGATCGTGGATAGGGTTTGTATTGATCAGCACAACATAATGCGCCAAAGGGCCTGTTTTTATTGTTTTGTTTTATTACAGCGGGTAACCCTCCCCCCACCAAGAAGTGACTCTATACAGTTAAGCTGTCAGTAACCCAATCACTACTGAATAAAGAGCTGCCTTGCTGAACCTGCATCAGTTCTATCCTGTTATATGGCAATCAACACGTGCACAGTTGAATAACCATTACTTAACATAATGGTAACCCATTTCAATATCTCCTTCTAAGAGAATGATAAAATAGCTGGTAATATCAACTAGCAAAGTTCAAAGTAAATTTTATCATCAATGCACATATGTATACAGCCCTGAAATTAATTTTTCATGTCTGTGTTCACAGTAAATACTAAGAAACACAATAGAGTCAATAAGAAACTGCAGACAACAAAGATGGACAAACAATCAATGTGCAAAATATAACAAATTGTGCAAGTACAAAATAATTTTAAAAATCAAAATAATAATAAATAAATATTGAAAACGTGTTGCAGCTAGAATACTTTGATTAAATGAAAGAGAGGCTTATGGTTTCAACAAAGTACTTCTTTAGCAAGTTTCACACTGAACAAGCTGTTACCCAGAGGGTAGTCAGTCAAAGAACCAATTTATAGTGATAAAACAGCAATTAATTGCAACTGATGTAACATGTACCACATACACGCACGCAGTGCTGAATAAAGAGTACCGTCCTGCTCCCTGCCTATTAATCTTTACCTTGAATAAGCATGAAGCTTATACAGTTACACAGTGAGTAACCCCACTGAATGAACAGGCATCCCATGAAGTTACACACCAAGTAACCTTTTCTCTGCTGAATAAATAAAAAACCTTGCGCAATTCTATTACAAGAGAGTGGACAAGTGCGTCAGGGCAGCACCTCTGAGCAGTTCTTTGGCGATGGTCGTATTATAATTTCAGAAGCAGTAAAGATTCCAAACCTCTACCCATGGACATCTCAGACTGATGTACATAGACTACTAGCTAGAATGTTTATTCTTGGACCAAAGTCATTAAAATAGAATGTCCAGCATGTTTATATTTGAGATTAGAATTTTTGATAGCAGCTCTCTCAATTCAATTTAATTCAGGTTAATTGTCATTCAACCATACACGAATATGCGTGAACACAGCCAAACGAAACAGTGTTACTCTCTGTAAGGTTTGTTCATTATATAAACATGGAGCAGTACAAGACAGGAAAAGGCCCTCCAGCTCACTATGTCTGTGCTGACACAATGCTATTATGACTAATCCCATTTGCCTGCACATGATCCATAACGCTCTGTGTCTTGCTGGTTCATGTGCCCATCTGAATGCCTCTTCAACATTACTATCAAATCTGTTTCCAACACGTTTAGCACATTCCAGACACTTAGCACACTCTGTCAAGTACTGCTTCATAAATTTCCTTTAAACTTTCCCCCTCTCTCCTTAAAGCAATGACCCTAGCAATTCCACCCTGGGGAAAGAACTCAATCTACCTTATTAATGTGTCTCGTAATTTTATTAAGTTCTATCAGGTTGCCCCTCAGCCTTTAATGCTCCAGACCTACACCCTCCTGCTGAAAGCCCAAGCCAGGTGGGCTGGACATGTGGTCAGAATGCCAGACAGCTGATTGCCTAAGCAGCTGCTGTACGGAGAACTGTGTCAGGGCAAGCGCTCAGTCGGGGGGCAGAAGAAACGTTACAAAGACTGCCTCAAAGCGTCCCTCAAAGGCCTGGGTGTGGACATCAACACGTGGGAGACGCTTGCCCTCGACCGTCCAGCTTGGCGCAGCAAGATCACCACAGGAGCCCGTGCAGCTGAAGTCAGGCGCATCATCGAGGTGCAACGAAAGCGTGCTGTGCGCAAGGCCCGAGCAGCATCCACTGCCACGACAGTACCCACCCATTTGTGTCCCACATGTGAGTGAGCCTTCAGGGCCTGGATTGGCCTCATCAGTCACCTCCCAACCCACAGCCACCAATCTCCCATTTGACTTTGAAGCCATGGTCATCTTCGACTACGAAGGACGAACAACAACAACAACAACAACAACAACAATGCTCCAGAGAAAACAATCTAGGTTTTCTAAAGAAGAGGCCATCCTCAGGGTGGGGAAGCAACACCTGATATACAGTCTGGGTAGCCTCCAACTTGATAGCATGATTATCAATTTCTCCTTCCAGTAAAAATATTTTTCCCTCCACCTCCTCTCTTCTATTTCCCACTGTGGCCTCTTACCTCTTCTCACCTGCCTATTACCTCCTCCTGGTGGCCCTCCTCCTTCACTTTCTTCTGCAGTCCACTCTCCTCTCCTATCAGATTCTTTCCCCTCCAGACCATTACTTTTCCTACTTACCTGGCTTCACCTATCACCTTCTAGTTATCCTCATTCCTTTCACCCCAGCTTTTTCTTCTGGTATTATCCCCCTCCCTTTCTGGTGCTAAAGAAGGGTTTCAGCCCAAAACTTCAACTGTTTATTCATTTCCATGGATGCTGCCTGACCTGCTGAGTTCCCCCAGCATTTTGTGTGTGTTGCTTAGCTTTATTCAACCTCTGCTCGTAGCTAGCAATCCCTCGTCCAGGCAACATCCTAGTGAACCACTTCTGCACCCTTTCCAAAGTGTCTACATCCTTCCTGTCATGCATGCAACTTTCCAAATCTGGCAATATTCCAAAAGTTTTACCCAGCTGCAACAGGAATTCCCTTCTCTTATACTCAGTATCCTGTCAAATATGCCATTTGAAACACAAGAAAATCTGTAGATGCTGGAAATCCAAAGCAACATACACAAAATTCTGGAGGAACTCAGAAGGTTGGGAAGCATCTATGGAAAAGAGTAAACAGTCAACGTTTCGGGCTGAGATTCTTCTTCCAGAAGAAAAGTTTCAGTCCAAAATGTCGACTGTTAACTCTTTTCCCGAGCTTGCCATTTATCTTCTTTACTGTGCTACCAATCTCCCTCTGTACATCAATGACCCTTAGGGTCATGCCATTTACAGTACTATGTTAGTTACAATTGGCCTCCAAAGTGCATCACCTCACACTGGCCCAGTTGCCATTTCTCAACTCACATTTACAACTGGTTTATATGCCATTAAATCTTCTGATAATCTTTCACAATTCCATCAATTTTTATGTAGTATACAAACTCCCAAAAGAGATTAGCTTAAATTGTTACATGCACATTGAAACATTAAAACATACGGTGAAAGGCATCATTTGTGTCAACAAACAACATTGCCTGAGGATGTGCTGGGGGCAGCCCGCAAATCTCACCATGCTTCCAACGCTAACAAAGCATGCCCAACACTTATTAACCATAACTCATCTGTTCTTTGGAATGGGTGAGGAACCTGGAACACTCAGAGGAAACCCAAGTGACCATGAGGAGAAAGCCCTTACAGACAGTGGGGAGAAGCGAACCCTGACTTTCGGATCGCTGGCACCGTAAAGGCTGATTTATACTTGTGCGTTGGTGTGTCTGCGCAGCTCTGCAATTTGGGCACGTACACACATGTGCACATCATGCATGCGCACACATCTGCCCGGGCAAAGCTTCATGGTCATGGTAGCCTTTCTCAGGGTAAACAAGTTTAAAACAAGCGTCTTTTTTCGTAAAAGCTAAATGTGTCCTCCATAATTTCGGAGGTCTGTAAAGCTTTATGGAAAGCATTGCAGCCAGAGTTCCTTCCCTGCCCTTCAGTCGCCCAATGGGAAACTATTGCAGTGTAGGAGGAAATGCGATGCTACCAAGCGGACCAATCACAATTGTTGTGGTCTGCGTTGCCGCGATGCGTAGTTACATTTTGGGAGAGGTGCACGTCAGGCTACGGTGTAGGGATCTGCGTAGGGTTTGCAGCTATGCCGTACCTATGACGTCGATTTGATGCACAAGTATAAATCAGCCTTTAAGCGTTACACAAACCGCTACATTACGGTGTCACTCTACTAATCACCTCATTTACATTTTCATCCAAAGCATTTATATGTAAATCACAAACAGAGGTCCCAGCATTAATCTTTGTGGAACAGCACGGATCACATACCTCCAGTCAGAATAACACCCCTCCTCTACTACTCTCCGTTGTGTATGGCCAGGCCAATTTTGAACCCAATCTATGGATCCCTTGTGCTGTAATCTTCTGGATCAGCATACCACGTTGGACCTTGTGGAAGGCTGTTACAAAGTCCATGTATAAAACATCCACCCGCTACCCTCATCAATCATCTTTGTCACCTTCTTCAAAAACCCAATGGGTTTAAGTTATACATTACTTCTGTTTTGAAGTCCTCTTGGTGTTGTTGAAATATTGACAACCATTCTTGTTTGGCTGAAATCTCCTGAAATTGATGATCAGTTGCTGACTGCATGATCCAGAAAGGGGAAAAAATATCAGGGCGTGACAGAGTCTTTTCACTTTCCAAATGGCTGAGAGAGGATGGGGAACTACACTGACCGGCATGCTGAGCAGCCAATGGTGCAAGGGTGAGGGGAGACCTGACAAATCCACAGAGCCTTAATCTGCTACTTCCATCCTGTGTCTATAACATGGACTCAGTACTGACGGCATTATCACGCCAGCAGAAGACGCCCACTAGATGCCATTGAATACAACTCGTGTAACAGCAGTGCCTTCTGACATTCTGACAAATGCTCATTCCAACAATGGCACTTTGTTTGGTAGCAGAACCAGAACAACATGTTCCCACTGTTTGGATGTTCAGTGTCCGAACAGAGTGCCTGTCTTTGAAATTTGTTTTTCTAAGAATTGGGAAAATAAAATACCACTTTCATTTTGGTTCAATAAAAAACAGCTTTATTTGGCTTTCTCCCTGTTCCCTCCCATTTGGGTTTCTCT
Source organism: Mobula hypostoma (assembly GCF_963921235.1). NCBI lineage: Eukaryota > Metazoa > Chordata > Chondrichthyes > Myliobatiformes > Myliobatidae > Mobula > Mobula hypostoma. The sequence continues at coordinate 16,438,292 of NC_086109.1, read as the reverse complement.
GTGTGATTGCACAAACATATCTCATTATTATTACACATCAACATGCTTAATTATTTTATTATTTTTACTGATTATTCATTTTTTAAATTTTGTAATAAATGTTATAATACATAAATATTTTATGATATTTATATAATATAAATTATATTAAACATATGCGTCTGAATATATAAACATTTAAAAGACACAAATTAAAATAATTGTTTAATTATTAGCACATTTAATTAATTAAATACTAAATACGAACATGTTTAAAATTATGATGGGTTTTTCTAAGTTTAACGGGGGGAGGGACGCTGATTTAAGTTTTTTGAATAAGTGGATAAGAAAGGGAGAGAATACTTTTTTTTAAAATGGCATTTGTTATCAGAGACACAAGAGACTGCAGATGCTAGGATCTGGAGCAACATACTACCTGCTGGAAGAGTTCAGTGGTCAGTGATTGTTGACATTTTCAGTTGAAACCCTGTAACAGGACACAGGAAGATAGTTCTTGACCCACCGAGTTCCTCCAGCAGATTTTCTGATGCAGCGAGTTGTTTATGAACTTTCAAAAGGAAATCGGATAAAAATTTCAGAAGGAATAACACAAGAGATTCTTCAGATGCTTTAAGAAGAAGTTTGCAGGGCTACAGGGATGCCAGCTAGAGTGGGAATAATTGCATATCATTTTCCAAGAGGCAGAAGAGGGTTTTTTGGGCCAAATGTCCTGAATTGCAATAATTTAAGTAAAATGATTAGATCAGTAGGAGTTAGTGAACAGTCAGTCTGCATGTACAACCCTGAGCTACTGGCCTCTTGCCAGTTTAGGTCTCCAATATACACATTCTGACCTCTTAACAAGTAACCATGGAACATCTGGCTTGTATTTATGTTGATAGCACAGGACAGCTAACATCTTAGTCCACTCGTATTTTTAACTCTAGTTTTCTTCCTCTTTCAAGGAAAGAATGAGAAGATAAACAAAATCAAGAAGCAAATGATAATTCTACATAATGACAAAAAGCAGAATAACTGTACTGGCGGAGACTGTGTTGTCACAACTCCTGATCCAGCATCCCTGAGTAAATGATCAACACCACAGAAGCCTGATAATGAAGTAATGCTGCACGGGGGCCTCAGGGATGCCACAAGACAATAAAGACTTGTAAAGGCTTATCGAGTAAGGAAAGCTGTCTGTGAGAAAGAAAGAGCCCCATGAGATTTAACCACTGGAGTAATTTCTTCTTCATGATACTTTGGGGAGATGGAGATCACCAGCAAGTCCATCTCTAATTGTTGTTTGTTGCTGTTGTTCATCCTTCGTAGTCGAAGATGACCATGGCTTCAAAGTCAAATGGGAGATTGGTGGCTGTGGGTCCGGAGGTGACTGATGAGGCCAATCCAGGCCCTGAAGGCTCACCCACATGTGGGACACAAGTGGGTGGGTGCTGTCGTGGCAGTGGATGCTGCTCGGGCCTTGTGCACAGCACGCTTTCGTTGCGCCTCGATGATGCGTCTGACTTCAGCTGCACGGGCTCCTGTGGTGATCTTGCTGCGCCAAGCTGGACGGTCGAGGGCAAGCGTCTCCCACGTGTTGATGTCGACACCCAGGCCTTTGCTGGACGCTTTCAGGCAGTCTTTGTAACGTTTCTTCTGCCCCCCGACTGAGCGCTTGCCCTGACACAGTTCTCAGTACAGCAGCTGCTTAGGCAATCGGCTGTCTGGCATTCTGACCACATGTCCAGCCCACCTGGCTTGGGCTTTCAGCAGGAGGGTGTAGACGCTGCAGAGCCCAGCTCGTTCCAGGATTTCCGTGTCGGGAACTTTGTCCTGCCATCTGATGTGGAGGAGTCTGCGGAGACAGCTCAGATGAAAATGGTTGAGCTGTTTGGCGTGTCTGCTGTAGACAGTCCAGGTCTCGCTGGTGTAAAGGAAGGTGGTAAGGACCACTGCACAGTAGATCTTCAGCTTGGTGGTAAAGCTGAGTCCTCTCCGCTCCCAGACGTTCTCACGGAGTCTCTCAAAGGCAGCGCTGGCTTTGGCAATCCTGTTGTTGACCTCAGCGTCTATGTTCACTGCACGAGAGAGTATGCTGCCCTGGTAGGTGAAGTTGTCGGCTGCCTGGAGGTTCTGGCCCTTCACTGTAATGCACGGCTCCTGGTATGGCTTTCCTGGGGCAGGCTGGTACATAACTTCGGTCTTTTTGGTGCTGAAGTTGTCGCAGGCTTGTGAGAAGCAGTCCATTTCACGCTGCATCTCCTGCTCTGTGCTGGCGTTGAGTGCGCAGTCATCAGCAAACAACAAGTCTCCGAAGACAGTCTCTTGCACCTTTGTAACTGCCTGCAAGCGCCTAAGGTTGAACAACCTGCCGTCAGTCCTGTATCTGACGTGGATTCCTTCTTCGTAGTTATGGAAGGCATCTGTCAGCATGGCAGAGAATACCATACTGAACAGAGTCGGGGCAAGAACGCAGCCTTGTTTGACGCCATTTGTCACTGGGAAGGCCTCCGACTCATCGCCGTCATCCAGAACTTTCACCATCATACCGTCGTGGAACTGCCGGACGATTGCGATGAACTTGCTGGGGCAGCCAAACTTCTCCATGATCTTCCACAAGCCTTCTCTGCTGACCGTATCGAAAGCCTTGGTTAGATCGACAAAGGTCACGAAGAGGTCGCTGTGTTGCTCCTGGCATTTTTCCTGGAGTTGGCACGCAGCGAAAAATCATGTCCGCGGTCCCACGTTCAGCACGGAAGCCGCACTGGCTTTCTGGGAGCAGACCTTGCTCAAGATGTTGGAGAAGGCGGTTGAGCAGGACACGGGCCAGAATCTTTCCCGCAATGGACAAAAGGGAGATGCCTCGGTGGTTGTCGCAAGACTGGCAGTTGCCTTTCCTCTTGTAGATGTGGACTATGCTGGCATCTTTCAGCTGTTGCGGGACCTGTCCCTTTTTCCACATGGACTGGAAAAGTACAGTCAGCTTTTGCATCATGACAGGGCCTCCTGCTTTGTATACCTCAGCAGGGATTGCATCGGGTCCTGGCGCTTTGCCACAGGAGAGTTGCTTCACTGCCTTCCTGACTTCATCTACTGTGGGGAGGGTGTCGAGGTTCTTGTTGATCTCTACCTGGGGCAGGCTGGCAATGGCCTCGTCATTGATGTCGGCAGGGCAGTTAAGGACGTTGTTAAAGTGCTCAGCCCACCGATCCAGAATCTGCTTCTTCTCTGTCAGCAGCTGCGTCTCATCTGTGTTGAGGAGGGGTGAGGAGCCGGAGGACTGGGGTCCGTATACAGCCTTAAGCGCATCGTAGAAGCGCTTTATGTCGTGGCTGTCTGCATAGCCCTGGATTTCATCGGCCTTCTTGCTGAACCAGCTGTCCTGCATCTCACAAAGTTTTTTCTGCACCTTTCTTCTTGCGTTGGTAAAGGCATCTTTCTTGGCTAGCGACGTGGGGTCGTTCTGATGCGCTCTGTAATATTGATGTTTCTCCGTTAGTAGTGCTTGTATTTCTTCATCATTCTCATCGAACCAGTCTTGGTTTCTTCGGGTTGCTGGTCCGAGATGTTCGAGGGCGGTAGTGTAGACAGCGTCTCTGAAGGCCGTCCACTGTTCCTCAACGCTGGTCCCATCTTCCTGTGGTGTGTCTGGCAGTCTGCCTTCAAGGTCATCGACGAATTCTTCTGCAACCCTGCTGCTTTTCAGCTTGGAGACATTCAACCTCTTTGCAGTCTTCTGCCCTTGGGGTCTTCTCATGGGCAGAATGCGAAGCCTGAACTTGGACACAATGAGGCGGTGGTCGGTCCAGCAGTTGGCACCACACATGGCTCTCGTCACTCTGACATCCATCCTGTCCCTCTTCCTGGTGATGATGTAGTCAATCAGATGCCAGTGCTTTGAGCGTGGGTGCATCCATTGACGTCTTCTTACGGGTGGGTAAGCGGAACAGGGTGTTGGTGATGACAAGGTCGTGTGTGGCACACGTCTTGAGGAGCAGAAGGCCGTTGTTGTTACACTTGCCAGTGCCGTGTCTTCCAATGATCCCTTCCCAGGTCTGGTAGTCTGTCCCTACTCTGGCATTGAAGTCCCCGAGAATGATGAGCTTCTCTGACTGTGGGATTGCTGAGATGAGGGCGTCGAGTTCTTCATAGAACTTGTCTTTAATGTCATCTGGGTTGGTCATGGTGGGAGCGTAGGCACTAATCAGCGTAGCACTCTTCTTGTTTGCAAGTGGGAGCTGAAGTCTCATCAGGCGGTCGTTGATGCTCTCTGGGTGCTTGGTGAGTTTACGGGCGAGGTTAGAATTGATGGCAAATCCCACGCCTGCTTCTTGTCGTTCAGCGCTGCTGCGACCGCTCCAGAAGAACGTGTATCCACCACTACGTTCTGTCAGCTGGCCCTTGTCTGCTAGGCGTGTTTCGCTGAGAGCTGCTATGTCCACGTTGTAGCCAGCTAGCTCTTTTGCAACCAGTGCAGTTCTTCTCTCTGGTCTGTCTGCCTTGATGTTATCTCGCAGAGTTCTCACGTTCCATGTGCCAAGGTTGAGCACCATCACTTTCTTCCGCGTTGGGTTTGAAGTCATGACTTGCGCTTGACTTGGATTAAAGTGAAGGAGAGTTGTGCAGGTCGTCAGCCTCACTCTCTCGTCCCGGCCTATCTGGACCCAGTGGCAAGACATAGTCGAGACGGCTGGAGATAGGTCAGGATGCAGTGGATGGCCAGCAGTGTTCTGTGTGTCTCACTGTGCCCTCTTAGCGCTCCACGACGCATTGCTGAGAATCGCCTTTCTGCCCGTTGAACCAATGATGGTTTCTTCCGCGCAGTCCACCGAATCCAGGCAACACACGCTAGGCAGACAAGCCCTGAGTGTTGTGGGTCTACGGCAGTTCTTGTGGCATGCTCGCAGGCCTCCCTACCCATTGTTGGACATCCTCATCCGCCTTTGCAGCCGTTGGGAGATGTCTCCTCTTCCGCCTGCTCCGCCGTTGGGATGATCACCTAGTGGTGTGGTAATGACACCACCCCCTCACTTATTTTCGCCCGCTAGTTGCTCCACCTTCGCCGGGTCCTGCAGCTGCTCCCGACCGTACCAGGCGGCGGGGGCGGGGGCGGGTGGCAGCGGTCGCAACGAGCGGCAGGCCAGTTCCAGGCCTCGGGCCTCGCCCCCTCCGGCGCCTCGCCTTATACCTGTATAATAGGTCCAGTGTCAGTTCGGCGGCCTCGGACGGGAGTCTCAGCACTCACGACCCGGTGTCGGCTCGACCTCGGCCGGGTGTCTGGGCGCTCACGACCCGGTGTTGGCTCGACCTCGGCCGGGTGTCTGGGCGCTCACGACCCAGTGTCGGCTCGACCTCGGACGGGAGTCTCAGCACTCACGACCCGGTGTCGGCTCGACCTCGGACGGGAGTCTCAGCACTCACGACCCGGTGTCGGCTCGACCTCGGACGGGAGTCTCAGCACTCACGACCCGGTGTCGGCTCGACCTCGGACGGGAGTCTCAGCACTCACGACCCGGTGTCGGCTCGACCTCGGCCGGGTGTCTGGGCGCTCACGACCCAGTGTCGGCTCGACCTCGGCCGGGTGTCTCGGCGCTCACGGCCCGGTGTCGACTCCGTAAACCTATGAACTATAACTATTAGGAACAAGGTTCAGTCATCTAAGATTAGGGTTGCTTCCCTAATTACCCCTGAACTGATTAGCGGAGCATTTTCTTGAGCAGCAGCACCCGATGTGACAGAAACATCCTTCCAGCTGCAAGATATGGAATTTGACCCAATTATTCTGTTAACTCACATGAATCCCTGGTCCGGCTTTCTTGCTGGCCCCCAGTTCAACAAATGCACCCCTTTAAAATTCTGGCCCTTGTTTTCAAACCCCACTCAGTCCTTCCTCTGCTTCCTATCTACTGCCTTATCTTCCTCTGAGTCATCTCCACTCCAGTAATGCTGGTCTCCTTGAATGTATCCTCTAATCGCTGATGAGCACATCTCCGTTTGCCTGCACTATGGAATTCCATTCCTAAAACATTCCTCTTCTTTTCCTTAAACACTCTCTCTGATTATTTTCTCCAACATAGACTGTTGCCACCTTTCCTGTTTAATGACAGTCACTGAGACCATTGGGAAGTATTTGGTACATTAAAGTCTGCTTATTTGCACACTTTGTCTTCTTTTGCACACTGGCTACTTGTCAGTCTTTGTTTATGTATAGTATCTTTGCAAAATTCCTTTGTACTCTTTTTTCCTGTAAATGCCTGCAAGAAAATGAATCTCAAGGTAACATATATGGTACGTTCACTGATAATAAATTTTCTTTGAACTTTGAAGTCAACACAGAGAAAGGTGTTTTTATAAGGGGATTACAACGTTCCTCCATATTGCCTAGGTATGCGCCTTGAAGGGTAAATGGTTGTCCCCTGTGCCTTCTGCTTAACTCTACATACCATTAAAACTCACCACTGAAAATACCAAACTGGATCACTTAAGGCTGTTAAGACTTCTTTGTGGTCACTAGCTGCACAAGATGGAGGCGAACTCAAACTTGGGAGTACTGTGTGCAATTCTGATCACCTGACTATAGGAAGGGTATCATTAAGCTGGAAAAGGTGCAGAACAGAATTAAAAGGATGTTGCTGGGGCTGGATGGCTTGAGTATTAAGGAGAGGCTGGGGCTGTTTTCCTTGGAGTGCAAGAGGCGGAAGGTGATCTTAAAATGATGACCACAAGACACAGGAGCAGAGTTGGGCCATTTGGCCCAGCAAGTCTGTTCAGCCATTCCATTATGACTGATTTATCATCCCTTTCAACCCTTTTCTCCCTGCCCTCTCCCCATAACCTTTGATGCCCTTACTAATCAAGAACTCCGCTATAAGTGTACCCAGTGACGTGGCCTCCACAGCCATCCATGGCAATGACTTCCACAGAATCACCACCCCTAGCTAAAGAAGTTCCTCCTCATCTCTCTTCCAAAGGGACCTCCTTCTATTCTGAGGCTGTGCTCTCTGGTCCTGGACTCCCCCACTATAGGAAACATCCTCTCTACATAAAATCTACCCAGGTCTTTCAATATTAAATAGCTTTCAATGAGATCCCCCTTTAATCTTCTAAACACCAGTGAGTACAGGCCCAGAGCCATCAAATGCTCCTTATACGTTAACCCTTTCTTTCTCAGATTCATTCTCATGAATGGACCTTCTCCAATGCCAGCCCATATTTTCTTAGATAAGAGGCCCAAACCTGCTTATAATAGTCTAACTGTGGCCTTAAAGAAAGCTTATAAAGAGAAATGAAGCATAGGCAAGTCTCTTGTTCAGAGTAGGGAATTCCAAAACAAGTTTTAAGATGAAAGGGGAAAAATTTAAGGGGGACTTGAGGAGCAAGTACTTCACACAGAAGATGGTGAGTACATGGAATGAGTTGCCAGAGGAAGTAAAATTGCATCATTTAAAATACATTTAGGCAGATACATTGCAGAAAACTATTCATCTGCACAGTCACTATGGTAGAGAATATGGTTCTCACATTGGCGTCCTCAGTCAGCTCCGAAACTACAAAAACCCAAGTGGACAAATAAGCAGAATTCTGCAAACAGTGCATAATTTTAAACCACAAGCAAGAGAAAATCCACAGGGATCGCTCCCTATGCGACTCCCTTGTCCATTCGTCCCTCCCCACTGATCTCTCTCTCCTGGCACTTATCCTTGCAAGCGGAAAAAGTGCCACACCTGCCCCTGCATTTCCTCCCTCACTACCACTCAGGGCCCTGAACAGTCCTTCCAGGTGAGGCAACACTTCACCTGTGAGTCTGTTGAGGTCATATACTGTGTTCGGTGCTCCCGGTGTGGCCTCCTGTATATTGGTCAGACCTGATGCAGATTGGGAGACCGCTTCACTGAGCATCTACGCTCCGTCCGCCAGAATAAGCGGGATCTCACCACCTATTTTAACTCCACTTCCCATTTCTATTCCTCCTCCACTGTCGTGATGAGGCCACACTTAAGTTGGAGAAACAACACCTTATATTCTGTTTGAGTAGCCTCCAATCTGATAGCATGAACATCAATTTCTCAAACTTCTGGTGATGGCCTTCCCCCCCCCCCCCGCCCTCTCCATTTCCCATCCCCTTTTCCCTCTCACCTCATCTCACCAATCAACATCCCAGCTCTTTACTTCATCCCTCCCCCTCCAGGTTTCACCCATCTCTCTCCCCTCCCCCACCTTTTAAATCTACTCAGCGTTTTTACTCCAGTCCTGCCGAAGGGTTTTGGCCCGAAACGTCGACAGTCATTTTTTTCCACTGGTGCTGCCTGGCCTGCTGAGTTCCCCCAGCATTTTGCGTGTGTTGCCCATAATTTTAAATTCCTTTTTTCACCAAGAAAGGCCAAGTGAAGAAAAGAAAGTGAGGTAAGATTTTAAAACAGTAACAAAGAGACATGCAGTGAGTTTCTGAGGATTGATGAGGAGAAATGGTCAGAAGCAGTAGGTGGTACCTCAAGGAAATGACATCCAACATTAAAGACCCCCTGCCATTTGGGGCATGCCCTCTGCATTATTACCACCAAAGCGGAGGTAGGGGAACCTGAAGACACCCCCTCAACATCTCAACAGCATCTTCCCCTCCACCAACATATTTCGGAACAGTCCGCAAGCCTATGAACACTCCCATGTGAGTCATCTTTTGTACTTTTTATTTTCATAACTTATCGCAATCTTAATATCTTGTACTATACTGCTGTGACAAAACAATAATCTGCACGGCATATGCCAGTGATAACAAACCTGATTCTGGGAGTGCTGAGAATGAAGCACTTGAAGAAGCCAGTACAAGACTAGTCAGGAAGAAGAGGCTGCAGAGTGGAAGAATGCACACCGAGACCAGTTAAGGTGAGTGTTAACGGAGTGTGCGAAGGCCTGCTCAACAAGGAGACTCATTCCACACTCAGAAGGGGTACGAGCACGCAGCATAATTTCAACAGGCCCAGTCTCAGAGTTTTTACATCACACAATAGTAATCTGCAGAAACTAACATCAAAATCCGCCACTACAGTTTAATAAATTGAACTAAGATTTCAAAATGTGGAGATGAAAAATAGCATCACTTGATTATCATACAAGCAGAAGTGTTGCCCCTTGGGGAAAGAAATCTGCTGTTGTATCTACTTGGATTAAATGCAAATCCAGGTCTACATCAAACATAGCTCAACAAGCTCTAACCCAGTGTAGCAAACTATTTTCATCCAGCATAAATATTGTTATGTACTCAAATTAAGAGATTTTCTAACCTGAGCCAAAGGTTTGATTCTTATTGTTCACTGCTGTTTGTAGAAGCTTGCAATGTGTAAATTGGATAGCGAGCAATACTTCAAGGTAGTTCATTGGCTGTGAAATGCATTGAGACGCCCCAACAGCACCAAAGATACAGTGGGAAAAGCATGCACTTTCCGTCTCAGTGCGAACCCCATAGGCTCTGCTCAGTTCCTTCTGTCCTGAGTGACGGAGAGTGTAAGGTTCCCCCTTTCTGTGAAATTAATATCCACTCATCAAAAGAAAATAATAACATGTTATAAGAGGCTCAAATCTCTTATTGGTTATGCAAGTCTCTAGTAGACTGAAAGTGGTGATCCCTGGAGAAAATATCAAAAGCCTATTTCTGTAGCATCTTCCGTCCCTCTCCCTCCAGATCTTTTATAATGAGCTGGCTGACAGTTTTATGATTAAGCCCCAACAATCAGCATGCTTTCTCACCTTTTACCTCCTCCGCCCTCCCGAACTCACTCTCTCTCCTCCCACCCCCAAACCACGACTTTTTCTGGCATCACTGATGTTTCTCCCGCTGTCATTCAGCATCATTCTCATGCGATAATTAACTCTGGTGTGCTTTCTTTGTCTGATACGTGTAGTAAACGATGCCTCCGGGACAGGGTAGTGTTCTGCAGCATTAGGAACCTGCCATTAATCATTTGCTTTCTGACGACCAAAGACTTCCCTGTGACTCTTTCATTTTTATGTTGACTCCAGGTCATTGAAAATGACAATAGGAGGAAGTTGTTCATACCCATTTGAGGCATGAGGGAATGACACTAATTGTTATTAGTGTTATTGCTTGAGAACTCAATTATTCTGTAAACACTCTGGTTTTATCTGGATTATTAATCCTGTTGTGTTAGAATCACCCTGGATGAAGCCCTTCAACAATATCTATCATTAGTAAAAAATAGAATATAGAAGAAGAATTAACAGACATAAGGAATGATTTCAAGACAAGAATCTTATTTGAAGGTTCAAATGACATAAACGATTTGAATTTGCCATCATTATTTAAGAGAATATCCAAATTTGATTTAAGTCCCGGCTCAGTTTTTAAGTATTCATTATTCTGAATGGAAGCATATAAATGCCTCCAACAGTCAATAACCATTTGCATATTTGCCATGTTCAATCCAGCTGACTACATATTCATCATATTATCCATCCAAATCCCAGGGTTATGTTCCTGTTGGCAATGGCTCACCAACTGGAACCAAACCCAGGGGCTTGGAATGGCTTTCATGTCAAATGACACATCTAAATTTGTTATTTGCGGGCTGATGGAGGGGCTCAGATACATCCATTTAGGTTAATGAACCTAAAGGCATTCCCATTCACACCTCAGCCACAGACCTAAAGTATGCTGGTCTCAGTATCTGCACAGTCTCTTGCATTTATGAAGGGTGAAAGAGTAAGTAGCGAGGGCAGTGAAGAATGAAAGAGGAAGTGCGTGAGAAGGGGAATCCAGAATTTCATTGCTTGAAATAAAATTTCATAATTAATAGAAAGTAAAAGTTACCTATGAAGTTTCTAAATAATAGCCAATGGCACATAGGTATTGACTGTGGGTTTATGGTTTCACGCTGGAAGTTTGTGTCTAGTGGTGTGCCACAGGCACCGGTGCTGGGGACTTTGTGGTTTGTAATTATAAAAACACTTTGCATGTGTATATACAATGCACAGTTAGTAAGTTTGTGGATGACACTATAATAATTGGTGCTCTAGCTTATGAAGAGTTGTGGTGGGATCTTAATCAGTCAGATACATGGGCTGAGGACTGGCAAATAGCTTTTAATCCATATAGATGTGAAATACTGCATTTTGGAAGATAAAACAGCATAGGTCTTATAGGTCACGAGGAAATCTGCAGATGCTGGAGTTTCAAGCAACACATAAAAGTTGCTGGTGAACGCAGAGGGCCAGGCAGCATCTCTAGAAAGAGGTACAGTCGACGTTTCGGGCCGAGACCCGACGAAGTCCTGACGAAGGGTCTCGGCCCGAAACATCAACTGTACCTCTTCCTAGAGATGCTGCCTGGCCTGCTGCGTTCACCAGCAACTTTTATGTTTGTGTAGCTTAGGTCTTATACAGAGAAGGGCAGGGCCCTGGGGAATGAAATAGAACAGATGAACCTCGGAGAGGAAGTGCATTGTTCACTGAAAGCAGTGTGACAGGCAGATAGGATGGTGTGATGGGGATTCCGCATGCTGGCCTTCATCAGTCAGGGCATTGGGTCATGGAGTTGCAAAGTTATATTGCATTTAAATAAGATGCGGATGAGGCCGCACTGAGAGTAATGTGTACAGTTCTTGTACCCTGTTATAGGAGAGATATTAGTAAACTAGAAAGAGTACAGAAAAATTTATTAAGATGCTCCCCCTCACCACAACTTTTTATTCTGGCAACCTTCCCCTTCCTTTTCAGCCCTGGGGAGGGGTCTGAGCCCAAGACATCTACTGTTTGTTTATTTGCATAGCAGGTCAGGCAGCATCTGAGTTCCTGCAGCTTTGTGTGTGCGTAGCTTTGGATTTCCAACACATGCAGGCTTTCTCGTGTTGATTAGGATTCTGCCTGGACTTGGGGTCCTGAGCTACAAGGAGAGGTTGTGTAGTCTAGGGTTTTATTCCCTGGAACTTAGGAGACTGAGAGAGTCCCTGACAGAGGGATCTAAGATCATGATGGACACACTGTATACAGGGTAAAGACCATTGTCCATTTCTCAGGGAGGGGATGCCAAAAAAAAAACAAGAGGGCAGAAGTTTAAAGTAAGAAGTGAGAAGGTAGAAGGGACATTGGGTAACTTCTTCATGCAAAAGATGATGCATATTTGGAATGAACTGCCAGAAACAGTGGTTGAGGCAGGCACATTAGTAACATTTAACAAAGCCATCTAGATAAGTATATGGATAGGAGAGGTTTAGAGGATTATGGGCTAAACACAGGCAGATGGAACTAGCTCATTGGGCAAGCTGGTATGGACGAGTTGGGCCAAAGGGCCTGATTCAATCCAGTGTGACTCTAATTTAGAAAAGACAGAAAATATTCAATGATTTGCATAGAAGCATCCCCGTCCAAAGTGAGGAACATAAAATGTTGGAAATATTCAATGGGTCAGGCAGCATCTGTAGTGAAACTGGTCAAGAAACATTTATCAGAAAAAAAAATCAGGAGTTGTAAGGTGCAGTGAAGAGGAAAATAATGGGGAGATCTGTGATAAGACAAGTTGTCGTTTTATTTTACTGGGCAGTGGGTATATTATATTGCCAATAGCACTACACTGGTGAGGGCCCTTCTGGAAATCTCTACCAAGAGAAAATCTGCAGATGCTGGAAATCTAAGCAACACACACAAGATGCTCGAGGAACTCAGCAGGCCAGGAAGCATCTATGGAAAAAAGTACAGTCAATGTTTTGGACCGAAACTCTTCGGCAGGACAGGAAATCTCTGCTCATTTACACCAGCACACTTTGGGAAGAATGTTAATTCAGGGGTGCACACCTTAGAAATAGGTCCAGGTGACAATACTGCAGAGGTAGATACTTCAGCTATGAGGAGAGACCAGAGAAACTGAGGCTGTTCTCAAGAGGAGAGAAAATTAAGAGCAAGCTTTAAGTTGAAGTCTTAATGGTGGAAATTTGAGAAATTGCTTCCAGTGGTAGAAAGGTTGATAACTAGAAACACTAATATTTGACAAAATACTCAGAGATAACATGAAGAAACATGAAGAAACTCGTCTTTAAATCACCTGAAAGGATGGTGGAGGAATATTTGACTATAAAATTTACGAAGTAATAAACATCGGATGGGCAAACTTTGCTCGGCTCAGGAAAAGGAGCAGATTTGTGGAATAATTTGTTTGCTGAATCAAAGCATCTGGCATGGGCCGGATAGGTCAATTTGGCTTCTTTCAGTTCCACTTAATTTAATGTTTTAAAGCAGATTCTACCAACTTGGGAACCCACCATAACTTAAAAGTAGTGGGTAAATTGGTCCCCCACTCCAGCTTAATTACTCTGGCTCCAGTGGGTGCTGACTAGCTGAGGTGGATGTGGGAAGGAAAGGTTGGAGTTTACGTGTATAGCAGTGAGGATCAGCAGAAAAGGGCATCAACCCAGAATGTTGGCTGTCTATCTCTCTCCTCAGCTGTTGCCTGACCTGCTGAATTTCTCCTGCAGTTTTCTTTTGGTAGCTCCAAACACCGGCATCTTGTGTCTCCAGGAAACTGCTGATTACTGAGAAATGTGATTTCTTTTTCACTGAAGGTGCCTCCCAGCAGGACCTGCACTGGTTCTTGCTTGACTGCAACATACAGAAGCAAAAATCCTGGAAGCATTACTTGAGTTTTATAATTTGCTACATTGATTTCCAGGTTGGGTTCTTCAGTGGAACAATTCAGCACAATTCTACTTTCCATTTTGGTGCTGAATTCTAACTTTCTGCTTTTTGGCTGGATTATTTTTATATATATACACCAGAGGATCTTGCCTTTCACAAGGCTTTGGAGGTGGCTGATGATCCGAAGTGCTTAGCGACAATGATGGGCTGTGCTCAGTTTGATAGATCAGCTGGACACGTACGGCTGTTAGTTTTCTACATTTGTGACCAAACAGAAGCCTGGATTAGTGCTCCCATCACAGACTGAGGTACAACACTGGTTTTGATCCTCGTTCTAATCCCACTCAGTTGGTAAAACCACCTGCTAAACAAATTAATTCAGAGGGAAATATGTCCTTGGACACTAGGGAATAGGAGACAATGCAGACTGTCCTGGCACAGATTGCAAATATTCCAGCTACAAAGAGTAGCCCATAATGTCTACATCCAGTGGCCACTTTATTAAGTACCTCTTGTACCTAATAAAGTTGTCAATGAGTGTATGTTTGGGGTCTTCTGCTGTTGTAGCCCATACACTTCAAGGTTCGAAGTGCTGTACATTTAAAGACGCTCTTCTCCACACCAATGCATGGTTATTTGAGTTATGGTCGCCTTCCTGTCAGCTTGAACCAATCTGGCCATTCTCCTCTGATCTCTCTCATTAAAAGATGTTTTCACCCACAGAACTGCCGCTCACTGGATGTTGTTTTGGTTTTCACACTATTCTATGTAAACTCTCGAAGCTGTTCTGCGTGAAAATCCCAAGAGATCATCAGTTTCTGACACATTCAAACCATTCCGTCTGGCACCAACAATCATTCCACAGTCAAAATTACTTGGATCGCACTTCTTCCCCATTCTGATGTTTGGTCTGATCACCAAATGAACCTCTTGACCATGTCTGCATGCTTTACTGCATTGAGTTGCTGCCACATGATTAGCTGATTAGATATTTGTATTAATGAGCAGGTGTACAGGTGTACCTAATAAAGTGGCCTCTATGTATATCTATTTCCTTAGCTTACACCAGTCTAGAGGAGGTAGGATGTGAGATGACAGGGTGCACTTCACCTAAATCTAGAACTTCTATGGTGACTAACACAGAAAAATCCCAGTTCAGAACACAGGCTGCACTCCCAAGGACCATTAGAGTTAGCAATCTATTGATAGCTGTTCACATAAATACCATGTTGAACACTGCAATCTGAACTGATCAATATCTCACAATTCAATACTGAATTTCAACAGAATCATTACACTATGCAAATATCAGCCCCGTGTCAATCGATAGCCTATTCGGAACCAGCTTCCAGCCTGATCAATAATCAAGAAATTATTTTGTTGACTCTGCATGCTTTTCTTAAAGACATTGAAAGGAATTTATTTGTGTATGGTATTGTTGCTAAGTTAGTAGTCCAGAGAATATGGATTTAACTTCTATGATGATGGTCTGAATTGAGATTTAATCTGTAAATCTGCAAAAGAAATAAAATATATATTTGTAACTTATCATAAACCTAGAACGCCCGATGGAAAAATACAATCTCATCCACACAGAGAAGCAGAATGATTATAAATGGCAAAAGAGTTTGGTGTTCAGATGGACATGGGTGACCCTGTACATGATAAAGTGAATATGCAAGTTTATCAGGCAATTAGGAAAAAAATTAGCACAGTGGGTTTAGTGTAAGAAGACTTGTGCACAAGATCAAAGGTGTTCCTCTGAAATTATTGAGGCCTCCAGTGAAAAAGAATTTAGAATATTCTATGCAAATACAACTCCCCTACTTGAGGAAAGACATAACTTGCGATGGAGTGAGTGCAACAAAGAATTACTAGGTAGGTTCCTCAGGCTGAGTGAGTCATAGGTTTACAGTGAAAGGTGAGCTATTTAAGGGAAACATGAGGGAGAACTTCTTCAGTCAGAGGGTGGTGAAAGTGTGGAATGAATTGGCAATCGCAAGTGGAGAATGTGAGTTCAATTTCAACATTTAAGAGAAGTTTGGATAGGTACATGGGATGGGAGAGCTATCGCCTGGGTCTGGGTAGATGGGACTAGGCAGAAGAACAGGTCAGCATGAAATAGATGTGCTGAAAGTCCTGTAGTGCTCTATGACACTATGCCTCCTGAACAAATAAGCTTCCTGTCCCAAATGGAATCAAGTTCCAATGGTTAACTCACCTGCTGGCTACCAGGTGGGTGAGGTATAGCATTTCTGTCTGTCACATTATCACACTGTGATTCAGTGTGTGAGTACACTCAGTTCATACAGGAAACAAATGGAGAACCTTGGAAGTCCACTTTCCATGACATGAGTGACCAAGCCCCAACAGGCCATTCAGTCTGTGTTGACCATTGACACTAATTCCATTTGATTACGCAAGAACACAAGGGTAGCCCAAAGGCACAGCTGGTAGAGCTACCACTTCACAGTTCCAGCAACTCGGGTTCAATCCTGACCTTCGGTGCTATCTGTGTAGAGTTTACACCAGAAATTCCTAACCTGGGGTCCACAGACCTCGCGGTTAAAGGTAGGGATCCATGGCATAAAAGAAGGTTGGGAACCCCTGGCTGACACGTTGTCTCTGTGACAACATTGATATTGGTATATTATTGTCACATGTACCAAGGCACAGTGAAAAGCTTGTCTAGCACACTGTTCATACAGATCATGCGCTGAGGTAGAACAAGGTAAAACAATAACATAACGTAGAATAAAGTGTAACAGCTACAGAGAAAGTGCAGTGCGGGTAGACAATAAGGTGCAAGATCATAAAGAGGTAGATTGTGAGGTCAAGAGTCCATCTTGTCATACCAGAGCTCCATCCAAGAGACTGATAACAGTGGGATTTGACTGGGTTTCCTCCCACATCCTAAAGATATGCAGATTGGTAAGTTAATTGAACACTGCAGTGAGCAATTAGTATAAATAGTGTTGGTTAACATGGACTCAGTGGGCTGTATGACTCCTTAACATACAAAAATAGGAACAGGATTTGGCCACTTATTTAGAGGCACAGCTCAGTAACAGGCCCTTCTAGCCCAGTAAGTCCATGCCACCCAATTGAGCTACTAACCTACTAACCCGTACGTCTTTGGAATTTGGGAGGAAACTGGAGCATCCAGAGGAAACCAACGTGGTCACAGTGGCGGGGCTTGAACCAGGGTTATTGGTCCTGTAACACTGTTGCACTAAACGCTACAATACTGTGCCATTCATCATTACAATCTCAATACTCATCAATATAATCTGCCCAGGTCTCATCTCCTAAAATGTGTCAGTTCCTTACAGCCTTCAACTCCCTGATTTTTCACAAATGTATTTACCCCTACTTTAAGTAGTCCCAGTTAACTGGTCTCCCAGCTCTCTGGAATAGAGAATTTCAGAGCTTCACCCCCTTTGCAGGAAGTTCCTACCCAACTCAGTTTTAAATGATCACCCTTTCAGCTTGTAACTACGTGCCCTCTTTCAAGCTTCTCTCATTGGTGCAAACACCACAACATCGACCCTGCCCCTTCTGAATGTTGTACAGTTGGATACCTACTATTCCTCTAGAGCAGGGGTTCCCAGTCTAAGGTCCATGGGTCTCTCGGTCCATGGAACAAAGAAGTTGGGAACCCCCTCTCTAAGGTTTAAAGGATATAGATTTAATGTCTTTAGCCTCTCTCATTGCAGAGACTAATGAATGTACTTTGGACTGCTTCCAATGCCAGTACCTCCTTTGTAGATAAAGGGACAAATTCTGTGCATTTCACTCCAGGTATGACATCACCAATACCATCTACAATCCTCTAAGCTCCCACACTGATTCCAACCACTCAACTCCACAATATCGGCAATTTATAATGGCTAGTTAACCTACCAACATGATTGCTTTGGGTCATAAAACTTGCAAAACTGTGGCTTTGACAGAATCTGTAATAACAATAGTTTAGCATCATCAGTTTTTATTGAAGAAGAGGAGAGGAAAGATGGTCCTTTCAGAGCACCAGGTCATGAAACACTTAATGAGTCAAACTGAGGTCAGTTCTTGCTCTTATGCATTCACTAGTGCTTTTGCTCAATCATCAAGTTACTTTCCTGCAACATGTGTGGAGGCAAATAAACTCAAGTCTGTTTCCAGCCAGTAACAATACGCTCAATCTATATCTTCATGCTCCAAAGATTGGACAGTTAATTGCTTCAAAAGTCACCATCAGAAGAGAAGTAAATGGAAAGGAACAGGAGCTTTAAACTGATTGTCGGATGCTTTCATTCGTTTGAGGTAACATGACTGCAAAGGTCACTTCGAAGGTTAAGGTGAAAAATGTAATTTTGCAAGCCAACCATAATTTCAAAACATAAATACATTAAGGTTAGGGTGGCACATTAGCATAGTCGTTAGCACAATGCTTTACAGTACCAGTGACCCAGGTTCATTTCCTGTCACTGTCTGGATTGCAAATCTCTGAATGAAAGAATCAAAATGGCTTGAAGACATTGGGTGAGTTTCCAGTGAACTGAAGCAAAGGTTCAGAATCAACATTTGATGCAATGTAAAATTAAGATTTGAATATTTATTTACATATTTATTGAGATACAGCCACAGTATAGACCCTTTTGGCCCTTTGAGCCGCGCCGCCCAGCAATCGCCTGATTTAACCCTAGCCTAATGCTGGACAATTTACAATGACCAATCAACCTACCAACCGATACGCGTTTGGACTGTGGGAGGAAACCGGAGCACCCGGAGGAAACCCATTGCGTTCACGGGGGAAAACGTACAAACTCCTTACAGGCAGTGACAGGAAATGAACCTGGGTCCCTGGTACTGTAAAGCATTGTGCTAACCACTATGCTAATGTGCTGCCCTAACCTTAATGTATTTATGTTTTGAAATTATGGTTGGCTTGCAAAATTACGTTTTTCAGTGTTTATCTGTATATGTGACAGTAGTAAACTAATATCAATTCCTTTGTTCTACCCATCCCATCCAAGGACAACACAACCAAAAGCACGACTGCATTTTATAGACACAAATGTCACAAAGCATTTCACAGGTAGCATAATTAGAAAACACCTAATACCTCACTATATAGAGAACTATTAAGAGCTTTGCCAAGAATGCAGGCTCTGAAAAGGGTCTTGTCAGAATTAAGAGAGACAGATGGAGAAATCTCAAGATAGAAATTCTGAAGTTTAGTGAATTAAACCATCTCAGAAGAGCATGGAATGATTTAACCACTGAATGAGAAGCCTTCTCTGTGGAATCAGAAAACCCTAATGATGAGAAAAATAATCCAAAAGGGTTGGTTTATTTGACTAAGAGTGGTTAATTAGCAATAATTCATAATGTATTATGTATGGCAATTCAAATGGGTCAAAATAAATGGAGGTGTTTTGCTCTGTTAGTAATAGCATAGTTCATATGAGGAAAAAGTATTCTGAAGATTAAAATCCTGCATGAACTTTGTGGTCTACGCAGTCACAGTGAACCATTCCTTCATGTACACTATTCAGTGATGAACTGCCCATGGCAAACACCTTGAAATGCTGGGCTGCCAACACAAACATTGACATCACAGAATTCTCCAAATCCACTGCCAGGAAAAGTGAGCCAATGTCAGCATCCTCTCCCAGATGAAATCCTCAGCAGCCAGGTGCTAGTTAGAATCAGCTGGTTCCACTGGTCAGGCCACTTCTTTGACAAGCCCCACACTAGACTCTTGATCCTGACGTTCAGCTTTGAGCCCCATCATAGCACAATATCACCAAGCAGGCAGAGGAAACAATTCAGTATTGTTCCCAAAGCCTCCTTAAAAAGCCATCTGGGAGATCGCATCTAATCAGTGACAACCTCAGGCCCATGACCACTCAAAATGAAGTAGGAACACTGAAGATAGCTTTGAGAAACTGGAGTTGATCATTGGGAATGGAGAGAAGCCCACCCTAAATCACAGGAGTGTACCACCCACCCCACCAAGTACGACCTGCCCTCCCTGTTGCAGTATCTGCAGGCACCCACAATGCCCTCATCAGCCTCCTGAAAACCCAAAGAACTGAGACAGTCCCAAGGGTCAGCCTAACAGAGCTAAACCACATTTTGCCAACCCAGGATTCTGCAGATCGGACCCTGTCATCCAGTGGAAAACTACAAGTAAAGCAGCTTTATAACTGACACGTGGACTCCTGGCTCCTATTGAGTTGCCAGGATTTTGTGATTATTGGCAAGTGTAAAGAACCATTTACATTCTAACCTTACGCAAAAAAAAAATCTGCCTTTGTAAGCATTAAAGACCACTGAATCTTTGTCATAAAAACAGGATGGGTCAATGCCATCAGAGTGACAAATAGATATATTCAAATCACCTTTCAATCAAATCTGTACTTGCTAGTGGAGAACACATATATGATTGTGTATTAGAACACAGAACACTACAGCATAGTCCAGGCCTTTTGGCCCACGACGTTGCACTGACCTTTTAACCTACTCGAAGATCAATCTAACCCTTCCCTCCTGCATAGCCCTCCAGTTTTCTAGCATCCATAGCTTCACAGAGATCTACATACCAGTATATCCATATACTGGGATGTATACAAGTATTATATAGATCTATATAATACTTGTATACATCACACAGATTCTTGTACAGTAACTGCGCCACCAAGAAAATGGGAATTAGTTGTACATAAAAAAGACTGCTTATATAATTAACACGAGAAAGTCTGCAGATGCTGGAAATCCAAAGTAACGCACACAAAATGCTGGAGGAACTCAGCAGGTCAGGCAGCATCTATGGATATGAATAAACAGTTGATGTTTCGGGCTGAGACCCTTCATCAGGACTGAAAAGGAAGGGGGAAAATGCTCGTCTTCCCCCTTTCCCCTTCCTTTTCAGTTCCTCCAGCATTTTGTGTGTGTTTTTTAAACAGTATCGACCATGACACCTCCATGGTAAACATGCACTTCATAGCAGCACAGGCTATCTGCCACCTTCGGGGCGTGCGCGCGCGGGCACACACACACACACACACACACACACATTCAGTTATAGAAAAAATGAGCAGATGAAGCAGTGTACATGAACATAGAAATTACCACCAATAACAGCACAATCACAGGGTGATACAATACAACAGGAAGCCATTTGTCCCTTTGTGTCTATACTGGCACTTTGGGAGAGAAATCTAGACTTTTTTTTTCTGCTCCCTGTACAGAGCAACATGTTGTAACATGTTGCCTTCAACATCAGCACAAGATTCTCCTAACAGTGAGGAAAGCATTATCATGTTCAATAATATAAGACAGCACAATAGGTCACATTACAACAATCTAATAATAGATTTATAAAATATACAATCTATTTGCATATTTATTACGTTATGAACACTTCAATTACAGCCAGTAAATCCTACATATTCATTGTTATCTCTACAAATCTTCATACAAATCTTCCATATCTTTCAATTAGATTCCACTCTGTCACAACGCCCTGCCCTCTCAATCTGTCTATAAACCACCTGATATTTCCTATAATTCCCAGTCTGCAGCCCACTCCCAGTTATCTACTGTTAACTAAATCTTTTGTGTATATTCCAGCCTGTAACATACTCCCAAATCGCCATTCTTTACATTTGAACCTTTTGATTAGATTCCTCCTACAATGTTCATTTGCGACTTCAATACCCAAGTCAGTAAGCGAAATACACACAAGACATTCTGCAGATGCTGGAAATCCACAGCAACACAAAATGCTGGTGGAACTCGGCAGCACCTCCAGCATTTTGTACGTATATTAATAGGGAACAGTCATTTTAATTCGATTTGTGATTTTAATTTTTTGCAGATTTTGAGAAGATCTTGCTTTAAATCCTCCCTCGGTAGTATGCCAGACACTATTTCTATTGTCACTATCTATATTATTCCCTTTGGTTCAATTTCTTCTTGTTCCGAGTCAGTAGAACTTGAAGAGATGAAGGATTAGCCATGCAGAGTGAGACGCGCTAAACTGCTGCTTCAGTCTTTCACACCTAATACGTATAGAAATGCTGGAACAGTTTTCTTTACAAGTTATTAAAAATTAATAAGCCGCTTTTGAATGGAAAACGCAAGCAGATAACAGAGATGCACGGTACCTGCTGGTTAAAGTCTCGTCTCAGTGGAGTTGCTCATACAACCTCCCGTGAAATCTTCCCTCCTGCTAAAACCTGGCATTTCCCTCTCCTCCAAACCGAGAATATCTCTGCTCCAGATTATCATTGCCACTGACAATGGGTGGGCAATATCATGTTTTATTTATTGACAGCTGTCCCCCTTTCTACACTCTCAGTCCCTCCTTCGCCCTCTCAGCTGCTCGTAAATAATTCAGCAGATGCAATCCTCTGCACAAAAGGACATGCGCGACGGCAGGCCGCTTTCCGCTGCGCGCACACGCACACGTACACGCGCTCTCAAACTTCAGACCGGGAGTCAGTGATATTCCTGCATGGAACCGGACGCAGCCAATTGTTTATCTGTCATTCCTACCATCAGCTGAGGGAGGGCAGACAACCGCCCCCCGCCCCAAACCCGTCCTCACCACAACTTGACCGAGGATGACTGACCGCACTTTGGTCGTGTGCAATGTAAAAAGAGGCTGGCATGCCAATAGCTAGTGTAAACAGGGCGGCACGGCAGCGCTTTGCGCAACACTTCGAAAGCGCCCAGCGCTGTGTGTTCAATACCCACCACAATCTGTAAGGAATTCGTTATGTTCTCCCCATGACTGGATGGGCATGCTATATTGGCGACGGAAGCATGTGGATACTTACGGGCTGCTCCCAGCACATCTTTGATTGTGCTGGTCCTTAACGCAAACGATGCATGCCACTGTATATTTCGATTATCCTCTGACAAATAAAAGCTGATCTTGGGGTAGAGAATAAGCAATATGTTATACACATAGTGCCTAGCCTCATGGAGTTAAACATCACAGAAACTAGTCCTCCAGCTCATCAAATCCGCACCAACACATGTTTACACTAATCCTATTTATTATTTTCCCATTCCTGGATTCTACCACTCAGCAGCACACTAGGGACAATTTACAGTGGCCAATTAACCTACAACCCCTCCCGATTAAGAGTGTGGGAGGAAACCGGAGCTGTGAGCCACTCAGTTCCTTAAAGCTTGTTGGAACAATCTTTTAGGGCCATCCTGTCTTTACTTCAGTTCTCATTGCTTCAGGCACTGAAACACGCAGGATCCAAGCAGATTTCAGTGCAGTGCCGAGGGAGTGCCGTACCACCAGAGCTACCAGCTTTCATTGAGACTTGTCTATTCTCTCCGGTGAAGTAAAAAATTTTATGGCTTTCTTCTGAAGGTGACAAATGTTCTCTCCTTCAATCAGCACCGCTAAAAATAGAGAATGCCCGGTTGCCCCAGTTGTAAGGTCGCGCCATGTGTAAACCGGTGCAGCAATTCTTACATTGTTAGATTGACTATCTTTCAAAAATATTTCATTGGCTATAAAATACACTGGGATGGCCTGAGCTTGTGAAAATTGTGTTAGGGGTATCTGTCCTCTATAATACCAAACAAGCAAAGAAACTTTCAAAGAGATAGAGATATTATCCAAAGATAAATGTGGATGTGTATAATGCAGTACGGCCTGCTGCATTCACCAGCAACTTTGATGTGTGTTGAATATTTATGCTTTATTTTGTTAGAGACACAATGTAGTAACTAACAGGCCCTCTGGCCCTGTGGGCTCGCACTGCCCAAATACGCCCATCTGACCAATTAACCTACTAATGGAATGTGGGAGGAAACCAGAGCACCGGAAGGAATCCCAGGCGGTCACAAGGAGAATTTACGAACTCCTTACTATCGGCAGCAGAATTGAACTCAATTCACTGGCACTGTAATAGCATTACGCTAACTGCTATGGTGCTGTACTGCCCCTTCTTGGTGTTTGAAACTGATTAGACATTTACTATGCAGGCACAATAAGCATATTCATTTTACAAGAAAGAATGATAATACACATGTTTGTTTAGATGTTGCAATGATCTAAGACATTGTACAAGTAAGCATCACAATCCTTGTCTCATAGGATTAATCTGCCCTCTGGTCTCCACGTAACCAAACAATCACAGTTTAACACTGATAATTACAACAGATCTCACGGATGAACAATTCCTTTTAGCCCAATGTTGCACGTCTGTGGTGGTTTACAATACACATGAATCAAAGCCAGGCCTGAGTAACTCCTTCCATAACTGAAATCTTGCAGGTGTTGGAAGTCTAAAGTAAAAATATCGAACAGTACACTATGACATTATGATTCCAGTAGAGAGTATTCTTCACAGAGTGGAATACAGAGTTAATAAGACCACAAGGAATAGGAGCAGAATTAAGCCACTTGGCCCATCAAGTCTGTTCCAACATTCCATCATGGCTGATTTATTGTCCCTCTCAACCTTATTCTCATGGTTTCTCCATGTAGCTTTTGACACCCTGACTAATGAAGAACCTATCAAACTCTACTTTAAATATACCCAATGAGTTGGCTTCTACAGCTGTCTCTGGCACAGATTCACTACCTTCTGACTAAAGAAGTTCCTCCTCATTTCTGTTCTAAATGGATATCTTTCTATTCTGAGGCTGAGCCACCTGACTCACCCACTATAGGAAGCATCCTCTCCGCTCCCACTCTACCTGGGCCTTTCAGTATTCGATAGGTTTCAATGAGATCACCCGTCATTCTTCTAAACTCCAGCAAGTAGAGGCACAGCAAGTACTCTCCTCATACATTAACCCTTTCGTTCCCAAAGTCATTCTTGTGAACCTCCTCTGGACCCTCTCCAATGCCAGCACATTTTTTCTCAGATAAGGGGCCCAAAACTGCTCACAATACTCCAAGTATGGCCTGACCAGTGCCTTGTAAAGCCTCAACATTAAATCCTTGCTTTTAATATTTCAGGCCAATAACTTTTCATCTGATATGTAACCTCTGCTTCTCTCCCTACAGATGCTGTCTTACTTGCTAATTATTTCCAGCACTTCAGCTTATTACCTCTGGGTAACTCTTTCCTGAAAACCTGAAACTAGCACCTTCAGCCAACAAATGATCGTAGTACCTGGCCTTTCCATTTTCTCAATAAATCAAACTCAGTGGCATGGAAATCTAAAACCAGGATAGAATTTGCAACAGAGACAGGTTATTGACCCCGAATAGTCAATAGCTATTTGTTTTCCACACTAGTTCCTTCCATTATTTGCCTCATCTAACTGCATCAACATAATCTTGTCCCTTTCCTATTTATGTTTATTTTGCATCCCTTTAATTTGTGGTTCCACGCACTGAGGCACATTGGGCAGCATTTTCGCCATTCCCATAGCACTTTGACTGTTTTTTACAAGGCCAATTTGCTAGCTTGATGCTCAACCCAGCACTGATGGAAAGCGTGCAAGAAACCAGCTGGATTCGAACATGGCACCATTTGTCTTGAAGTCTGGTGCTGATGCCACTACACCGTCGGCTGGCTATTGCTTTAATTATATCAAAGTTATTTGCCTCCACCTTTCCCTGAGTTAGTCAGCTTCATGTAAACTCAAAGTTTAAATCTAAAGCAACAAAGAGCAATGGTGAAAATAAGTTTTCCCTGTGGTACAGGGGCAATTACAAGAACAACACAGCTGACAACCAGCTAAAAGCAGATTGAGAACTTTTCCCCATCATACAATGACCGTCCCCCAGGAGTAGTGCGGGGTTTTAAATGATAAACTGCTGGGTTTTTTTGGGAAGTAAGAGTCTTAATACAAAAATAGATGGTAAGTACCATCAAAAAAATCAGTTAGTGAAAGAAACAACCCAGATAGATAGTCCTGGAGGATTGAATTACCATTCCTGTAACATTTCCACACCATCTCTTGAAGCTGTTGTTCTTTGATTTAATAGTGGAGCTTGGATGTGGTATTATCCCACCGTTTAATCATACAAAAAACCACAGCAATTGCCTTCAGACCTATTCACTGGGGCAACATGATGGTCAATTACTCCGTTTCCTTCCCAAACACGGTTGTGTACAAAGGCTCTGAGTTTAAAGACTCATTCATCTTAAGGTGGTCTCCTGACCTAAAAACCTCATCTTAACAATATTTGCTTTCCATTTCTGTACCAGTATCCCATCCACCCCTGACATCTTCACCAATGCCTTTCTCACCTTCATTCTAGACCATCCCAATCCTTTGCAGGCAAGCTTCCCACTTTCAATCAACTGCACATTTTGGCTCAGCATAACTTTGCCACCCATGTCTGACATACATCAGTGGCACAGTTAGTTACTTCCTTAGAAGTTTGCATAGATTCCGCATTAACAAACTTCTGTAGATGCGTAGTGGAGAGTATATTGACTGGCTGTATCACAGACTGGTATGGGAACATCAATGCCCTTGAATGGAAAATCCTCCAAAAAGTAGTGGATAAATGCCTCCCCACCATTGACCACATCTTTACGGAGTGTTGTCACAGGAAAGCAGCATCTGTCATCGGGGAACCCATCACCCAGGTTGTGCTATCTTCTCACTGCTGCAATCAAAGAGATGGTACGGAAGCCTCAGGACTCACACCACAAGCTTCAGGAACTGTTATTACCCCTCAACCATCAGGCTGTTGAATGAAAGGGGATAACTTCACTCAACTTCACTTGCCCCTTTGTGGAAATGTTCCCACAACTAATTGGTTCACTTTCAAAGACTTTTTATGTCACGTTCTCAATATTTGTTGTTATTCCTTTTTTCTTTCTTTTTGTATTTGCTGTTTGTTGTCATTTGTTGGCGCACTCTTTCATTGAGCTTGTTATCGTTATTACTTTATAGATTTATTGACAATGCCTGCAAGAAAATAAATCTTATGGTGACATATATGTATTTTGATAAAAAATCTACTTTGAACTTTGAACATATCTCTACCTCAGCTTCAGAGACTAGGGATCAATCCTGAACCGGGATACTGTCTGTGTGGAGTCTGCACATTCGCACTGTGACCACATAGGCTTCTTCTGGGTGGTCTGGCTTCCTCCCACATACTTTATACTTTATTGTCGCCAAACAATTGATACTAGAACGTACAATCATCACAGTGATATTTGATTCTGCGCTTCCCGCTCCCTGGATTACAAATATTAAATATTAAAAATAGTAACAATTAGTAAATATTAAAAATTTAAATTATAAATCATAAATAGAAAATAGAAAAATGGAAAGGAAGGTAGTGCAAAAAAACCAAGAGGCAGGTCCGGATATTTGGAGGGTACGGCCCAGATCTGGGTCAGGATCCATTCAGCAGTCTTATCACAGTTGGAAAGATGCTGTTCCAAAATCTGGCCGTACGAGTCTTTCAGCCCCTGAGCCTTCTCCCGGAGGGAAGAGGGACGAAAAGTGTGTTGGCTGGGTGGGTCATGTCCTTGATTATCCTGGCAGCACTGCTCCGACAGCGAGCGGTGTAAAGTGAGTCCAAGTACGGAAGATTGGTTTGTGTGATGTGCTGTGCCGTGTTCACGATCTTCTGCAGCTTCTTTTGGTCTTGGACAGGACAACTTCCATACCAGGTTGTGATGCACCCTAGAAGAATGCTTTCTACAGTGCATCTATAAAAATTAGTGAGGGTTTTAGGGGACAGGCCAAATTTCATTAGTTTTCTCAGAAAGTTAAGGCGCTGGTGGGACATCCAGGTTGGTAGGTTAATTGGCTGCTGAAAGTTACCCCTGGTATGTAGGGGAGTAGTGGAATCTGGGAAAGTTGATGGGAATGTGGAGTTAATGTAGGATTTGTGTGAATGGGCAGGTGTTGGTCAGAGCAGACATGGTGGGCCAAAGGACTAGCTTACCTAGAAAAGTACAGCAAAGAACAGGCCCTTCTGCCCATCATGTCTGGTATTGACCATAATACTAATCTAACTAAGCCCACTTCTCTGCACATGGTGCGTATCATTCCATTCCCTGGCTGTTCATGTGTTGGTCTAACTGCGCTGCATTATCTGCTTCTGTCATATCTCTCCTAGCAGCATATTCCAAGCACCTACCACTGTGTGAAGAACTTGCCTCGTCCGTGACCCTTATACTTACCACTCCCCCCACCCCCAACTTTAAACCTATGCCCTGTTTTAGTTGACATTCCCACCCTGGGAAAATGACTAACTACGTACTGTGGTTTTTCATCATTTTACATACTTCTCTCAGGTTGTCACTCTGCCTGCGATGCCCCAAAGAAAACAATACAAATTTGTCCAACCTCTCCCCAGAGCTAATACCCTCCAATTCAGGCAACTTCCTAATGAACCTCTTCTGCAACCTCTCAAAGCCTCATTTTCTATATTGTGGTGACCAGATCTACATGTAACACTCCAAAGGTAGCCTAACCAGAGTTTTGTACAGCTGCAACATGAGGTTCCAACACTTATATTCAATGCCCTGACCAATGAAGGCAAGCATACTCTATACCTTCCTTACCATCCTATCCAGTTCTGTTTCCATTTTCAGGATCTTATATCTCAAGATCCCTCTTGACTTCAAAGCTCTGAGTGTCCTACCTTTTATTTTATATTTTTCTCTTGCATTTGACCTCCCAAAATAAATAAGATTAGCTTTATTTTTCACACACACATCGAAACATTGAAACATAGCATGAAATGCGTTAGAACAAGAGAAAATCTGCAGATGCTGGAAATCAAAGTAATGCACATAAAACGCAGCAGGCCACATGAAGGGTCCTGATGAAGAGTCTCGGCTTGTAAGGTCAACGGTTTACTCTTTTCCATAGATGTTTCCTGGTCTGCTGAGTTCCTCCAGCATTTTGGGTGAAATGCATTGCTTTGGGTCAACGACCAGTGCAGTCTCAGGATGTGTTGGGGGCTACCCAGAGGTGCTGACACGCTTCCAGCACCAAATACAATGCCCACAATTTATTAACCCCTACTAACCCGTATGTCTTTGCAATGTGGGGGGAAACCAGAGCACCAGAGGAAACCCACATGGTCAAGGGAAGAACATACAAATGGGAATGCACCACCTTAAACCTGTCTGGATTAAACTCTATCAGCCATCTCTCCATGCATGTTTTCAACTGATCTATATCGCACTGTGCCCTTTGAAAACCTTACTATTCACATCACCACCAATTTTCATGTTCTATGACTTCACTTCAATCCCTGAATTTGCTCATCGACTTTATTTCTTGGTTGTCCAATATTTTAAAGTGAAGTGTTCTTCCCTACATTCATATTGCATATGGTCTCATCCCAATTTATCTTAGTAATCCCCTTCAGCCCTCCAGCTTGTGGTAACCACATGGGCCTCCAGCACTAACTTCTTATGCATCCTATCCCACCAATACTTCATTAATGGCAGCCATTGCTTCAGCTACCTGAGCTCCACACTGTACAATTCCAAAGGTGATGCCACATGAAGGCAGCATCCATCATTAAGGACCATCACCGTCCAGGACATGATCTCTTCTCCTTACTTCCATCAGGAAGGAGGTTCAGGAACTCAACATTTTAGGAACAGCTTCTGCCATCAGAGTTCTGAACAGTCCATGAACTCTCAAAGTCATAGTCATAGTCATACTTTATTGATCCCGGGAGAAATTGGACTTTCGTTACAGTTGCTCCATAAATAATAAATAGTAATAAAACCATAAATAGTTAAATAGTAATATGTAAATTATGCCCGGAAATAAGTCCAGGACCAGCCTATTGGCTCAGGGTGTCTGACTCTCCAAGGGAGGAGTTGTAAAGTTTGATGGCCACGGGCAGGAATGACTTCCTATGACGCTCTGTGTTGCATCTCGGTGGAATGAGTCTCTGGCTGAATGTACTCCTGTGCCCAACCAGTACATTATGTAGTGGATGGGAGACATTGTCCAAGATGGCATGCAACTTGGACAGCATCCTCTTTTCAGACTCTATCGCTATTCCTCTTTTGCATTATTTATTTATTTTTATTTTAACTTACTGTATTGCAGCCACAAAACAACAAGTTTCACGACTTGTGTCAGCGCAAAAAAAAACTTGATTCTGTTTCTGAATCTGAATTCCCTCTTTAACAACCGTGCCTCTCCATCTCCCTATACTCCATGATCAAACCTTTGAACAACACATTCAATATTTCTTTGGCATGTCATTTTGTGTTCAGCTGAACTTTGAATCTGAAATTCCTTGGGTCATTCTTCTACATTAAGAAGGAACATGCCCATTCATTATTCAGTGGGCCTTGTGTGTAATACTGCGGTGGCTGGATGACATGGAGATCCTCATAGAACAACACATGGAACTGAAAACAAACTTGCCACACTGATGAACCCTTATTACAAAACTGACAATCTGTAGAAGAGAAAACACAAGAAAATCTACCCCAGGTTCAAGTCCTGTCATGTACCAGGTCCCCACGGCCCTCAACCCTCCTCTTGTCAAAAAATGGTCCAGCTCCACTTTAAGTACTTCTAATGATCTCTGCAACAGATATCTCCTGAGATCCAAAGTCAAGTTTATTATCAAATGTATAAAGACTTACTTTCAGCAGCATCAGAGGCATAGAGAGCATCATATAAGCAGCATTCACAAAGAAAGTAAACATAAATTATGCTAATTTTTTCACAAGAAAGAACACAATTAGAACAAAAAAAAAGTCCATTTTAATTCAAAGTGATCAAAGGCTTGCTAGAATGTAGCGATTAGGATTGTGCCTTTTGGTTCAAGAACTCAATGGTTGAAGGGAAGTAGCTGTTCCTGAACCTGCTTGTGTACCTTTGGTAGCTGCAAGAAGGTGGCATGGCAGGATAGTGGGAAGCTCTGATGACAGATGTTGCCTTCTTGAAGCAGCACCTCTGTAGATACTGACAGAGGGGAGAGATTCAATATATTCTGTGAGAGAGAATTTCGAAGTATCCCACTTTTACAGAGCTGGCTCCTCATCCTGAAAACCATGTCCCCTTGATAGGAAGGAATTGATGTTTTAAAGCACCCATATTGACAAAGCCTTGAGCTTTCTGTTGTTCTGCGCAGACTTACGAGTACAGGTGAAACTATCAGGATTTGAGATGTGACCTCTGATTCTTTTCTGAAAAGCAGCTGGAAATCACATCACTCACTGCTTCAGGGACCTGTATTCAATTTGCAATCATCATTCTCTTTGTACTTTGCATAGTTGTCTGTCTTAACGTGAGTCACACGCAATATTACAGCCAATGTTACAACTAATTGTCATTAACATAAAATGATTTATGATAATGACAATACATTTAATTAGAGAAGGCTTTCTACATTCATGGTTGTTTTAGCATTAACAGTTCCTGCCCTTCTGGTATTTCCAATGTACAAATATTTTATCTTAATTATTCAAATAGTCCCCCATTAATAAAGTCATTGCTTTCACTACACACTTGCCTCATTTAATTTGCTGTGACAATGCACCACTTTCTCTTCTCATTTCATCAAGTCAGGGCCATTTTGTCCTCATTTATTTAGGCCACTTGGTTACCATGACATTTTTTCTGCCAAGAATTGTGGGTAATTGATGTAATGGAGGACAAAAAGCCCCTGTGGAAGATAGCCAACCCCCTAT
The DNA here is from genome assembly GCF_963921235.1 of Mobula hypostoma. Taxonomy (NCBI): domain Eukaryota; kingdom Metazoa; phylum Chordata; class Chondrichthyes; order Myliobatiformes; family Myliobatidae; genus Mobula; species Mobula hypostoma. Next base: position 16,407,048 of record NC_086109.1, on the reverse strand, counting down.
ACTCCTTTACACGACAGCTTTATGCTTAATGAAAATGCTCCCCTGTGATTTGGGGGGGGGGTGTTGGGGGAGGGAGAGAGAGGTCAGGGGATCATGGTGACGCCACATACCTATAATTCCAAGCAAACAAAGAGCTGTCCTCGATGACTCAGTCCACCAGCAGGGAATCACATTCTCCCTTACTGATTGGACATATCAAATTGTACTTATTAAAAATTATGTTTCATAATCCTCTTGCCTGCATAGGTTCAAACTATTTCTCCCACTGAACACTCAATCTTCTCTTTTACTCTTTTGCCTCCTCCATGATTTCAACATACTTTCTTCCTGTACAGATTTTATTTTTCATATTTAGGAGTATAACACAGTAACAGGTCCTGCCGGCCCAATGAGTCCACACTGCCCAATTACAGTCAAGTGACCAATTAACCTACTAACCCGTACATCTTTGGAATGTGGGAGGAAACCAGAGCACCCTGGTGAAATCCACACAGTCACAAGGAGAATCTACAAATTCCTTACCGACAGCAGCGTGAATTGAAACCTGGTCACTGATGCTATAAAGCGTTGTGCTCACCATTATACTACCAGGTTCACTTCCTTTTAGCTGTAACATAAAAATGCTTTAAGCATGCAGGCTTGAATTAACATTGCCACTCCAAACCAAGTGGACACGGGTTTATTTTTTCCACTCTCTGTTCAGTTTGCTTCATCTCTGAACCATTTTTCTTTCACCTGTTTTGCATTTACAGTTTTCTTTTTAATTCTCCTCCACTTGCAGATTTGAGCTTCACGCAAAGTCATTGAAGCGCCCATCATTCCTGTTGTGTTTCCATCTATCCTCGGAAATAACTGCCTGTCGATAGGCTGAACGGCTTCTTTCCTGCCAAACCTCACTGTACGTACCTCTCTTATAGACTGCATGGCAACACAGCTCCAAGGACCCTTATATGGTCCTTCGTGGGGGTGGATGGCAAGAAAGTGAGCATGAACATGGTGGGCTGAAGGGCCCATTCCTTTGTTGTAGGCCTCTATAGACAGGGTTCAATTCTGCCCTCCGGCACTGCCTATGTGGAGATTCCACGCTCCTCCTGGGTCTGTATGAGTTTCCTCTGGATGCACTGGTTTCCTCCCACATTCCCTAGTTGGTTGAGTTGACTGACCACTGTAAACTCCTCCCATTGAATCTCTAGGAGGAGTTGATAGCAATGTGGCGAGAAGAAGTTAAAGGGAAAATAACTGGGGTAGTGGGGTTGCTCTGTGAGCTTACAAATGCCCGATGGGTTGAATGGTCTCCTATGGTGCATGGAAATACCATATAAAATACGGACTCTCTGCTTGTCTGCCTCCAATGGCCACAAAAATAATATGTTCACATGGTTTATACTTTTCTGGATTACAACAGTCTGAGATGATTCTGGCCTGTTCTGTAACCCGGACTTTTATTGTCCCATCGTTAGTGGTCATACATTGGGTTTAGCCGGCTCAACCTCCCACTGTAGCTTAGTCCCTCAAGTCTGGCACTATCCTTGTAAATCTTGTCTGCGCTCTTCCCAGCTTCATACAACCTTTCCTACAGCAGGGTGAGCAAAAGTAAGCACAATATCCAGAATGTAGCCTCACCATTGTCTTGTAAAATTGCAGCAAGATGTCTCAACTTCTATACACAATGATGGAGTTATCAGACTGGCCTGCTTCTCAGTCTCAGGGGCATCGCTGATCCTCAAACCTCCACTAAACCATTCCATTTCCATATAACTCTTAATAACTGTCCTGAAGGACTGTTTGTTCATTTCCATAGATACTGCCTGACCTGCTGAGTTCTTCCAGCATTCTGTGTGTGCTCCTTGGAAATAAATAGTCCCTCTAACCAGGCTTTTGGTCACGAGCCTCAACACTGTCTTCCGGTGGCTTGGTCCTAGATCAACCTGTGAAGCATCATGCAGAAACTTATTAGGTTAATGGTGCTTTACAAATGCTTGTTGTAAACACGAGACATCTTGAAGAAGGGTCTTGGTCTAAAATTTCAACTGTTTGTCCATTTCCATGAATGCTACCTGAACTGCTGAGTTCTTCCAACATTTTGTGTGTGTTGCAAATGTATATTCTTATTAGATTTCTTTGAGATATGCGTGGCTCTACTAACAACAACATTCATGGATTTAAGATTATGATTAGGTATGTAAGGGGATAGACACTTCAAAATGTACGGAGGAGTTACATTATTCTGAGCCTTATATATAATTAAGAGCATTTTAAAATTGATTCTAAATTGTTATTTTGTAACACACAAAAAAGTGCTGGAGAAAGAGCAGATCAGGCAGCATCCTTGGAAAGGAATCAAGAGTCAATATTTCAGGCCAAGACCCTTCATCAGGATAGGAACAGAAAGGGAAGCCAGAATAAAAAGATGGTGGGGGGGAGGGGAAAGAGTACAAGCTCGCAAGTGATAGGTGAAGCCAGATGAGGGGGAAGATAACGTGAAAAACTGGGAGTTAATGGATGGAAATGGCAACGGCTGAAGAAAAAGGAATCTGATAGGAGATGAAAGAGGACCATGGGAGAAAGGAAAGGAGGAGGGGACCCAAATGGAGTGATATGCAGGTGAGGAGAAGAAAAGGGTGCCAAACATGTGAAGTTTTTCTTTTCTACCAGAAAGCAGGGGAGACAGAATGGGGAATGGGAAAAGAGCAAAGGGGGAGGGGTAGAAACTACTAGAAGTTAGAGTGTCCCTTTCACTTTCTCAAATTTCTCCTTTTATCTAACCTTGTGTGAAACTCTTTAGGAAAGACTTTAAATAAGTTATTCCAACAATCTGTCGGTGCCTTAGCTGGAATATTAATTTTTACACACACACACACACACACAGTCTAGTCCAATACCGAGAAATAAAAAATATCTGACACAACATCGCAGGATTTACCACACTGATGAGAGAAGATCTCACTGAATGAAGGTGCAGTTGAAGGTGCAGGTTCCAGAAGTTCCCACAATCATCTTCTTACATTATTATTCCGTTGGGTTTTTGCAGACACTGGCTGTGGATGGCATGGGCACAATTCATGTTGTGCCCAGTAGCCCTACAAGCTAGCCAGCATCCATCAAAGGGATGTGACAATGCTCAATATTACCTCAAGCAAAGAAACAGCAAACTCCTGAAATAACAGTTCTCTTGCCTGAAAAAGCATTATGTTCAGATCACTTCCCATCTGAAGGCCAAGTAAATATTTTGGTTGCAATAAAGCACAGACTGAAAGGTCACTAATTTTTTTACAGGGACTGATTCCTAATCACTTTGAACAGCCTTTGGTAGGAAGTGGAACTCACTCAGCTCGAGAGCAGAGATGACATACTGAAAATAGACTTTTTAAAATTTACTTAGAGATAGTGGAACAGGTCCTTCCAGCCCAATGAGCTGTGCCACCGGCAGCCCACCTATTAACCCTAGCCTAATCACAGGATGCAGCGGCCACACCCCGGTAAACTGTCTCGGCAGATGGGCCAAACCAGGTGAGAGTGGCCGAATGGTCTTCGACCCTTAGTGGGGTAGAGGATCTGTCTATCCCAGCGTGTGAAGTCTGGCCATGGTGGATTGAGCAGAGGAGACCAATTAATGGTCCAACAGTCAAGAAAGCAGGCCAGCAGGTGTTGTGAAGCGCTAAGAGCACAACAAGGCTCTTAGACGTCCTGGTCATCCACTGCAAAAGGTGGTGATCTCTTTAAGCTCACCCAGCAGAAGGCAAAGGCAAACCACTGCTGTAACCTGCCAGGTACATGATTTCCCAATATGTCAGAATAAATCCGCCAACTGGAAATTCCAGATGCGACCTAATGACGATGAGTCACAGGACAACTTACAATGACCAATTAACTTACTAACCAGCAAACAACAGGAATTCTGCAGATGCTGGAAATTTAAGCAACACACATCAAAGTTGCTGGTGAATGCAGCAGGCCAGGCAGCATCTCTAGGAAGAGGTACAGTTGACGTTTCAGGCCGAGACCCTTCGTCAGTCCTGACCTGCTGCCTGCCTGCTGTGTTCACCAGCAACTTTGATGTGTGTAACTTACTAACCAGTATGTCTTTGGACTGCAGTGGGAAACCGGAGCACCCAAAGGAAACCTACACAGTCACCGGGAGAATTTACAAACTCCTTACAGACAGCAAATGGACTCTAAGCTCTGATGCCCCAAGCTATAATAGCTGTATTAAACTCATTACTGCAGTGTTTCCTAACCTGGACTACACAGCGCCGTCAAGCAGCTAACAGTTGCAGCTTTAAAAGCATGAGATGAAGTGGTTAGACAGTTAATATATAGAAAGAAATTGAAAAAAAGTATAAAATCATCACACAAGCCAATAAGGAGTCAATGGTGAAGAGAGTAAGCAGCTTGAAGCTCCTGGGTGTCACCATCTCAGAGGATGGACCAGTGGCTACACTTCAATAAGAGTTTGAGGATATTTGGTATGTCACCAAAGACTCTATGGGTTTACAATGAAGAGCATGGTGACTGGTTGCAATCACAGCCTAATATGGAGGCTCCTACGTGCATGATTAGAGGCTGCGGAGATAGACTGAGCCAATTCCATCAAAGGCACAACCCTCCCCTCCATCAAGGACAACTTCCAAAGACAGTGCCTCGGGAAAGTGGTATCCATCACTGAAAAATCCTCACCATCCGGGACATGCTCTCTTTCCACCACTACCAGTGCAGGAGGTACAGGAGCCTGAAGGACCACTCAGTGTTTTAGGAACAGCCTCTTTCCCTCCGCCATCAGATTTCTGAATGATCCATGAACACTGCCTCGTACTTCCACTTCTGCACTATTTGCTTATTTTTTGTAACATATTTTTTGTGTCTAATACTGCACTGCTGCACCAAAACAAAAACAAATCACAAAATAAGTCAGTGATAATTATTCTGTCCCAGCTGCCTGGATTGTGGGGACCCTGGTAATCCTCAGGACAATGCTGGCTCCTTACAAAGAGCAGCCCAAGGCATTTACCAAATGTGAAGTGGGGTTTTAATCAAAAACATCACTATTGAGTTAAGTTCAGGGGAAATCCATAAGACAAAAGACACAGGAGCTGAATTAGGCCGTTGCACGCATTGAGTCTGTGCTGCCATTCTATCATGGTTAGTTTATTATCCCGCTGAACCCCATTCCCTTGTCTTCTCCCCATAACCTTTGACACATTGCTAATCAAGAACCTATCAACCTTTGCTTTAAATATACCCACTGTCAAAAAAAAGACCCCATTAGCTGGGGTCTGCCTCTCAACATCAATGTTAAGGCTGGAGGCCCCTCACCGTTGACCTGGACATTAGCACATTATAATGATGAACTAGTGGCATAAACTACAACTGGGGCATGTTGTTAGTTCAGTGAAATATGTGTTCACTTAAAATAGATTGAAGTGTGCCATCTCATCTGATTCTGAAAGAAACAAAGGAGATCTATCATCATATTTTGGTCCATGGAGACACAATACCATCAGCAGAAATACATACTTATTAAATCAATGTTACACAAGGAATACAAAATAAAAACATGAATGCTGAATCTGCCGGTATCCTCTTTTTTTTCATTCTGAAAGGAAAGTTAAATTTTGAAAAGCAGATCCTTGCTGGCCTGACATTTTCTTAGGCAGTCCCTGGAGATCTGGGATGATTTGTGTTCATCACAGTTCTGAGGGAAGAGGCCTGTGCATGTTTTAACGCAGGGTGAGTCTGAGATTTAGTCTAATGACAAAGGGATTCTTGAATGAAGACCAGCTTCTGTCGCGCAGCCTTTGCATAGATGGATGCTTCAGTGCACTGCCCTTCAGGGCGTGAGCGCGTGCACGCACGCACGTGCGCACACACACACACACACGATTTACCCATCTCCTTGGCACATCTCCCTCACATATCCACTCTAGTCTTCTCGTAGCTCACACTCCCCACCTTCAATTTCCTCCTTCAGTCTTCCCTCTCCCTCTTCACTCAGCACCACAAGCCCCAGCCACTTTCTTATTCCTTTTCTCTGTTAATTCAGAGCCAGATGTATTTATTACATGTACATTGAAACACATAGTGAAGTGCGTAGTTTACACTAACAACCAACATACCCACATATTCTGGCACCGACAGAGCACTGCCCACAATGTTCAGCACAACACACAACACACAACACAAGCAGCAACAACACCAGAACAAAACAAGAGAACAAACAAGCCCCCTTCCACCTTGCTACCCCCTCACACACACAGGCCACCAACCCCTGGACCTTCTCGTGCCTTTCCTCTAACTGAGGCCCAGTATCCCCTCACATTCCAGCTCCTGCTGCTCACTCTCTGCGAGACCTCTGACCACTCTCCCTTGCCCTCTGCCATCTTCTGTAAGGCAATGTCATTACTTCATGTGCTGTCTAGCTTGAATTCAGTGAACACTGAATCTCCGTCACACTGTAATATTGAATTGATTTAAAAACACTCATGGCTAATTATTAAAACCATCCCAGCATCCCCTCAGTATTAATCACCAAGCTTCTAAATCTGGGCCTCTGCAACTGGATCGTTGACTTTCTCATCAGGAGACCAGAGTCAATACGGATCGGTAATTATATCTCCTCTTCCATGACAACCAGCACAGTGGCATCTCAAGGCTGTGTGCTTGGCCGACTGCTCTGCCTTTCACATACTCATGGCTGTGTGGCAAAGCACACACTTAAGACAGCAAAAATAAATTTGCAGGTGACACCAGAGCTGCTGGCAGAATTTCAGGTGCCTATGAGGAGGTATACAGGAGCAAGATAGTTCAGCGGTGCTGTGACAACAACCTTGAACTCAACACCAGCAGTACAAGGAACTGATTGTGGACTTCAGGAAGGGGAAGTTGAGAGAACTCATTGAAGGGTCAGTGGTAGGAAGGGTAAGCAACTTTAAGCTCCTGGTATCCATATCACAGAGGATCTATCCTGGTCCCAACACATTGATGCAATCACAACGAAGGCACACCAGCTGCTCTACTTCAGTAGGGTTTTGAGGAGAATTGGCATGTCACCAAAGACTCCGGAAATTTCTATAGATGCATGGTTAAGAGGATTCTGACTGGTTGCATCACAGCCTAGTTTGGTGGCCAACTCCATCATGGGTAAAATCCTTCCTGCCATTGAAGACATCTTCAAGAGCCAGTGCCTCAAGAAGGTGGCATTCATCACTAAGGACATGCCCCCTTCTCATTCCTACCATCAAGGAGCTGGTACAGGAGCCTGAAGACCTGCACTCAGGAACATCTTCTTCCCATCTGCAACCAGATTTCTGAAAAGTCTATGAACACTACCTCATTATTCCTTTGCTTGCCATAATTATTTGTTTGGTAATTATCTTAATTTTATGCCTTGCACTACACTGCTGCGGCAAAACAACAAATTCGCCTCATAAGACATCGATAATGAGCCTGATTCTGAAAATGAAAGTCATGCCATGCGTGATTTATTGATTAGGTAAAGCAGCTTCAAAAGTGAAGGGAAGAGGAGCTACCTCACAGTGCCAAAGAACCGGGGTTCAATCTTGGCCTCGGTTCAAGATCGTTCAATGATCCAAGATTATTTAACATCACTTCCAGTACAAAAGTGTAAAAGAAAATGAAGTAATTGTTACTCCAGATATGATGAAGAACAAAAATGAAGATAAAGAACACAATAAATATACTGCAGATAGCTTACATACATAAATTGATTACATATATATATATATATATATATATATATACATAAAGTGACATTAGGTACAGGAGTGTCTGTACATAAGGTAACTCTGAAGGAAACAGTAAAGTAGTGGAGGTGTGGGGGTGTGGTAGGAGGGTTGGTGGTTGGACATGTTGAAGCTTGCAGGAACTGTTTTTCAGTTTGCTGGACCTGGCATGGATGCCATGTAGCTTCCTCCATGATGGGAGTGGGACAAGCAGTTCAGGAAGGTTGCAATCTGCGTGGAGTCCAAACATTTCTCCCGTGACTCCATGGGTTTTCCTGGACTCTCCCTTTTCTGCCAGGTACTCCAGTTTCCATCGACATCCCAGAGGCACAAGGGTTAGTAGGTCAATTGGGTATTGTAAATTTCCCTCAGTCTGTAATCGGGTGGTGATAGTAATAAGGATTGAAAACGCAGGGTATCAGGACTGGAGGTCGAGGGTCAGGCCAGTTCTGCTCTCTGCTCCACGGCATTTACTCCGCTCTTCACTACACCGAGCCCGAGGCTGTGCCCTGCTCTGGCTGCTCCAGGGGGGAAGCTCCATGGTGGTTTGCTCCGCTGTGTGATGAACTGAGGCTATTCCGGGTTTTGTGTCTATGGGCTCACTTTCATTCTGAGTGCAATCGCTTACTTTTATTATCTGGAAAATCTGTGTTTTTTTTCTCTCTTTCTGCACTTTGGGTGTTTGTTGGTCTAATTCTAATGGGTTTCTTGTTTCGTGGCTGCCTTTAAGGAGATGAATCTTAAGGTTGAATAAGTTATTCATACTTTGATAATAAATATACTTTGAACTGAGGGAAGAATAGCAATCGGATTTATTTTTTTTATGAGCACAATTGAGTGTTTTGATACCTGGGATAGACGAGGTTGAGCCTATTTCTGTATTGTATCTCTCCATCACTCTAACCCGGGGGTTCCCAAGCTGGGGTCTGTGGACCCCTCAGTTAATGGTAGGGGTCCATGGCTTAAAAAAGGTTGGGAACCCCAGCCCTAACCAACTGCAGAAAGACTGCGGTCCCAACAAGACTGGGCACAGTTCTACAGATATTTGTCCAATGTTCCTAAAAACACATTGACAAGCTGTCACTGTAAATTTGCATTGGTTGTTAGTTTAAATTATTTTTTATATTACCTTTTTAGGTAAAAAGAGAAACAGAAGAGGGAGAAAATGGAATTTAAAAAATCAACTGGCATGATCCATGAGGAATGATAGGCACTGTTCATAACGACAGGTGTGCTATCAGCAAAGTGTAATGTGGAGAGTGTTAAAGGAACGCAAACACGAGGAAATCTGCAGATGCTGGAGACTCAAGCAACACATATCAAAGTTGCTGGTGAACGCAGCAGGCCAGGCAGCATCTCTAGGAAGAGGTACAGTCGACGTTTCAAAGCGAAGGGTCTCGGCCCGAAACGTCGACTATACCTCTTCCTAGAGATGCTGCCTGGCCTGCTGCGTTCACCAGCAACTTTGATGAGTGTTAGAGGAAGTAAGTTTGTCACCTATAGGAATTGCTAACTATAGGGCTGCACATGGGTTGCATTAAAGACAAGATTTATTTCACACTTACCGTTGAGTGGTTCCGATCTCATATCTAAGAAACAACAAATCAGAGTTGCACAGGTCATGCCTGCATTAATCATTGATAAGTAACACAGGAACATAATACAAAACCAACAATAGAACAATTAATATTACACAACCAGCAGTGATGATCAACAAAAGACAGTGGTCATGCCAATGAAGTGAGACCAAATCCTTTTCCCAAACTGCTTCAGCTCTATTCTTCACCTTGAACCCAAAATATCTTATAGAACTGTACCCTCATATACTAAAAACTGTACCCTCATGTGCACTTTTAAGAGTTGACCGATGATTTCTACTATCCTGGTTTTCCTATACTGCCCTTCAAGTTTTTAATTGACATACAGTGTGGAATAGGCCCTTCTAGTGCTTCGAGCCACGCTGCCCAGTAACTCCCCCCCCCACCTCGATTTAGTCCTTACCTAATCACAGGACAATTTACAATCACCGAATAATCTACCAACCGTTATGTCTTTGGACTGTGGGAGGAAATGGCAGCACCCGGAGTCATGGGGAGAGCTTACAAACACTGCGGGAATTGAACCCCAGGCCGCTGGAACTGTAAAGCATTTAGCTAACCACTACACTACCATCACACTCTTTCCTTTGTGATTTTATCCAACTCCCTTCCTAAGAATACGACTGAATCTGCTTTTAGCCAGAGTATTCCTGACCCTAACAATTCAAAGGATTTGGTGCAGTCCCCTCTGGATCATCTAGAAATTCTGTTCAATCTTCCTCTTCTGGTTTACAACACTCTTGCCAGAGGGAACAGCCTTTCCCAATGCACTATCATAACTCCACTAGAAATAAATGATGCAGTAATTAGAAAATGAAAAAGACAAAGCTTTCAAATAAATGTCTGTAATTACATTTGAAATGATTTTAATGAGGTTGTCCATTCTCAGATCTTAAGATGAAGGGACAAACTCTGAAGGGCACAGAATTAAAGCTCTGCGCAAATATTACTGGGGACAGGGTGTGGGGTGAGAAAGTGTTTTTGCAAGCACGGTCAACACAACAGTCAACATTTTCAAAGGTGGAAATCAGATAAACACTGGAGACCTTCACATGAGTAAGGAATTTCACTGCATTTCCCTCCAAACACCTCCCATCCATGTACCTATCGAAACTTCTCTTAAATGGTTACAATTTTAAACCGCATCTATCGCTTCCGTTGGCAGCTTGTTCCACACTCGCACCACCCTCTGAGTGAAGTAGTGCTCTCAGATTCCCCTTAAATATTTCACCTTTCACCCTAAACCTATGACCTCTAGTTCTAGTCTCAACCAACCTGAAGGTACCCTCCAAACTGATGGCACGGATATCGATTTCTTCTTCCAGTAGACAAATCTACTCCCCCTTCCTTTATTCCCTAGTAATTTGCTTTTTTCTCACCTGCCTTTTACTCCAAATAATCTGCAGATGCTGGGGTCAAAGCAACACTCACAACACGCTGGAGGAACTCAGCAGGTCGGGCAGCATCCGTGGAAATGATGAGTTGACGTTTCGGGCCGGAGCCCTTCGTCAGGACTGTAGAGGGAAGGGGCAGAGGCCCTATAAAGAAGGTGGGGGGAGGGTGGGAAGGAGAAGGCTGGTAGGTTCCAGGTGAAAAGCCAGTAAGGGGAAAGATAAAGGGGTGGGGGAGGGGAAGCAGGGAGGTGATAGGCAGGAAAGGTGAAGAAGGAATAGGGGAAAACACAATGGGTAGTAGAAGGAGGCGGAACCATGAGGGAGGTGATAGGCAGCTGGGGGAGGGGGCAGAGTGACATAGGGATAGGGGAAGGGATGGGGAGGGAATTACCGGAAGTTGGAGAATTCTATGTTCATACCAAGGGGCTGGCGACTACCTGAACGGTATATGAGGTGTTGCTCCTCCAACCTGAGTTTAGCATCATGTATGGACATTTCTAAATGGGAGTGGGAAGCAGAGTTGAAGTGGGTGGCTACTGGGAGATCCTGTCTGTTGTGGCGGATGGAGCGGAGGTGCTTAGGGACAGAGCTCCCCTTGTCCTCACCTACCACCCCACCAGCCTCCGGATCCAGCAAATTATCCTCTGCAACTTCCGCCACCTTCAACAGGACCCCACCACTAAGCACATCTTTCCCTCTCCACCCATCTCTGCTTTCCGCAGGGATCGGTCCCTCCGCGACTCCCTGGTCCACACGTCCCTCCCCACGGATCTCCCACCTGGCACTTATCCCAGTAAGTGCAAGTACTACACCTGTCCCTACACCTCCTCTCTTGCCACCATTCAGGGCCCCAAACAGTCCTTCCAGGTGAGGCAACACTTCACTTGTGAGTCTGTTGGGGTCATTTTGCATCTGGTGCTCCTGGTGCTGCCTCCTCTACATCGGTGAAACCTGACGCAGAGTGGGGGACCGCTTCGTCGAGCACCTCCACTCCGTCCGCCACAACAGACAGGATCTCCCAGTAGCCACCCACTTCAACTCTGCTTCCCACTCCCATTCAGATATGTCCATACATAGCCTCTTCTACTGCCATGATGAGGCTAAACTCAGGTTGGAGGAGCAACACCTCATATACCGTCTAGGTAGTCTCCAGCCCCTTGGTATGAACATAGAATTCTCCAACTTCTGGTAATTTCCTCCCCCTCCCTTCCTCTATCCCTATGTCACTCTGCCCCCTCCCCCAGCTGCCTACCACCTCCCTCATGGTTCCACCTCCTTCTACTACCCATTGTGTTTTCCCCTATTCCTTCTTCACCTTTCCTGCCTATCACCTCCCTGCCTCCCCTCCCCCACCCCTTTATCTTTCCCCTTACTGGTTTTTCACCTGGAACCTACCAGCCTTCTCCTTCCCACCCTCCCCTCACCTTCTTTATAGGGCCTCTGCCCCTTCCCTCTACAGTCCTGACGAAGGGTTCCAGCCCGAAACGTCAACTGATCGTTTCCACGGATGCTGCCTGACCTGCTGAGTTCCTCCAGCGTGTTGTGAGTGTTGCCTTTTACTCCCCCGGGCCTCCTCCTCCTTCTCTTTCTCCTATGGTCCACTCCTCTCCTATTGGTTTCTTTCTTCTTCTGCCCTTGACCTTTCCCACCCACCTGGCTTCACCCATGAACTTCCAGCTGCCCTCCTTCCCCTCCCCCCACCTTTTCACGCTGGCATCTTCCCCCTTCCTTCTCAATCCCGAAACATCCACTGTTTATTCATTTCCATGGATGCTGCCTGACCTGCTGAGTTCCTCCAACATTTTGTGTGTGTTGCTGAAGGGAAAATGCCTGCATGCTTTCACCTTTCTCTACCCCTCATAATTTTGTAAACTTCTATAAGATCTCCCTCATTCTCCTATACTCCAGTAATAAATTCCTAACCTATTCAACTTTTCCCTGTAGCTCAGGTTCTCAAGTCCTGGCAACATCCTTGTAAATGACCTCTGCACGTATTCCAACACCCATATACACCAGCAATCTTATCAAAGTGGATTTAAAGTCCACACTTATAAAAATACATCCCAATTATGAAAAACCAGATACCCACAATTAAAAGCCCCCACAACTTCTAGCAGCCACCTGCTGGCTCCATCAATAGGTCCTCCACACAGTCCTGTCACTTACCTCACCCCCACCAACGAAGACTGGGTACCGTTAATTCTAATTGGCAGACTGCCACATCACACCTCCAATTAGCTGATGTACTGTGGTGCATTTCTTTTCATCTGTAAGGATGTCTAGAGTGACACCTCACTGAAACCCTAAAGCTAATCCAAACACTTCAGAGACACCATAATGTCAGATGTTAAATCTGCACCTTATCAATCTATAAAACATAGATTTCACACTCAACACCTGACCCCTGGAGTGTTGTGGTAAGGATAAGTGATGAATCAGACAATGACCCTTTATATACTTTTCATCCCTGGCCCCTTTCAGATCCCGAATGTGTAATTCTATTCCTCCTGAGCATTTTCATGCTCAGCAATTTCCAACCATTGTGCCAGATGTTGGTTTATTAGTAAATCATTAACACATTCTGTAGTAAATTCAAACAACAGTCTGCTTTGATAATTATACAGTCTCCTTTCTTCCACACATGGTTAAGTGGATTGTTCAGTCAGTTTTGTCCTTTTGTTTTGCTGCAAGGTTGACAAGTACTGTGTTCATAGAACATCAACCCCAGCATTCATTACCTCGCTTGTATTATCTCTACAATGGTGGTGGTGAGCTGCCTTCTTTAATAACCTGGTGAAGAAAGTGCCCCAGTGCTATTAGAAATGACAGCTTGCTTGAGGACTTGCATCATTTTTACACTGTGAGAAGGGAAGAGAACTTGCTCCAAACATATAATTCCCAGCCTTTATCTCTGCACTTTGAAAACACCTGTGGGCAGCAGTCTGTAATCAGCAGTTCTACACATAAGTCTGCTGCCTCACAGTTCCAGTGACCCAGGTTTTATCTGTGTGGAGTTTGCAAATTCTCCCTCTGAAGGGGTTTTATAGGAGCACCACTGAGAGTGCCCTGACAGCCTGCATCTCCACCTAGGATGGGAACAGCCGAGCATCGGACCAGAGGACCCTACAAAGGACTGTAAGAATGGCTGAGAGGCTTATAGGGGTCTCCCTACCATCCATCAGGGACATTTATCAGGAGTGCTGTGTACGCAGGGCCCTTAGTTTTATTAAGGATCCCATCCATCCATCCAGCATCCTCTTTCACTTTCTCTAATCAGACAGGAGACTGTGCATAAAAACTAGAATGGTCAGGATGGGGAACAGTTTCTTCCCTCAGGCCATTAGGCTTCTGAACTCCCTGCTGCATTGTATTCAAAGTGTCACTGGTTGATCTGTTCTGAACTTACAATATTTAATTTATGCACTTTAGTTTGTTTATTTATGCATAATTCATCTGTCGATTTCATCCTTACTTTCCTTAGTTATTGTGTGTTATGCGTACTACTATGCTTTACATCCTGGTTCGGGGAAACATTGTCTCGTTTGATGGTATATGTGTACATGGTTAAGCGACGATAAACTTGACTTGATTTGTTGGGTTTCTCTTCTGACTCCAGGTTGCCTCTCACATCCCAAAGACATGCTGGTCAGTAGATTAACTGGTCTTTGTAAATTACTCTGAGTGTAGGTGGTTAGCAGGAGAATCAGGGTGGAGATTATGTGTCCATGAGAGATAATAAATTAGATTCACAGAAACAGGGGAATGGGATTGAATGGAATTTTCCAAGAACCAACATAAATTTAATAGGGTTAATAGGCTCTGTGTGCCAAAATATTATGGGAATATCCATCTTCTGTGGCAATGTTCACTCCTCCAGAGAATTTTATGTGGTCTTATTAAACGAGGCATATAACTAAAAATGATCACCATAGTAGAAGTAACAGTTTATACTTTCTGATACTACTATGCATCTCTGCAAGATTATTATCAAGATTATTTTTAAATTAAATTTGTGAGGGAGAGTTCTGGTAAAATAGAAGCTTTCTGATAGCCACATGTTTCAATTTTCAGGCAAAATGTATTTCTGCAAAAAGTATGAGGGTTTTTAAATCAAATTCAAGTTCTTTATAGCTCAGCACCTTTAGTAATCTGGGGGGATTTGGGGCGCGTGTTGTGAGTGATCACAATAAACCTGAGTCAACAAGCTCCACACACAAACTGTCCCTCATTGTTGAACTACAACGTTAGCAACTACAGCCAGGCCTAAGGCCCACGGCCTTTCAGATGAAGTACAGGGAACTGATCCAGGCACCATTGAGGAACAAGCTACGAGCCAGTTGTAAAGCTTGTGCCATTCAGATCAGTGACTCTGCGCGGGAGCCGTTCGACATGAAGCCACTGGCCAGTTTACAGCTTGGCTGGGTTCATGAATAGAAAGTGAGTAAACAGCCAAATTCAGATTTATGTATGTGGGATTGACTGCACAATGCAACACCCTCACCCTGTGGTGTTCCCAAATAAACTTCTTCTCGATTACCTCGTAAATTCACCACTACATTTAATTGCCTTGCCCACTTTCAAGATCAGAGCTCCTGGGGAATAAAACAGTAGAAGCAGAGTACGCAGTACTTTGAACATAGATAGCACAGTACAGAATGGACCCTCCAGCCTACCATGACCTTTCAACCTATTCCGTGATCAGTCTAGCCACCCCTCCCCCTTCACAGCCTATAACCCTCAATTTTTCTTTCACCCATGTCCCAATCTAAGAGTCTCTTCAATATCCCAAACATTTCTGCATCTATCACCACCCCTAGCATTGTTTCAGGAACCTATCTCTGTGTAAAAACCCTTCCTCTGACATCTCCTCTAAATATTCCTCCACTCATCTTAAAAGTATGTGCTTCGGTATCAGCTATTGGTGCCCTGGGAAAAAAAGGTGCCAGCTGCCCACGCTGCAAAGAGAAAAGATCTATCATTGCAATGATCCTGCTTATATAGTAAGCACTTCTGTAGTAATCAAGATTCAAGATTCAAAAGAATATATAAATTATACAACCTTAAGATTCGTCTACTTACAGGTAAAGCAAGAAACCTGAAAGAACCCAATTAAAAACAAATAAAGCCGAAAATAAAGGCCAACTTCCAATGCGTATAGAAAGAAAAAAAAACACAAATCATGCAAACAACAGAGGTGAGCAACAACAACAGCATTCCGAACCAACTTGAGTCCTTAGAGCCAAATCCCCAGATCAGCCCAGAGTAGGCCCAAAGCCTTGGTATCAGTTCATCATATTAGCAGAGCAAATTGCCACAAAGTTCACAGACACCAAGCACAGCAGCCGGGGCCGTCTCACAGCCTAATCAAACTAAATTTGACCCCTTTTCAGTTATTGGGGTACCATACAATTTCCCAGTTTTAGAGATTGTCACAGAAAGGGCATTAGTCAGAACACTGATACAGACTGGGGAGTGGTTGTCTCCCATCTATATATGTCCCCATTAAACTGATGTCCTCAGCATCAACAGAACAGGGCCTACAGCAGAAACTCAAGGAGGCACAGCATTGTGGGCCAAAGGGCCTGTATTGTGCTGTAGATTTTCTATGTTTCTATGAGGCAATTTGCTTATTTGTTGAACCTCCTGAGCCCCCGATTCTTCTAATATTACACCAGTTAACTTCTAACATACTGATGCCAAGATGCGTTGTGTGCTTTTTGTAGTCCTTTTAAAGGGGGTTATCGGTGATAAGTGGCAAACAAGAGAATTTCCCGTCAGGGAGTCAAAGCAAGACATCACCGCATGTTGAAGGCTGAATGAGAACAAAACGCACGATCACTCAAAACAAACAGAAACACAAAGAGAAGTTGTGCAGCAATAAATCATTCACGTTAGAAAGTGACACTGTTGGGGGGAGGAGGTCTGTGCGGTTGGTGGAAGATATTGAACAGTGAACACAAGCGTAATCTGCCTCCCTGCCTACAGTCCTCCCAAACATCTGGATGAAAGGAGGAAGGAGGAGGGGGCTCCCCACTTCAAACACTCTCTTCATTGGGAGCAAAGAGGGATTGCACTCCAAACAGATTCCGAGGGGCTCCAGTCACCTAACGTCATGGACTGGTACAAGGTGGTCGGGACTGCCACTGGGCACCGGTCACACAGAAGGGATCATCTTTGGCTAAATGTCAATGCTCACCATGACAACAGCACATTATTTTTTGTTAAAACACCAAAATAGTGGCCTTTTACAGATTGCAGTTATTCTGATGCAGCTGGGATGGGGGAGGGAGAGTTCAGTCAGAGTGGGAGTTCTTTTACAGCCACTTCATTCATCGTTCAGGCAGAAAACATTCCCGCAAGTAAGGTGTGTAGGCTTGATTTTAAAATATAACGCAGATTCTTTATTCCAGTGGACATTGTCTTTCTCAGTGCCTCAGCTACAAAACATATAAAATTACATCACATACAGAAAACAAGATGCTGGAGGAACTCAGGGGGTCAGATTGCTTCTGCAGAGTGAAACGGACACCCAACATTTCAAGTTGAAGTTTATTGTTATAGAAAATAGAACACAGTACAGGCCCTTCGGCCCACAATGTTGTGCCAACCGGTTAACCCACTCCAAGATTGATCTCAAGCTTCCCTCCACAAAGACCATCATTTTTCATTCACCCATGTGTCTAAGAGTCTTTTAAATGTCCATAGCATATCTGATTCTACCACCACCTCTGGCAGCACGTTCCATGCACCCATCACTCTGTGTAAAAAAAAACCTAATTCTGACATCCCCCATGTACTTTCCTCCAATCACCTTAAAATTACACCCTCTCGTATTAGCCAGTTTCTCCCAGGGAAAAAGACCCAGTCTGTCAATGCCCCTTATCATCATATACACTTCTGTCAAATCACTTCCCATCTTACTTTGTTCCAAAGAGAAAAGCCCTAGCTCGCTCAACCTTTCCTAGTTAGACACGTTCTCTAATCTAGGCAGTATCCTGGTAGATTTCCCTTGCACCCTCTGTAAAGCTTCCACCTCCTTCCTATAATGAGGCAACCAGAATTGAACATAATAGTCCAAGTGTGGTGTAACCAGAGTTTTGTAGAGCTGCGACATTACCTCATGACTTTTGAACTCAATCTGCTGACTATTGAAGGCCAACACAACACATATCTTCTTTAGCAACCCTAATAACTTGGATATAAATGGCCAGGGCAATGCAAACATGATAAGCATAAATTAACATAAACTATACATAATTTACATGGCAACATTAGCAAAATAAACATAACAACATTGGTGCAAGATGAGGGAAAACTCATTGGGGTTAAACAGGTCATGACTGAGTACAATACATGTGCTGAATACAGGGACATAAGACTTATGTGGTGAGTCTCAGGAGAAAGTTAAGATCTTGGCAAGCAATTAAAGCTCCCTGACTTCATCACATCATCATCACTAAGGTCTGACATGGTCATTCTGTCAGAAACCTTGAAGCAGGTGCTCATGGTAGAACTATCAGTGCCTTGGAAAGACGGGATAGAGAAGGTATTTGAGCGCAAGAAAGCCAAATTCCAGGAGACAGGGGTGGAGGACATGATGCAAACTTATAGAGGTGGGGTATAGAGGTTTTCCTGGCTGCTCGCTGTACAGAACCTACTCTCTCCTTGGCATTATGAGGGCTGCAAAGAGAAGAGCCATCAGGATCGTCACAGAGGCTGCTGAGCGAGCCTCCAGATGGCTATGGATCAAGAGGTGTGACCTGCGGACCAATACTCCTGGGACACAAGCCAGGGTCTGATCAACCCTGGCTGGGTCACAAGGGTGAGGGTATCTGATGTCATAACACCTGATGACCCCAGGTTACGTCACTGGTGATGTGTCTCAACACAACCTAGGATGTAGGCTTGTCATATAAAGGGTGTTTTATGGCTCTGAGCCGGTATTCACAAGAATTTAGAAGAGTGAATGGTGACCTAATTGAAACCTATTGAATGTTGAAAGGCCTTGATAGAGTGGATGTGGAGAGGATGTTTCCTGTGGAGGGAGAGTCTAGGATTAGAGGACAAAGTCTCAGAATAGAGGGGTATCCTTTTAGAAAGGAGATAAGGAGAAATTTCTTTAGCCAGAGAGTGATGAATCTGTGGAAATTGTTGCCACAGGTGGCTATGGAGCCCAAATCTATGTATATTTAAGACAGAAGTTGATAGATTTTTGATTGGTTAAGATATGAGGGGATACAGGGAGAAAGCAAGAGATTGGGGCAGAAAGGAAAAATGAATCAGCTAAGGTTCAATGCAAATGCAAGCAGGCTTTTTCCACTGAGGTTGGGTGGGTGATGGGTTAAGGGTGAAATGTGAGAAGCTTAATGGGAACATGAGGGGAAACTTCTTGACTCAGAGGGTCACGAGAGTGTGGAACGAGTTGCCAGCACCAGTGATGCATGCAAGCTCAATTTCAACTTTTAAGATAACTTTGGATAGGTAAGTGGATAGTAGGGGTATCCCTCTGTGCCCTCTGATCTGAGACTCCCCTGCTAAAGGAAACATCCTCTCCACATCCACTCTACATCCACTCTATCCAGGCTTTTCAATATTTGATAGGTTTCAGTGAGATCCCTCCCATTCTATTAAACCATTTGCCTTGTGGGCAGCAGTTCTCAAGTTAAGCCCTGTGAGCAGAGGAGAGGTAAAATCGCTGGTGGGAAACTTTTGGCGGTGCTATAAAATTATGCTTGGGGGAGAAATGGACAGCATCTACTCCACTGTTTAAGTCTATTGAATGGTTCCTCAGTACGATAAGATGGACCATTGACCTCCCAATCTAGCTCCTTATGGTCTTATTGTCTATCTGTCCTGCACTTTCTCTGCAGCTGTTACACTTAATTCTCCATTTTTTTTAACCTTGCACTACCTCAATGCACTGTGTAATGAATTGATCTGTATAACAAACTTTTCACTGCTCCTTGGTACATGAGACAATAATAAAGCAATTCCAATTCACTGGTAGTTGAAGTGTGAAGGAGTGAGGTGATGGATTATAACAAATTCACGAATGGGAATGGCCACTGACTAACTTCCCCAAGGAGCCAATAAATTGATTACCTCAATAACAGATTCAGAATCTGATTTAACATGACTGGCATATATCACGAAATTTGCTGTTTTGTGGCAACATTACGTTACAATAGATTATAACAAAAACTATAAATTACTACAGATATATATATATTTATTGTAATTTATAATTATATATAAATATAAATCATTTTTAAGCAATGCAGTATTGATAAAAAATAAATTCAATAAGTAGTGCAAAAAGAGAGGAATTAAAGACAAAAAAACTAACTGAGTTAGTGTTCATGGGTTCAATGTCCATTCAAAAATCAGATGGCAGTGGGGAAAAAGTTTTTGCTGAAATGCTGAGTGTGTGTCTTCAGGCTCCCGTACCTCCTCCTTGATGGTAGCAATGAGAAAAGGGTTTGTCCTGGGTGATGGATGTCACCTTTCTGAGGAATTCCCTTTTGAAGGTGTCCTGGATGTTGGGGATGTTAGTGCCCATGATGGAATTGTCTGAGTTTACAGCTTTCTGCAGCTTTTTCCCAATCCTGTGCAGTGGCCCCTCCATACCCGACAGTGATACAACAGTTAAAATGCTCTCCATGGTACATCTGTAGAAAATTACAAGAGTCTTTGGTGAGATACCAAATCTCAAACTCAAGGACTGTTGTGTGTTCTTGGTAATTGCATCAATATGCTGGGCCTAGGATAGATCCTCAGAGATGGTGACATGTATGAACTTGAAACTGCTCACCTTTTCCACTCCGATCCCTCGGTGAGGACTGGTGTGAGTTTCTCGACTTCCCCTTCCTGAAATCCACAATCTCAATTCCATCGTCTTACTGACATTGAGTGCATGGTTATTGCTGCAACGCCACTTAACCAGCTGTTCTCTCTTGCTCTTGTACACCTCCTTGTCACCATCTGAAATTCTGCCAACCTGTTTCATTAGCAAATCTACAGAAGGCATTTGTCCTGCCACACACAGTTGCGGGTGTAGAGGAAGTAAATCAGTGGGCTAAGCACACATCCTTGAGGAGCACCAGTATTGATTGTCAGTGAGGAGGGAGATGTTATTTCCGGTGAGGAAGTAATGGATCCAGTTTCAGAGGGAGGTACAGAGGCCCAGGCTTTGGAGCTCGTTGATTAGGACTGTGAGTATGATTGCGTTCAATGCTGAGCTGTAGTCAATTAACAGCCGCCTGTCATAGGTGTTACTATTATCCAGAAGATCCAAGGCCAAGTGGAGAGTCAGGGAGACTGCATCCGCTGTTGGCCTATTGTAGCGCGTCCAGGTTCTTG
This sequence comes from Mobula hypostoma, assembly GCF_963921235.1. Lineage (NCBI taxonomy): Eukaryota > Metazoa > Chordata > Chondrichthyes > Myliobatiformes > Myliobatidae > Mobula > Mobula hypostoma. The sequence continues at coordinate 16,385,958 of NC_086109.1, read as the reverse complement.
CTGAGGCAGGAGTTGATTTCAGCCATAACCAACCTCTCAAAGCATTTCATCCCAGTAGACGTGAGAGCAACTGGATGATTCTCTTTGAGGCAGCTCACCCTGCTCTTCTTAAGCACTGTACGATTGTCACCCTTTTGAAGCAGGTGAGAACCTCCAAATGCAGCAATGAGGGATTGAAGATGTCCTTGAACACTTCTGCCAGTTGATTGGCAGTGGTTTTCAGAGCCGTGCCAGGTACACCATCAGGGCCTGATGCCTTGTGGGAAGCTTCACCCCTTGAAAGATGTTCTGAAATCAGCCTCTGAGACAGAGATCACAGGGTCACCAGATGCTGCAGTTGTAGTTTTATTCTCCCTTTCAAAGTGGGCATAAAAGGCATTGTCCTCATCTGGGAGTGAAGCGTTACAGCCATTCATGATGTTAGGATTCATTTTGCAGGAAGTAATGGCCTGCAAACCCTGCCAGAGCTGACGTGCATTCGATTCCATCTTAGGAGCTTAGGAGGGATAATGGTGCCTAACGGCACTCCTTTGCTTGCACCTTCAGAAACAGCTCTATTTCCACATTTAATATTTTTACTTTTCTCTTTCACGGTTCTTTTGAAGACCCTGACCTGGTGTTACACGCAGGCTTTGGTTCTTTGCAGGAATGGGACCCGTTCTCGGGGTTCCACGACTGGTTGCTATTCGACATGCCAAGGGTTTGGCCTGAGAGTCTCGATCCTGCTCAGAAGTCTAAGTTCTCAGGACTCTGGAGACGGGCGGATGGAGGGCCGGTGTCACGGCAGGAGACTCGTGTGTTGTCGGGGAGGCTGGAAAATCTTTCGCTGTTGGCCCAAAGACCCGAGGTCTTTGCGATCTTCGGACACAGAGCTCGAAAAAAGCGACGAAAACAGACTTTTAACATCATAAACCAGCGGGTTGTTATGTCTCCCGCTCATTGTGAAAATGGGGGACACCTCCCTCCCCTTGCCAGAGAGCGAGAGAACCTGTGGTTTGTCGAATGTCGGATAAAATGCAAAGCCTTTGGGGTAACTTTGGTCTGTGTCTTTGCTATTGCTTAGCTCACGCTTGGGCTCAGTGACGGTACTGATGCTCGCGTTTTTTGCTGGTGGTGGGGGTTCATTGCTTGCTGCCACTTACACGCGGGGGGGAGCTGGGGCGTTGACTTTGGGGTTCTCATGTTTAACTGTCATTCATTCTTTGGGTCACTTCTCTGTTTTTGTGGATGTTTGTGAAGAAAAAGCATTTCAGGATGTACATTGGATACATTTCTCTGACATTAAATTCGACCTTTAAACCTTTGAATCTCTATCCTTAATTGGAATTGTTTTTTCACTGTTAAAATAACCTTCCGTAGGTCGTACCTGGACTTATTTTCTTGCATATTTCTGCATGATCAGTCTTGAATGCCACAGCTCCAGCCCTCAGCAGACTAGTAATCTTCTGGTTCATCCATGGCTTTTTGGATTTGGTATGTCTGGTGTGTTCTTGAAGGCACACAGTTATCCATTTAGGTCTTGATGATGTTAGTGATAACTGTGGCTTACTTATTCTGACTCGAAGATGAATCCTGGAATTTAGACCAGTCCACTGATTCAAAGCAGCGCTGCAAGCACTCTTCCACCTCTTGTGACCGTACCTGCTTGGCCCTCACTACCAGTGATATGGCCTTTAGACTCTGCCTATTCACTGGGAGCAGAAGTATAGCCAGGTGATCGGACTTTCCAAATTGGACATGGGGTGGTACAGTAAGCATTTTTCATGTGATATAACTGTGGTCAAGTGTGTTGGCTCCTGTGGTTCCACAGGTGATATGTTGGTGGTAGTTGTTTGGTGACTTCTTCAAGCTGGCATGGTTGAAATCTCCCGCAATGACAGGGAAGATATCAGGGTGTGCAGTTTCGTGTCTGCTAATTATCTTGCTCAGTTTCTCCAGTGCCTGCATGATGTTGGCCTGAGGTGGAATGAACACTGCTATCAGAATGACAGCGAAAAGCCCCTCAGCAGATAAAATGGATGATATTTGATTGCTAGCTCACGCCAGGTGAGCAGAACTGAGACAGAACTGCCACAATTGTGCATCATGATCAGTTAATCATAAAGCATATGCCACCTCTTCTGCCTTTAAAAGACTAAGCTGCCATGTCTTTGCAGAGAACGGTGAAGCCATTGGGCTGCAACGTTACTTCTGAAATGGTGGAGGACAGCCAAGTTTACATGTGTAGAGTACACAGCAGTCTCTGATGTCCCTCTGGTGGAGCAATCTTGGTTTGAGGTCATCAAGTTTATTTTCCAGAGACTGTACACTCACCAGCAGATAGTCCGAAGTGTAAGTCTAAGGCCTCTGCACTCAATTGTACCTGTAAACCAGAACAGTGTCCCCACTTCTGTTTTCTTAAAGGGGAACTGCACCTGCAACTTGAGTCTGTCAAGTGAGGTTCGATTTTGAGAATCAATAGATTTTTAAACTGCCTTAAAATGATGCTGCTTACTGATATATCCATTGCTGTTTCTGTGAATTTTAGCTGTAGTAATCCTAAACAGGACTACTTAGCGATTCTCTTCAGAGCTGCATGCAGAGTTGCCACTTAATGGCGCTATCTTAGTTCACCTATTCAACATATTCAAGTGCCCCTTAAACAGGAAATAGGCTGCTGGACTGACTATTAACACATTTCACAGGGCACTTTAACAGACTCAAGAGCTCCAGCTCCAACAATTTTTTTTAGGTTTTCATTGACCTATTCAAAGTGTAAATTGGCAGTGGGTCACTCATTAACATAATTAAGGGATCCTTAAAGAGACCTTTAATTCACATATTCAAGATGCCCATTTTAACATATTTTTAAAGAGATGCAATGAGATGCAATTTTTTTGTCACTTCACCCCCTACCATCTGTGACCATTAAATAGAACCAATTGGATTGACACCAGTTTTGTTAGCAACATCCTCTCCTACAGAGCGCTGGAGGCACTAATATGCAGGTAGATTGGTGTTGAATCCCAACAGAAAGAATTTGTAGAATGTCTACAAGATTGCTTTTTAGAGCAGCTTGTGTTGTGTGCACTAGGGGAAAGGCAACTGTGGATTGGGCGTTGAGTAATGAAATTAGGGAGTGTAAGGTAAAGAAACCATGAGGAAGCAGTGATCATAACTTACCCACATTTTGACAGGAAGAAGATAAAGTCAGATATATCAGTACCGCAGTGGAATAAGGGGCCAAAGTTGATTGGAAGGGGACACTAACAGGGATGATGGCAAAACATCATGACAGCTGGAGTTTCTGAGGGCAATTCAGAAGGCACAAAATAAATATATCCCAAAGATGAATAAGTATTCTAAAGGGAGGCTGAAACAACCATGGCTGATAAGGGAAGTCAAAGACAGCACAAAACAAAGCAGAGGGCATACACTATAGCAAAAATTAGTGGGACGTTAGAGGATTAGGAATATTTTAAATCCCAACAGAAGGCAAATAGTAAGCCATACGGAAGAAAAGACTAACTATGAAGGGAAGCTAGCCAATCAAATAAGATGATAACAAAAGTTTATTTTTCAAATATATAAAGAGTACTGCTGGAAAATGATGCTGGAGAGGTAGTAATGGGGGCAAAGAAATAGCAGAGGAACTTACTAAGTATTTTGCATCAGTTTTCACTATGGAAGACACTAGAAGTATGCCAGAAATTAGAGAGTGTCAAGGGGCAAAGGTGATTGTTGTTGCGATCACTAAGGAGGTGGTGCTTGGGAAAATGAAACACCTGAAGGTAGATAAATCACATGGACTACACCCCAGGGTTCTGAAAGAGGTAGCAGACGAGACTGTGGAGGTATTAGCAATGATCTTTCAAGAATCACTAGATTCTGGAATGGTTTCGGAGGACTGGAACACTGCAAATGTACTCCATTCTTTAAAAACGGAGGAAGGCAAAAGAAAGGAAATTATAGGACAGTTAGCCTGAGTTCAGTAGTTGGCAAGATGTTGGAGTCCATTTTTAAGGATGAGGTTTCGGGGTACTGGGAGGCACATGATAAAATAGGCCATAGTCAGTACGTTTTTCTCAAGGGGAAATCTTTTTTGACAAATCTTGTCGGAATTATTTGAGGAAATACAGGCAAGGTAGGCAAAGGAGAGTGAGTGGATGTGGTGACCTTGGATTTTCAGAAGGTCCATGATAAGGTGCCACACATGAGGCTGATTAACAAGATAACAGCCCATGGTATTAGAGGATATATACAAACGTAGATAGAAGATTGGCTGACTGGCAGGAGGCAAAGAGTGGGAATAAATGGGACCTTTTCTGGGTTGGCTGCCAGTGACTAGTGGTGTTTCATGTTATATATGAACAATATGGATGATGGAATTGATGGCTTTGTGGCCAAGTTTGCAGACAATACAAAGATAGGTTGAGAGGCAAGTAGTGTTCAGGAAGCAGGGTGTCATGGTCCGGTCCATGAAGTCTGCATTCCGGTTCACGGTCCAGTCCATCGATCCGTATTCCAGATTTTCCGGTTTTCCCTTGTTCTGTTGGTGCCTTAATTGAGGCACATGATTCTGATTTTGGGCTGGCCACATAAATAGCTCCTGGGTTCATCTTCATTTGCTAGACTGTTCCCTTCTCTTCACCTTCTGCCTGAAGTCTTGCCTGCAACCTTGTCTGTGTCCCTGCCTGTATTGCTGTCAAGTTCTACTGCTGGAACAAGACCGGAGGCCTTGTTGTGTTTAGATAAGGAACTGTCTATTGTTGTTTGGAACTGTCTCTGTGTCCATGCTTTTGCTAGATAGGTCTGGCTGCTTGCTGCTACCTAGTGTTGGGAACTGTCTCTGTGTCCATGCCTTCGCTAAGTAGGTCTGGCTGTTTCCTGCTACCTTGTGTTGAGAACCATCTTGTTGTGTTCAGCATTCTGTGTATGAGTCCTGGCCCTACGTCCTGTCTCCCAAGACCAAGGGTCTGTGTTCTGCGTTCATGTCTCCCAATTCCAAATCAAGGCTTTCGGGTCTCACCCTGTCCTTGTGCCTCACCCAGCTCAGCAGTACCTCGTCTTGTCCAAGCCACGTCTTTGTGTTCTTGTCCTGTGCAGGAGTTCCACGTCCAGTTCTGTAGCCATATCTTGTCCTTGCCTAGATCTGGGGTCCAAGCCCAAGTCAAGTCCTTGTCTAGTTTCCAAGTTCCTTGTTCCTCGACCAGGTCCTGCTTTCCTAGTCTAGTCCTAGCCCTGGCCCTGTATCCTAGTCCTGTTCCTAGTACTTCAGTGTCTGTCTTGCTTTTGGGTCCACTCCCAGTGCCCCCCTTATGACACAGGGAGTCTACAGAAGGACCTAGACAGATTGGGAGAATGGTCAAAGAAGTAGCAGATAGATATAGTGTAGGGAAGTATATGGTCATGCACTTTGGTAGAAGGAATAAAGCTGCAGAGTAGGCTATTTTCTGACTGAAGACTTGGAAGTCATTGTGCAGGATTCACTAAATGTTAACATGCAGGTTAAGAAGGTAATTGCAATGCTAGTGTTAATTTTGAGAGGACTAGAATATAAGAGCAGGGATGTAATGCTGAGGCTTCATAAGGCATTTGTTGGACTGTGCTTGGAGTATTGTGAGCAGATTTGGGCCCTTATCTAAGGACAAATTACTGACATTGGAGGGAGTCCAGAAGAGGTTCATGAGAATGATTCCAGGAATGAAAGGCTTAACAGCTGAGAAGTATATATTGGCTCTGAGCCTGTAATCACAAGAGTTTAGAAGAATGAAGGGATATCGCATTGAAACCTTTTGAATATTGAATAGTCTGGATAGAGTAGTTGCAGGGAGGATGTTTCTCATACTAGGTGTGTTCTGGACCAGAGGCCACGGCATCAGACTAGAGAGATGTCCATTTAGAATAGAGATGAGGAGGAATTTCTTTAGCCAGAGAGTGGTAAATCTGTGGAATTCATTGCCACAGGCAGCTGTGGAGGCCGACGTTGGATATATTTAAGGTGGAGGTTGATATGTTCCTGATTAGTCAGGGTTATGGGGAGAAGGCAGGAGAATGGGGTTGAGAGGGATAATAAATCAGCCATGATGGAATGGTGAAGCAGATTTGGCATAATTCTACTCCTATGTCTTATCGTCTAATGAAACATACAGACTGGTACGAGGAAATGGGGAACGAGATTTTTGAAAAAAATTATAGAAAGGTTCAGTTTGCTATTATACTGATTATTAAGTTTAGCCTTATTTGTCCCATGTTCATCAAAGCATTGAAACAGGCAGTGAACTGCGTTATTTGCATCGTTGACCAAAACAATCTGAGGATTGTGCTGGGGGCAGCCCACAAGAGTCACCATGCTTGGGGCGCCAACAACACTGCGTGTCCACAACTTACCAACACCAACAGTACATCTTTGTAACATGAGGGGAAACCCCACTGGGGTGATCTCACAGTCAAGGGGAAATCATACAAACTTATTACAGACAGTGGCAGGATTTGAACCCCGAATGGTGAGACACAAAATTTCCCCTGGTAAGGCATCATTCTGGCTTCTATGACTGATTGTGTCACCTTTCATAGCAAGCTGAAGAACAGCATCTGTTACTGACATTGGGAAATTATCATCTGTTTGACCATCATACATTTCCTGTATTTTCTGCTTCCTCTTGGTAGCATTGGATCAGAAATAAGTTGCTGGCCAGCCTTAATAAAATGGAAGAGCAGACCAAATGCACAGTCTCCCTTTCCACATTGGTGTGTATTGCTTGGTTCTCTCAATTTTACTTTGGATCTGTCCTCATCCAGTCTGAAGGGCAACTTCTGTTGAAATACAGAACTCTGATAAGAATACAATGGCCTAATTTTTCTGCTGATTCTTTGAAATGGCAATGAAACACTTTGAACAACATTAAAATGATGGAAAGGGGGAAGAGAGTGTTGTCGACACACAGCTGCAGAGAGTCAGGTACACAGCAATACTGCATCAGGCAGCCTGCCCCACAGAGCAGCAGGATCTCAAATTCAATAATCTCCTACTTAAATCTAAATGATTTGCAGGCCAGTAATCCTATAAATAGAGCTGCTTCTGGGTTTGCCGATAACAAATTGGATTCCCCGGGCTTTTGCCACAGGTTGTCATGGATTCCCAAATTAAAGCCGCCATTGCAGTGACTGCTGATTTTTCCCAATCCTGTCCACCCACGAGTAAAGAGCAGAGGGAACTGGTAAAATTCCAACTCATAAAACAATATATAAATTTACCTGCTGTATCAGGCTTCATCATTGAATCTGACTGTTCATCTCTAAATTTGGTATAATATTCATGTTTAACTTAACCACGTGTAGAGGCCTGAATAATTAAGCCAATGCAAATTTAAATCCCACGATGGGCACTATTAGAAATCTGAAGTCTCTTAATTCGAATTAATCCAGAGATTTGAGCAAAAAAATCTGAGCTGATGCTCCAGTGGAATGCTGAGGGGAATAGAAGTGGCATTCTTCATTCTTCAGAATGAGACAGTAAGCCAGAGTCCTGCTTTCTCTCCAGGGTGGGGAAGAAAAATAACCCATGGAAATATCTTGAAGAGCAATGTCCCTAATGCAGAAAATTTACCGCTCAATTAATTACTGGGAAAAAATATTATCTGATTACATTCACTTTCCCATTTGTGGGAGGCTGCTGCGTGCAAAGTGGCTGCTGAATTTTCTACGTTACAGCAGCGACTCTACAATAAGTAAATAGCTTTATTTGTCACATGTACATCGAAAAGTACAGTGAAATTTGTTGTTTGCACCCGAGACCAGCACAGTTCGAGGATGTGCTGGGGGCAGCCTGCAAGTGTCACCATGCTTCCGGTGCCAACGTAGTGTGCCCACTGCTCACTACCCCTAACCGTGCGTCTTTGGATTGCGCAGAAAACCGGAACACCCAGAGGAAACCCATGTGACTGCAGGGAGAACGTACAAACTCCTTACAGGCAGTGATGGGAATTGAACTCTGATTGGTGATTGCTGGCACTGTACAAGCAGTGTACTAACCGCCGTGCTACTGTGCCGTCCCTGCCACGCACAAAGTAACAGCCATAATGTACATTGTGGCATTCTGCAGGATCTGGAATAAGTGTGATCACAACACTGTGAGACACTGCCCAATCCAAATGGTGCACTCTGACTCCATGTGACTCCAGTGCCTTGCCAGTGTGACTGACTCTTAACTGCACTTAATTGCGTCACCAGCACCCTCAGCACCTCTGACCAGAGAGATGAGGTGTGTAATCACAGTTGAACTCAATCCAATCCACCCAAGGTCTACACTAGCATTTATAAACTGGAATGTGGGCAACCAGTAACAATCGACAGCTAAACAAAAGGCGCAAGGTGAATGCGTACACCCCATTAAAACAAATACATGCCCGAGGAGTTTGGTGGCCTTTTTCTGGCTCCAATGCTAAAGGTAAAGGTAAACACAGAAGGTTCTGCAGATGCTAAAACCCAAAGCAACACACACAAAATGCTGGAGGAACTCAGCAGGTCAGGTAGCATCTATGGAAAAGAATAAACAGTCGATGTTTCGGGCTGAGAGCCTTTCATCAGGGCTGGAAAGGAATGTGTGAGAAGCCAGAATAAGAAGGTGGGGGAGAGAAGGAGTACAAGCTGGCAGGTGTGGGTAAAGCCAAGCGAAGGGGGAAAAGTGGGTGGATGTCATAGAGTGGGGTGAAGTGAGAAGCTGGAGAGTGATAGGTGGAAGAGGTAAAGGGCAGAGGAAGAGGGAATATGATAGGAGAGAAGAGTGGATCAATGGAGAAATGGAAGGGCGAGAGAATGAGGTGATGGGCAGGTGGGGAAAAAAGGGGTACGAGAGGTGTCAAAATGGGGAATGGTAAAGAAAGAAACGGAGGAGGGAAAAAATTACCAAAAGTTAGAGAAATTAATGTTCATGCAACCAGGTTGGTGGCTACCCAGACGGAATATCAGGTGTCTTTCCTCCAACCTGAGAGTGGCCTCATCATGGTAGTAGAGGACTCCATGGATCGACATGCTGGAATGGGAATGGGAAGTAGAATTAAAATGGGTGTTCACTGGGATATCCCGCCTTTTGTGGCAGATGAAGCAAAGATGCTCAAATTAAAGAGTTAGCTAACCTGTTCTTCACTCAGAAGATTATGGATCTTTAGAATTCTTGGTCCCTGAGAGAGGCGTTGGCCGGCTGTTGTGTCTATTCAAGGACAGGGATTGGTAGGTTTTTGGACTTAATGGGAAACAAGGAATATGTGGATAGACTGGGAGAATGGAGTGTATGTAAGCTGTGGTTGTATGGAATAGGGCAGGTTGAAGATAGAAAATGAGAGAAAGGGAACACAGTAACATCTATCCCTTTCCCACCACACGATGAACTGGCCTAACTGCTCCTAAGCCACAACAGTTCGCAATCCACACCACGCTCAAAAGCAGAGAATCCACAAATTCACTACCCTCTGAGTAAGAAGGTTTCTATACACCTCAATTTTAAATAACAGGTCCTTTATTTTGTAACTTTTTCTCAATATTTACAACTTTCCCACTAGTGAGAACACCTCAACGTCACTTTTTTAGGATCATGTAGGTTTGAATAAAGTCAGCCCTCTTGCTAAACTCCGAGTTATGTCATTATATCAATGAATGTGAAAAGTGCACAAAACCAGTGCCCCAGCAAAACCCCACACCCTTCTCTGGGATAGCCCAGCGTATAGAGTTGGCCTTTCATGAGAACGTAGGCCTCACTCAGTCTCCTATATGTGTCTGCCGTTACCGTGACAACATGAGGACCAGCTGGCAGCCTGCAGTGCACTGGGGGAGGGCGTTACTGAAGGCAATTTCGCAAGCAGCATCCCATCTGCATCAAGCACGGATCAGCAGCTGCTTGGGAATCAATACCCATTGACACAGAAAATTACCTGGCTCCAGCATGGATCAGTAAAGTCAGCGAGACGAAAGTGCAATTACACAAGATTCGAATGACAATAAACAGCCTCGGTGCACGAATGCAGATAGTCACCAGCCCAGCTGGAGTCAATGACATTTGTTCTGGATCTGGAACTAATTGGCAGCCACGTGTATATCAGTGTTTCTGACATTCAGTGTTGGTGTTGCCATCCCTCTCTACAATTTGAAGTTTAAACCCTGCACATCAAAGCTGGAGAAATGGGTTTCCCCGTGCAGCTTAGGGCAGCATGGTAGCATAGTGGTTAGCACAGTGCTTTACAGTACAGGCGACCTGGGTTCAATTCCCACTGCTGCCTGTAAGGAGTTTGTACGTTCTCCCCGTGACCGCGTAGGTTTCCTCTGGGTGCTCCGGTTTCCCTCCCACAGTCCAAAGCCGTACCAGTTTGTAGGTTAACTGGTCATTGAAAATTGTCCCAGAATTAGGCTTGGATTGAATCAGGGGATTGCTGGGCAATGTGGTTCGAAGGGCAAGAAGGGCCTATTCTGCACTGTATCTCAATAAATAAAAAATAAATTAATTAAAAAGTCATTTGTGACTTTTTTTTGTCACGATAAGTCATTGTGAGACTATCACTTTTTAGTTCCAAAGACAAAACACATGGAGGGTGTTCAGGATTGCTAGAACATCTTTCAGGAATTACATGGATTAATACAAACTAGAATACATCTTCAAAAATCTGTTCAAATATAAATTACAAACAGTAATCAGTTTTGAAATTAAAAGGACACTTTTGTAACAAGCAGTACTGTGTACAAAGCATAGACTATTGGTCCACAGTGGAAGGCTACTCTGGAGATGTGGTTTACAAACTGACATGACTGTAAGATAAGAAAGTGGAGTTGTGTTAACTGGCCTACATTGAACCAGGCATCAGATACCCTCAGTCTTTTTGCATCATGGTGATAGAGATTAAAGAAGGTTTGAAACCACTTTTATTTTCTCACTTAGAGCAAATATACTTATGAGCATGTTTGATGCACTGTCACTAACTGGGATATTTCTGTACCCAGAGAATTAGTCCTCACAACACTCATTTTGGATCTTTGGGTTCTCTGTCCTCAGAAGCTTTTAGACCATCCATGTGATTATTTTGTCCCATCAAAGGTGCTTGAGCATTCAGATGGGTCCTGTCGGTTGCATTATGCCCCCAATATAAACATGTAATTCAGTTTCCCCCTTCACCATTTCCCATCCCCTTTACCCTCTCTCACCTCATCTCCTTGCCCGCCCATTGCCTCCCTCTGGTGCTCCTTTCCCCTTTTTCCTTTCTTCCATGGCCTTCTGTCCCTTTCACTAATCAACTTCCCAGCTCTTTACTTCATCCCTCCTCCTCCAAATTTTACCTAACACCTGGTGCTTCTCTCTCTCCTCCCCCACCTTTTAAATCTACTTTCTCCAGTCCTGCCGAGGGGTTTCCGCCCAAAACGTCAACTGTATTTTTTTTCCATAGATGCGGCCTGGACTGCTGAGTTCCTCCAGCATTTTGTGTGTGTTGCTCGGATTTCCAGCATGTGCAGATTTTCTCTTGTTTGTCAGTAGAAACATTTGTTTACTTCAATATTTTCAGTCCAACAATATCATTGTAGATAATGAAATTCTACTGAATCACCTGCTACTATCTTTTTCCTTAAGAGTCTAAAAAAATGTGCCTTGATTTCTGGCTGTTCTACTGTAGGAGACTTCCACCCTGTCTCCTCCAGAATGGCCATTCAGTATGATGGATAAAGACCTTTCTCAGCTACCAGCTTTGGTCTCCATGTGGCTTAATACCGAGTAAAACGATGTTTGATCATTGATGTTTGATGTGAAAGCCACAGTTGAGTCCTCTAGGAATACAGCTGGCAATCTTTCTCAATGATCAGGTCTATTCACTGCAAACAACAGGAATTCTGCAGATGCTGGAAATTCAAGCAACATACATCAAAGTTGCTGGTGAACACAGCAGGCCAGGCAGCATCTATAGGAAGAAGCGCAGTCGACGTTTCAGGCCGAGACCCTTCGTCAGGACTAACTGAAGGAAGAGTGAGTAAGGGATTTGAAAGCTGGAGGGGGAGGGGGAGATGCAAAATGATAGGAGAAGACAGGAGGGGGAGGGATAGAGCCGAGAGCTGGACAGGTGATAGGCAAAAGGGGATACGAGAGGATCATGGGACAGGAGGTCCGGGAAGAAAGACGGGGGGGGGTGACCCAGAGGATGGGCAAGAGGTATATTCAGAGGGACAGAGGGAGAAAAAGGAGAGTGAGAGAAAGAATGTGTGCATTAAAAAGAGTAACAGATGGGGTACGAGGGGGAGGTGGGGCCTAGCGGAAGTTAGAGAAGTCAATGTTCATGCCATCAGGTTGGAGGCTACCCATACGGAATATAAGGTGTTGTTCCTCCAACCTGAGTGTGGCTTCATCTTTACAGTAGAGGAGGCCGTGGATAGACATGTCAGAATGGGAATGGGATGTGGAATTAAAATGTGTGGCCACTGGGAGATCCTGCTTTCTCTGGCGGACAGAGCGTAGATGTTCAGCAAAGCGGTCTCCCAGTCTGCGTCGGGTCTCACCAATATATAAAAGGCCACATCGGGAGCACCGGACGCAGTATATCACCCCAGTCGACTCACAGGTGAAGTGATGCCTCACCTGGAAGGACTGTTTGGGGCCCTGAATGGTGGTAAGGGAGGAAGTGTAAGGGCATGTGTAGCACTTGTTCCGCTTACACGGATAAGTGCCAGGAGGGAGATCAGTGGGGAGGGATGGGGGGGACGAATGGACAAGGGAGTTGTGTAGGGAGCGATCCCTGCGGAATGCAGAGAGAGATGAACCAGGTAAACTTGAGGGCCTCCAACTTTCACCCTGCCCTCAAGTTTACCTGGTCCATTTCTGACACCTCCCTCCCCTTTCTAGATCTTTCTGTCTCTGTCTCTGGAGACAGCTTATCCACTGATGTCTACTATAAGCCTACTGACTCTCACAACTATCTGGACTATTCCTCTTCTCACCCTGTCTCTTGCAAAAACGCCATCCCCTTCTCGCAATTCCTCCGTCTCCGCCGCATCTGCTCTCAGGATGAGGCTTTTCATTCTAGGACGAGGGAGATGTCTTCATTTTTTAAAGAAAGGGGCTTCCCTTCCTCCACTATCAACTCTGCTCTTAAACGCATCTCCCCCATTTCACGTACATCTGCTCTCACTCCATCCTCCCACCACCCCACTAGGAATAGGGTTCCCCTGGTCCTCACCTACCACCCCACCAGCCTCCGGGTCCAACATATTATTCTCCGTAACTTCCGCCACCTCCAACGGGATCCCACCACTAAGCATATCTTTCCCTCCCCCCCTCTCTCTGCATTCCGCAGGGATCGCTCCCTACACAACTCCCTTGTCCATTCGTACCCCCCATCCCTCCCCACTGATCTCCCTCCTGGCACTTATCCGTGTAAGCGGAACAAGTGCTACACATGCCCTTACACTTCCTCCCTTACCACCATTCAGGGCCCCAAACAGTCCTTCCAGGTGAGGCATCACTTCACCTGTGAGTCGACTGGGGTGATATACTGCGTCCGGTGCTCCCGATGTGGCCTTTTATATATTGGTGAGACCCGACGCAGACTGGGAGACCGCTTTGCTGAACATCTACGCTCTGTCCGCCAGAGAAAGCAGGATCTCCCAGTGGCCACACATTTTAATTCCACATCCCATTCCCATTCTGACATGTCTATCCACGGCCTCCTCTACTGTAAAGATGAAGCCACACTCAGGTTGGAGGAACAACACCTTATATTCCGTCTGGGTAGCCTCCAACCTGATGGCATGAACATTGACTTCTCTAACTTCCGCTAGGCCCCACCTCCCCCTCGTACCCCATCTGTTACTCTTTTTAATGCACACATTCTTTCTCTCACTCTCCTTTTTCTCCCTCTGCCCCTCTGAATATACCTCTTGCCCATCCTCTGGGTCACCCCCCCCCCCCCGTCTTTCTTCCCGGACCTCCTGTCCCATGATCCTCTCGTATCCCCTTCTGCCTATCACCTGTCCAGCTCTCGGCTCTATCCCTCCCCCTCCTGTCTTCTCCTATCATTTTGCATCTCCCCCTCCCCCTCCAGCTTTCAAATCCCTTACTCACTCTTCCTTCAGTTAGTCCTGACGAAGGGTCTCGGCCTGAAACGTCGACTGCACTTCTTCCTATAGATGCTGCCTGGCCTGCTGCGTTCACCAGCAACTTAGATCTATTCACTGCTTGTGTCTCCTTTGGAGGGTTGCCTGAGAGGTGACGACGTACAGCAGTTTGGACCCTAAGCCCTCAGTTAGCATGAACCAGGAAGTTAAGGACCTCCCATGTACTTTGTATAACAATGTGCCCATCTTCAGGATGTCTCCAAAGTTTCTTCTGTTGTCATTGTCACCCATCAGCAAGAAACTTGTTCGTAATAACAAACACTCAGAGATACTGGGGCAACACACATAAAAGTTGCCGGTGAACGCAGCAGGCCAGGCAGCATCTCTAGGAAGAGGCTTTTGACTGTACCTCTTCCTAGAGATGCTGCCTGGGCTGCTGCGTTCACCGGCAACTTTTATGTGTGTTGCTTGAAATTCCAGCATCTGCAGATTTCCTCGTGTTCGCGAGAGATACTGGGGTTAAGTTTCCCCCAAAATCTCCACTTCCTGAGTTGGACTGTTAGCATAAAAATTTACTCCAGTGCTTTACTGGATCAGCAGAGACCTTTATTCAGTAAGAGTTTAAATCCTGACAAGAAAATGTAAAATGAATTAAATTAATTACATTCATGTAAAGTAATGAGATGCTACCAACATTGGCGACTATGAACTGTGAGATACTCAGAAAAACTCAGCAGGTTACCAATGATCAATAAAGAAGATATCGGCATGGTGGCACAATTAATAGGGTGAGGCAGTGAGCCAGGTTCAGTCCTGGCCTCTGGAACTGCTGCGGGTTTTACACTTCCTCCTCGTGACTGTGTAGATCTCCCTCACCTGTGCCAGTTTCCTCTTGTAGCTCACGGAGATGAAGGTTAGTAAGTCAGTTGGAGTCGCTAAACTGCCTATAGGGTGTACAAGTACACACACACGATACTGGAGGAACTCGACAGGGTAGGCAGCATCTCAGGAAGTGAATAGACAGTCAAGATTTAGGACTGAGACCTTTCTTCAGGACTGAAAAGGAAGGGGGAAGGAAGCCAGAATAAAAAGGTGAAGGGAAGGAAAGAAGACTGGCTGGAAGGTGATAGGTGAAGCCAGGTGGAGAAGGAAGATAAAAGGCCAGAGAGAAAGAAATCTGATAGGAGAGGAGAGTGGACCATAGGAGAAAGGGAAGGAGAAGAGGACCCGGGGGGAAGTGACAGGTGGGTGAAAAGAGGTAAAAGGCCAGAGTGGAAATAGAAGATGAGGAAAGAGAGAGGGATTTTTTTTTACTGCAAAGAGTAATCAATATTCATGCCATCAGGTTGGAGGCTACCCAGATGGAATATAAACTGTTGCTCCTCCACCCTGAGGGTGGCCTCATCTTGGCACAAGGGGAGGCCATGGACCAACATGTTGGAACTGGAATGGAAATCAGATTTAAAACGTTTTGCATTTTAGTGCTTGGCATTAAAATATTTGGCATTTGACAGGTAGAATCAAGGGTAAGTGGATTCTCCCAGATAACCAACTTCTTAGTTGATTCAATTAAAATAGAAAACAAAGGCGGCAAACACTGCTGCGAGAAATGGAAATTAGTGTGGCAAAGGAAGATCCAAACAGTCGATTCAAGTCAGAGCAGACTGTAGATGTTTCCATCAAATAGCAACTATCTCTTGGCTCACTGACAGCAGAAACTGTGATTGGCAGTCACAGCTAATAGCACAGTAATTTAATGGCCCCTCACCACTACTGCTGGTGTAAACATATTGGAATTTTTAGTTCAAAGTTCACTGTCTTTTATGGCATATTGATATACTTGATGAACCTTTATGCATTCCCTTTCCAAACAAGTAAGGAACGCAATCTGATTGATGACTGAAAAATCCTGCAAGGATACGTGATCTTCGAGCAATAGGTAAAGATTATTGGTGCCTTTTCTGTCTTTGCTGGTGAGCTGATTAGGCATTAACACTTGAGGTGCTTGGAGGTGGCTTGAAAGAAAAATTCATCTATTTCCTGCCTCCAACCCCTGCCAGAGGAAACGCATGTTGGTGTCAGATGATCTAGTTTGCATTTGGTGCCAAGCTGCCCTCTTGTGTTCAAGCTTTATGCCACTAATATATATCCTTTCCAAGCTTCACCGTGTCCAAGGACAACAAAAAAGATGTAGCATCTAACTTGACATCAAAATTTTTTTTTACAGCAAATGGACCATCATTACCATGGTAATGAAAACCAAACACTGCACTGCAAAATCCCATAATCCTTTGCCTTATCTGTCTTGCTTTCTCCAGCTAACAAAATCTAATATTTTATTTATTGAGATACAGATTAGGCCCTTCCCAGCCTTCGAGGCACACTGCCCACCAACTCCTGATTTAGTCATAGCCAAATCACAGGACAATTTACAAGAACCAATTAGCCTACTTACCACATCTTTCCTGTACTGTGCAAATTGATCAAAAATCTAAATGTGGCCTAGCTCAAGCTTTATACAGCTGCAGCATAATTTCCCAATGTTTACACTCAATGCCTTGCCCAAAGAATGCAAGCAGATGTACTCGTTCATTAGGTTGTGCAGTTGTGGATAGTGCAGAAGGTTTGTGGTAGTGCATAGGTTACAGCTGGACATTGATAGAATGCAGAGCTGGGCTGAGAAGTGGCAGATGGTGTTTAATCCAGTAAAGTGTGAAGTGTTACACTTTTGAAAGGTAAAACTTGAAGGCATGATACGGGGTTAATGGAGGATTTTTAGCAGTGTGAAGGAACAGAGGGATTGTAGGATCCACATCCGTTGATCCCTTAAACCTGCCGTGCAAGTTGATACAATGATCAAGAAGGCATATGGTGTGCTGGCCCTCATTACACAGGGAATTGAGCTCAAAAGTCACATGGTTCTTGTGGCAGCTCTTTAAAACCCTTGTTAGCGCACACTTAGAGTATTCTGTTCATTTCTGGTAACATCATTAGAGGAAGGATGTGGAAGCTTTGGAAAGGGTGCAGAGGAGATTTATCAGGATACTGCCTGGATTAGAAAGCATGTCTTATGAGGATAGGTTGAGTGAGTGAGGGTTTTCTTCTTTATAGCAAATGAGGATGAGAGGTGACTTCTTTGGAGGTCTTTGGAAGTTTATAAGATGATCGAGATTTTTTCCCAGGATGGAAATGGCGAACGTGAGGGCATGATTTTAAGGTGATTAGAGAAAAGTATAGGGGTGATATGCAAGGTATTTTTTTAATACAGAGTGTGGAACACGTTGCCAGGGCTACTGGTAGAGATAGATACATTAGGAACGTTTAAGAGACTCTTAGATAGGGGTATGAATGGAAAAAAATGGGAGGGAAGAGTTAAATTGATTTTACAGTAAGTTTAAAGGTTGGCACAACATCGTGGGTCAAAAGGCCTGGACTGTTCTATGTTCTATATTATATATTTACCATGGCATCCACCAGTGCTCCCTTTCACAGCAAGCTAATAATTAATGGCTAGTTAACAACTAAACAAATGCTTGTTGATGCTTCCTCACACACTTCTGTATTCTCAAATTCTGCCCACCCCCGTGAAGGGGTAGAAAATAAAGAGTGAAGGAAAAAACAGTCAGATGAAACTAGGAAGTGGGCACTTTCAGATGGTCAGAAAGATAGATACAGAGATAAGCAGGAGAGTGATTGACTAATACAGCATGGAAATAGGCCTTTCAGCTCAACTCACCATGCCAACTTTGGTGCCCACGCTCGTCTAATTTGCCTGCATTTGACCTATATCCCTCAATGGTCTTTTCCAAGTATATTACGACTAAGAAGTGCAAGGAGAAGATGGCTCGAGAGATCCAACACAGATGAAGGAGGAGCTTACACGTGTGGTGTATACGCACAGACATACCCATGAGCACAGGACAGAAATGGATAAACACACAACCGGGGCATAGGCAGATAAACAGAAACAGTATACACACACACACACACACACACACACACTCTCTTCTTCTTCTTCGGTTGTCCATCGAAATCCGATGACGACGTCCACTCCTTTAACGGTGAGATCTTTGATGACTATACAGTCCTATCCTGGACCCACAACCTCTATTGCAGGTGGGACATGTATATGTAGTAGTGGTGGCAACCATGGCTGCATTTCTCCTGGCTCTCTCCTGCTGTCTTCTGGTTGTTCTTTCCATCTCCAGAATACGAACCCTGTCCCTACACAGCTGTCGCCAAGTGATACGGTCAGCAGCAACATCCCCCAGGTCCTCAGGTCTGATCTTGCACTTCCTTAAAGCATTCTTCATCTGATCCTTATAGTGCTTCTTCGGCCCTCCAGCTGAGCGTCGACCATGATGTAGCTGGCCGTATAACACTCTGCGGGGTAGCTGGCATGGGGGCATCCTTATCACGTGCCCCAGCCATTGCAGCTGACGCTGGGTGATCATGGCCTCAATACTCCTGCAGTTGGTCTTTACAAGTATTTCAGTGTGAGGCACTTGGTAATTCCCAGGATGCGCTGGAGGCAGCTTATGTGGAAGTGCTCCAAGGACTTGATGTGACGGCTGTAGTTTACCCAAGCTTCACAGCTATAAAGGAGGGCGGTGACACAGACCGCTTGGTATATGGCGACCTTTGTGGAGGGATGAAGGCTCCTGTTCTGAAAGGCTCTACGCTGAAGTTTCCCAAAGGCAGCTGATGCCTGTTTAATGTGGCCTGGATGTCGTTGTCAATGCCACTATCCTCAGAGAGAATGCTCCCCAGATATTTGAAAGATGGCACTACTGACAGCTTTTCATCACCAATGGTGAAGGCAGGTAGAGTGGGTGGGACACTGGTACTCCATTGGCAAACCTCTTCTGTCTTGGTGGTATTGACAGTCAGCCCCATCCTGCTGTACGCTCTCACCGCCACAGCAAGGACAGTCTGAAGATCCTCCGGAGTATGGGCCACAAGAGCACAGTCGTCTGCATACTGCAGCTCTAGGACCCACTCTCTACGGAGTTTGGTGGTTGCGTGGAGCCTCCTGATGTCAAAGAGGTTGCCATCTAATCTGACGTCCACTGCCACACCGCTGCTGTCTTCAATCTCGTTGTGGAGAAGCTTGGTAACACACAAGAGGAAGATGTTAAAGAGCACTGGCGCTAGCACACACCCCTGCCTCACGCCTGTGCATACAAGGAAGGGCTCGGACTCTAGTCCTCCTATGATTACCCGAGCAGTCATCCCATCGTGGAACTGGCGGAGGATGTTAACAAATTTATTGGGACAGCCAAACCTGAGGAGGACATCCCATAAGAGCTCTCTTTGCACAGTGTCGAATGCTTTGGAGAAGTCAACAAAGGCCATAAACAGGTCCTGATGTTGCTCCCGGCACTTTTCCTGAAGCTGCCGGGCTGTGACAATCATGTCGATCATGCTCCTGTTCTTCCTAAATCCACACTGCGATTCAGGCAGCATTGGCTCGGTGATGTTGCTGATGAGTCTCTGAAGCATCACCTTAGCCAGGACCTTTCCAGCAACAGAAAGGAGAGATATGTCCCTACTATTGCCGCAGATGGCCTTGTCACCCTTGTTCTTATAAATGACAACAATGTTTGCATTTCTCCATTGCTGTGGGATGTTCTCATCAGTCCAGGCCTTGGTGATGTACTGGCAGAGGGTGCGCATACACCTGTACCCTCCATTCTTCAGTAACTCAGCAGGGATATTGTCAGTGCCACACACACACACGAAAAAAAGAGAAAAATGTCAGATGGAGAACAAGTACAGACACAAAATGGAGAAATGTAAAATTGAAAGAGACAAAGACACTGAAAAGATGAGGAAAATAGAGAAGAAAATAAAGAACAGAGAATCAGAAAAGGAAATTGGATTAGAAGCTCACGGACACAGCCAGAAATGTAGAATGAGGAAGGGATGCTTAGTCGGCACCAAGAAACATAACGGCATGAATCAGGTGACTAAACCCGACTGAGCAAAGTTCTCACCGAAGTGCTGCTGCAGAGATCCAGGTGATGACGTACAGGAAATTACATTCAATACCCCAGGAAATTAGGTCACCAGTTTGCAAACTGGGCAGCATCCATTTCAATGGTACCGCTCATCAAACAAGATTAAATTTCAATCAGGGCAGACATTCCAAGGTGCTTCATCTCATTCAACAGATAGTCGTGGACCTGGGCCAGGCTGCTACTTGAATGCTATGCCTGGTTCCCTTTGCACGGTGGGGATGAGAAAGCAGATGATGTAGCATCGAGCAGAGAAGGGGAGAAATTATTGTGGGGTGGAGTAGTTGCGAAGGAGGGTGGTCAAGGGTAAGGTGGAAAGGAACACGAATGGACTGCATTGCCAAGTACTAGAGCCTCCTGAAAGTGGCCAAGGGACAATAGTCCACCCACTGTATCACTGCACGCTAGGCAATGGTAAAAGGTGAAACCATCTCCACAGTCATATATTGTTTGCTCAATGCAATTCCAACTACCCTTCACAGAAAAATTCCATTTCTTTTGCACCTTTTGTGACCTCAAGACAATCAACAAAGTCAAGATCCTGAGAGAACTTGACAGGGGATGTGGAAAAGATGTTGCTTCGTGGAAGAATGTAGAGCAAGGAGTCCACATTTGAAAAAAAGAGCTGCCCATTTAAGACAGAGGTGAGAGGATTTCATTTCTTTTGGAGGGTTGAGAGTCTTTGGAACTGTCTCCTCAAAGGGCAATGTAAGTCGAGTCTTTTTGAGGTACTGATAGGTAGATACTTGATAGGCAAAGGGGTGAAAGATTACTGCAGTTAGATTGGAACACAGGGTTGATGTCATGATCAATTAACCCATGATCTTTACTCAATGGCAGATTAGATGAGGGACTGAATAGCCCATTTACACTCCTAATTCAGAGGTTTTTTAGAAGTTCTTTTACAAAGTGTATTCCCTCAAATAATTTAGAGAAATCACCATGCCAACTGGTATCCCATCAGTTTTTCTCTTAATAATATTAGTTCAGGGACAAATATGGGAACATTGACTGGGAACTCCATAGTTCTTATTCAAAATGACGCTAGGGATTTTCTGCAAAGGCAGACAAGGTTTCAATTGAATTGTCTCAAACAAAAACCAGAGAGCTCAAGGTCCGCAGCACCCCCTAGACACAACAGTTAATGCCATTGTTGATAGCGATGAGGACAATCTCTGACTGCAGAGCAATATTGATGAGTTGGGAAGATGAGCAGAGAGATGGCAGATGGAATTCAATCCTGAACAATCTGAGGTTCAACATCCTGAAGGACCGACAAGGCTAAGATATGAACAATTAATGATGGGACCCAGAGGAACAGAAGGATATAGGTGTACATGAGATGTAGCCCCATGCCACTCTGGGATGCACAAAATGAGATTTCAGACACCTTCATTAACCAGGGGTGAAGTACTGGATGACTGTAGGATAGCACAGGCACCATTATTCATGAAAGGAAGCAGGGATAAGCTAGGTAAATGCAAGCCAATGAATTGTACATCAGTGGATGGGAAATGCTGGAAACAATTCTAAGAGAAAGGATTTATCTTCACTTGGAGGTGGAGGGTTTGATTAGACATAGCACAGTTCATTGGGAAATCTTGTCTCAGCATTTTGATTGAGGAGGCACTAAAACAAATTGATCAGGGGAGTGTGATAAATGTTGACTTTGGTAAGGCATTTGCAAACACCTCACCTGGAAGGCTTGTCCACAAGGTTAAAGCTGATGAGATCCAAGGCACACTGACAAATTGGGTTAGAAACTGAAGCAGAGGGTGGCTTTTCTATCTGGAGATCTATGACCAGCATTGAACTCAAGGATTAGTGCTGGGACCCTGGGTGTCTGTAATAACCATTAAATGACTGGGTGTCAATGTACAAGGTCTGCTAGCAAAACTCAGAGTGGCAGTGTCTAAGTGTAATGAGTGTAAGGGCCTGTGTGGGGCGCTGGAGAGTACTGGGCTTCAAGGTCTTCAGAGCACCTGAATAAGTTAATTGTTGTTTAATAAGAGTTATTAATCGTTTAGAGTTCCTTGTGTTTTCCTTGAATGACCTGCTTTTTGTAATGCGGACTCCTGGTTGCTTTCAGCTTAAACTTGTTAAATTTATTTTGATAGGCTCAGGAATTCCATGTTACTTGTATTATTTAAGCAGACTCCCAATTAGTGTTAATCACAGGGTCCTAGTTTTGGGAATGTTAACGTCTCGTGATGGCGCTCGGCTGAGCTACCAATATTTTATTGGAATTGTTATGAATAAACTCTGGTCACCATCTCTCCATTGGAGTCTGCCTTTCCTCCACACCTGGGTTCCAACATCGCCAACTTACACCATGACACTCAGACTGGTTGGTGAGAAGGTGAGAAGTTGGAAATTCGGGGGATATCTGAGGAGGACAGCTGGTTGGAGTCTAGATTATACTGCCTGAAGAAGTAGTGGGAGCAGGTGGTCGCATGGCATTTATGAACCATTCAGACAAGATGGCTATGGATCATGACTCTAGTCCAAGGATGAGTAAAAGTAGTGCAAGTATGTAAACTGGCTAATTAAAAAAAAAGCATGGGGGTAATTTTATTTGCCAGGGTAAGAAGATAAGAGCAAGGAGATTATAGTACAATGATATAACACACAGTTAGACCACAGCTGGAGTACTGTGTGCAACTCTGATCATCCCACTTTAGGAAGGATGCGGTTGGGTAGAAGAGGGTTCAGAGGTGCTTTGTCATTGTCCAGGGTGAGGCATTTTCATTATAAAGTGAAACTGGATAGGCTCAGTTTAAGGGGAAAAATAGGATAGAAAGTGAGAAAATCTTACCTTCAGCAGGGGTACCTACAACCAGTGGACATAGGTTTAAGACAAGGGATAAAAGATTTAAAAATCAGAGGAAGGATTATTTTTCCCATTCAGAGGATGGCTGTAATCTCAAACACACTGCCTGATGGGGTGGTGGAGACACTAATTCCCAAGCCATTTAATTAGTCCACAGATGAAGAGCACTTGCATCACCCCGGGGCAGAGAAGGATACAGGCTGAAGCCACAATCTGCTGACCTCAGCAAATTCAACAGCATCTGCGGGGGGAGTGTGGGGGTGTGTAGGGGAAAAGGAATTGTTGATGGTTCAGGAAGAAGCCTTGCATCACCCTGCATACTGGCTGAATTACTGAAAGAGGGATTAGTTTAGATGGGTACTTGAGGACCTGATACACTAATCTCATTAAGCCTATTTCGTTTATTTTGTTTTGCAAATTATGCGTGATTTGTTAATTTAAGTTTATGTAATTTATGTTGGCAATATAGGGTACTAAGAAGAGCTTTTAGCACATTGGCCTTCATAATTCAGGGGACTGAGCACAGGAGTTGGAATATTATGTTAAAGTTGCAAAAGACTCCAGTGAAGCTAAATTTAGAGTATTGTTCTGATCGTCTATCTACAGGAAAGTTGTCAATAAGCTTGAAAGTATGCGGAGGAAATTATAAGTATGTTGTCCAGACCTGAGGACTTGAGGTAAAGGGAAAATGTTGAATAGGCTAGATAGACAGATAGATAGATGGATACTATATTGATCCCAAGGGAAATTACAGTGTCACAGTAGCATTACAAGTGCACAGATATAAATATTAGAAGAGAAGTAGAAAGAATAAAAAATAAGTTACCACAAACAATCTGACCGGGGGGGGGGGGGGGTCATCACTTCCCCAACAATAGGTTGACTCATTATAGAGCCTAATGGCTGAGGGTAAGAATGACCTCATATAGGGCTCTTTGGAGCAGCGACGTTGTCTTAGTCTATTACTAAAAGTGCTCCTCTTTTTTGCCAAGGTGGCATGCAGAAGGTGAGACACATTGTCCAGAATTGCCGGGATTTTCCATCTGGTCCTTTGTTCTACCACAGCCTCCAGTGTGTCTAGTTTGACTCCAATAACAGAGCCAGCCTTTCTAATCAGTTTATTGAACCTGCTGGCATCACCCATGTTAGGAGTTTATTCCCTGGAGCACAGGAGAATGTGGGGAGACCTTTTACAGGTATAGAAAATTATGAGGGGTATAGGTAAGGAGAATGCATGCAGGCACTTTCCCCTTGGTTGAGTGAAACTAGAACTCGAAGTTGTAGGGTTAGGGTGAAAGGTAAAATATTTAAGAAAAACCTGAGGGATATCTTTTTCATTCAAGAGCATAGTGAAGGTGGACTAAACTGCCAGCAGAAATGGTAGATACGGGTTCATTTGTAACTTTTTAAGAGACATTTGGATAGCTATATAGATGGGGAGGGGTTGGAAGGCTATGGTGAGGCTGCAGGTAGCTGGGACAATGCGTGAGGTTGGGTTGGCATGGACTGAATGGGCCGAAGGGCCTATTTCTGTGCTGTAGCATTCCATGACTTTACAAAGTGCTGCCGCTGCAAAAAGCAAGTTTTTGTGGCACTTATACTCGGAGCGTGTATGCCCTTGACAATGAACTCAAGCTTGAACTTGGGCCTGCATGGATACAGTGAGCCAAAGGGCCCATTTCTCTGTGATGACTATGATTTTTGAAAGCTAGCTGAGATGGGGTTAAGCACATGGAGTGGATCTTGGATCCAGGGTGGAAGGGAGGAGCTAAAAGCAATTTATTGATCTTGTGCCACACCATTTATCAGAACGTGTCTTACTTTGTCTTTCGAATGTGGTCTGAAACGTGTGTCATGAATGGGACTGGGTGAGATTTCAGCAGGGAAATTGGTGCATTTTATTTTACTGCAGTGAACAGTGGGCAGCACAGTCAACATTCAAGCCTGCAACAGATAAGCACACACACATAACATACCAAGCATCTGTCCTAGGAGAAGGAAGACTCAGATCAAACATTTAGCTACTCAAGACTGCCAGGCCATTAAATGAGATTTGAGTTCTCTACCGTGGAGCAGCACAGCAGCATAGCAGTTAGCGTGACGTTATTACAGAGCTAGCATCCCAGCTTCAATTCCGCCAGTGTCTATAAGGACTTTGTATATCCCCCTGTGACCATGTGGGTTTCCTCCAGATGCTTTGGCTTCCTCTTACGTTCCGAACACCTAGGGGTTAGGGTTAGTAAACTGCAGGCATGCCATGTTGATGACACTTGTGGGCTGCTCCTGGTACATCCTCACTCTGTGTCGCTAGCTGACACACTTCAACATGTTTCAATGTGCACATGTGACCAATAAAGCTAACCTTTGGTCATCTGTAACTTTAGGGTAATTGGAAGACATCTATCACCTGTTGGACAAACTGACAATGTGGCTCCTTCAGGGCACCACGGTGTTATTGGCAATTGGTTTATTATTGAGATAAGTGAAGAAACACGGGCTCGCACGCCACAAGTATCATTCCAAAAACAGGTACATCGCCAAGCACAAGTACACCGAAAAAGATGCACTGGCCGGGAATCAAACCATGTTCCATGCATCAGTCCTGCACCAATGTGCAACCGTCAATGTTAATATCGAGTGCCATTTGCAAGAGCAGAGGCTGATTCAGGCACTTGTAAAATGAAACATGTGAGTACAAGTAATTAAACGATATGCTAATGAATGTAGCATACCCGTTAATTCCGTTATGATGGGAGTAGCCAGTTTAAATGGGTCAGCACAGACTAGACGGGCTGACTGGGCTGATGGGCATGTTTCTGTGCTGTACTTCTCTCTGACTGAATAAAAGGAATTGAAGGATATGCTAATGAAGCTGTCGAGGTGGGAGGAAACTGGTGTAGTCAGCATGCCAGTATGCGCTGGCTGTGGGTTAAGTTCAACACCCACCCTCCTTCCTCTGACATCAAGTACCACATAAAATTTGGACTCCTAATCTTAAAAAGTCACATTGCCTTCAATGTCAACAATGATATGTGATGCCAATCACTTCCCTCCCAGCTCGTCATGCACAACTAAATTTATTATCTGAAAGACCAAATCCCAGATGCTGATTTCATTACTGTGCTAACATTTCCTGAGTAAATTGAGCCCCCGTGCCTAATTACTGCAGACTGACCCTAACAGTGGCTAGGATCAAATCTGACTTGACAAGCAGTGGATTCAAAACCCAATTAAAACAAGACCCAGAGCCAAATAATCTGTCAGCTGCAAGGATCAGTTTTACAGGACAGATAAATCTCTGGTAGTTTATTCATGCTCCTCTGCTAAGAGCCTGAAAACCCATTAACATCGCTTTAAGACTACTTAAAGATGATCTTCGCCTACGAACACTGTCTCAGTGATGTCCCTTTCGAACGTTGAACAGTTTAAAGGAACAGGCCCTCTGACCCATGATGTCTGTGCCAAACACTATGCCGATGGATCCTGAATGGGGAAGAGGAATCGAACGGAGGCTGAGGATGTTTTTGATGAGTGTGATCGCAAGACAACAAGAACTTGCAGAGAAAGTTGTGGGCACAGCTCAGTCCATCTCAAAAACCAGCCTCCCCTCCAAGGTCACTGTCTAAATTTCTCGTTGCCTCAGAAAAGAAGCGAATCCCCTCCTGGACATTCTCTCTTCTCTTCTCTTCCATCAAGATCGAAAACGTGAACCACCAAGTCCGATGATGACTCCTGACCTGTTTTTATAAGATTCTTAAATATACTTCTTGTACATTAAAGATCACCTCTTCTAACTTCGCAATCTACCTCAGCATGACCTTTGCACCTTGTCTAACTGTGTTGTACTCTCTTTAAATACATATAACACTACATCCTGCACTCACTCTGTTGTTGTTTTTCCCTTGTTCTATTGTTAGTCTAGTAATTTTATTGTATTTCTTGTTTTACTGTGAATGGTTCAATTATATTTCTTTGTCTTTGTTCTACTGTGAATGCCTGCAAGAAAATGAATCTCATATGTCCTGGCACTTATCCTTGCAAGTGGAACAAGTGCTACACCTCCTCCCTCACTACCACTCAGGATCCCAAAAAGTCCCTTCAGGTGAGGTAGCACTTCACCTGTGATTCTGTTGGGGTCAAATACTGTGTCTGCTGCTCCTGGTGTGGCCTCCTATATATTGGTGAGACCTGATGCAGATTGGGAGACTGCTTTGCCCAGCACCAATGCTCCATCCACCAGAAAAAGCAGAATATCCCAGTGGCCACCCATTTTAATTCTACTTCCCATTCCCATTCCGACATGTCCATCTACAGCTGTGATGAGGTCACACTCAGGTTGGAGCAGCAACAGCTTATATTCCGTATGGATGGCCTCCAACCTGAGGGCGTGAACATCAATTTCTCAAACTTCTGGTAATGCCTCTCCCCCACCACCATTTTCCATTCCCATTTCCTTCTCTCATCTTATCTCCTTACCTGTCCATCACCTCCCTCTGGTACTCCTCCCCTTTTCTTTCTTCCATGACCTTCTGTCTTCTGCCATCAGATTCCCCCTTCTCCAGCCCTGTATCTCTTTCTCCAAATCAACTTCCCAACTCTTTACTTCACCACTCCCCCCCACACTTCCAGGTTTCACCTATCACCTTGTGTTTCTTCTTCCTCTCCCCCCACCTTCTTACTCTGACTCCTCACTCCTCATCTTTTTTTTAATCCGGTCCTGCTGAAGGGTTTCGGCCTGAAACGTCGGCTGTTTACTCCTTTCCATAGATGCTGCCTTGCCTGCTGAGTTCCTCTGGCATTTTGTTGGGGGGTTGCGGGGCGTGGCTCGAAGGGCCGGAAGGGCCTACTGTATCGCGAAATAAAATAAGACTTAGATATTTCACTGTATCCCAGCACGAGGTGACGGTAAACAAATTCCAAGCCGTCTGTTCGGATGAAGTGCAGTATGAGCGTGTGGGGACGTGTCTGAACCATCAGAGTCCATGAATGGGAGTAGGGACTGGCGAGCCTGCATGTGTGTGTTGAAGGGTCTATGCGTGAGTGCCCATGTTTGTGCGCACAACCACAAAAAGGCAGCGGCAAGTCATTTGGAGTCATTTATAAATCCTGTCAGGTCAGATGTAAAACCTCATCTCGGTAAATTAAGTTATAATTACCCCCATTGTCCAACCGGAAAATCTTGGCCATGTCTGGCCCTTTCCAGAGAATTGATGGTGTTGCTACACAGGCAATGCCTGGTAATTGGAAGTGCTTTTCTTTGTTTGCGATAAAAGAATTGATTTATCTTTTATTCATTAATCTACAGTATTCTCAAAGCCACACAGGAAGCTTCTGTTTTGCATGTTTCAGTTTGGTATAATTAGAATTACACACCTTACAATGAAATGCAGAAACCATGACTGGAAGAGTTGAATGGATTAATTATCAAACTGGAGAATTAACACCGCACCTTCAGAAACAACTTATTGGGAAGGAATCATCTCTCATGTGAATATGGTAAATCCGTTAAACTGCCCATTTTAAAATTGATGAATAGGCCATACGACATAGGAGTGCAATTAGGCCATTCAGCCCATCAACTCTGCTCCACCATTCTATCATGGCTGATTTATTATCCCTCTCAACTCCATTTTCCTACCTTTTTGCTCTTGCTTATCAAGAATCTATCAACCACCACTTTAAGTACACCCAAAGACTTGGCCTCCACAGCTTTCTGTGGCAATGAATTCCACAGATTCACCATGGTCTGGCTAAAGAAATTCCTCCTCTTCTCTGTTCAGTACGCACATCCTTCTATTCTGATGCTGTGTCCTCTAGTCCTAGACTCCCCCACTATAGGAAACATTCTCTCCACATACACTCTATCTAGGCCTTTCAATATTCATAGGCTTCAATGACACCTCCTCTCGTTCTTCTAAACTCCAGTGAGTACATGACCAGAGCCATCAAATGTTCCTCATACGTTAACCCTTTCATTCCTAGGATTTTTCTAGTGAACCTCCTCTGGAATCTCCCAATGCAGGCATAGCTTTTCTTAGATAAGAGGCTTACTACTGCTCAGAACACTCCAAGTGCAGTCTGACAAACGCCTTATAAAGCCTCAGCTAATGGCAAAACATCTGCAAGTTACCACTGGACTCATCCAGGGGCAATTGCTTCTGAGCAGAGAGTGTGGGAATGTTATAGTTACATTATACAGAATTACACAGAAGGCTGCCACTTGAGGAGGCCCAGTAGCATAGCGGTTAGTAACGGACCCAGGTTCAACTCCACTGCTCTCTGTGAGGAGTTTGTATGGTCTCTCCATGACTGCACCATTTTCCTCAGGGTGCTTCTGTTTCCTACCATATTCCAAAGGTGTTCAGGTTAGTAGGTTAATTGGTCAATGGGTGTAAATGGGCAGCATGGACTCACTGGGTCAGAGAGGCCTGTTAGATTAGATTAGATTATAAGGACACGCAGTCCTCTTTTATTGTCATTTAGTAATGCATGCATTAAGAAATAATACAACACTCCTCCGGTGTGATATCACAGAAACACAGGACAGACCAAGACTGAAAAATTAACAAAAACCACATAATTATAACATATAGTTACAACAGTGCAACAACACCGTAACTTGATGAAGAACAGGCCATGGGCACAGTAAAAATGTTCAAAGTCTCTCGAAAGTCCCACATCTCATGCAGACGGGAGAATGAAGAAAACTCTCCCTGCCATGCCCGACCACAGTCCGACTCGGAGTCATCCGAAAACTTCCAGCTCTGATCAGCCTTCTGACACCGAGTACTGAGCACCACCTCTGCCGAATGCTTCGACCCCAGCCTCGGTCGCCAGCAGCAGGCAAAGCCGGAGATTTTGGGGCCTTCCCTCCGGAGATTCTCGATCGCACAGTAGCAGCGGCAGCGAACCGGGCATTTCAGAAATTTCTCCAGATGTTCCTCTGTGCCTTCTCACGTCTGTCTCCATCAAGTCAGAATTGTGCACGGCATCCTACTTACAAATACGATATCATTTCACCAGAGAGCTGCGCGCTAAATGAAAATAAATTAATCAAGCAACCTAACCGTTCAATACTGATCATTACACTCCATCACTGCGAAAGCCCTCCTCACCATTGAGAACCTCTACGAGGAGCACTGCCACAAGAAAGCAGCATCCATTATTAAGGACCCTCACCATCCAGGTTGTGCTCTTTTCTCACTGCTGCCATCAGGAAGGTGGTACTGGAGCCTTAGGTCCCAAACTGCCAGGCTTAGGAAGTTATTACCCAATCTCCTGAACCAGCGTGGATAACTTCACTCACCTCAACTCTGAATTGATTCTACAACTTATGAACTCACTTTCAAAGACTCCACAGCTCATTTTCTCACCATTATTTATTTACTTACTTATTTATTGTATTTTTATTTGCAGATTGTCTTCTTTTCCACACTGCTTGCTTGCCAGTCTTTGTGTCTAATTTTTCATTGATTCTATTGCACTTTTGCTCTACAGTGAATGTCTGCAAGGAAATGAATCCGAAGGCAGTATACAGTGACATATAGGTACTTAGATATAAATTTACTTTGAACTTTGAATTCCACATAACTCTCCTTACACCTTAGTTCATCCCACACCGTCAGTATATAATTCAACTTCTCCCTTTGTGCTATGCAGAATCCCCTGATATCCCACACCTGCAATATGCAACTTTTTTATGTTGACTCTGAGAGATATTTTTATTTATTTATTGAGATACAGTGCAGAACAGTCATGCGGCTCAGCAAGTCCTGATTTAACCCTAGCCTAACCGCAGAACAATTTTCAATGTACAACCAACCTACCAAACAGTACACTTTGGGACTGTGGGAGAAAACCAGAGCACCCGGAGGAAACCCACACGGTCATGGAGAGAATGTACAAAATCCTTACAGAAGCGGCAGTAAAACATTGCGCTAACTACTGTTGGATGTCCAGTCCCTATATACTTCCATCCCCCATCAGGAAGGTCTCAAAGCTCTACGCTTCTTTTTGGATTCCAGACCTAATCAGTTCCCCTCTACCACCACTCTGCTCCGTCTAGCAGAATTAGTCCTTACTCTTAATAATTTCTCCTTTTGCTCCTCCCATTTCCTCCAAACTAAAGGTGTAGCTATGGGCACCCGTATGGGTCCTAGCTATGCCTGCCTTTTTGTTGGGTTTGTGGAACAATCTATGTTCCGTGCCTATTCTGGTATCTGTCCCCCACTTTTCCTTCGCTACATCGACGACTGCATTGGCGCTGCTTCCTGCACGCATGCAGAACTCGTTGACTTTATTAACTTTGCCTCCAACTTTCACCCTGCCCTCAAGTTTACCTGGTCCATTTCCGACACCTCCCTCCCCTTTCTAGATCTTTCTGTCTCTGTCTCTGGAGACAGCTTATCCACTGATGTCTACTATAAGCCTACTGACTCTCACAGCTATCTGGACTATTCCTCTTCTCACCCTGTCTCTTGCAAAAACGCCATCCCCTTCTCGCAATTCCTCCGTCTCCGCCGCATCTGCTCTCAGGATGAGGCTTTTCATTCTAGGACGAGGGAGATGTCTTCATTTTTTAAAGAAAGGGGCTTCCCTTCCTCCACTATCAACTCTGCTCTTAAACGCATCTCCCCCATTTCACGTACATCTGCTCTCACTCCATCCTCCCACCACCCCACTAGGAATAGGGTTCCCCTGGTCCTCACCTACCACCCCACCAGCCTCCGGGTCCAACATATTATTCTCCGTAACTTCCGCCACCTCCAACGGGATCCCACCACTAAGCATATCTTTCCCTCCCCCCCTCTCTCTGCATTCCGCAGGGATCGCTCCCTACACAACTCCCTTGTCCATTCGTCCCCCCCATCCCTCCCCACTGATCTCCCTCCTGGCACTTATCCGTGTAAGCGGAACAAGTGCTACACATGCCCTTACACTTCCTCCCTTACCACCATTCAGGGCCCCAAACAGTCCTTCCAGGTGAGGCATCACTTCACCTGTGAGTCGACTGGGGTGATATACTGCGTCCGGTGCTCCCGATGTGGCCTTTTATATATTGGTGAGACCCGACGCAGACTGGGAGACCGCTTTGCTGAACATCTACGCTCTGTCCGCCAGAGAAAGCAGGATCTCCCAGTGGCCACACATTTTAATTCCACATCCCATTCCCATTCTGACATGTCTATCCACGGCCTCCTCTACTGTAAAGATGAAGCCACACTCAGGTTGGAGGAACAACACCTTATATTCCGTATGGGTAGCCTCCAATCTGATGGCATGAACATTGACTTCTCTAACTTCCGCTAGGCCCCACCTCCCCCTCGTACCCCATCTGTTACTCTTTTTTATGCACACATTCTTTCTCTCACTCTCCTTTTTCTCCCTCTGTCCCTCTGAATATACCTCTTGCCCATCCTCTGGGTCACCCCCCCCCTTTCTTCCCGGACCTCCTGTCCCATGATCCTCTCATATCCCCTTCTGCCTATCACCAGTCCAGCTCTGGGCTCCATCCCTCCCCCTCCTGTCTTCTCCTATCATTTTGCATCTCCCCCTCCCCCTCCAGCTTTCAAATCCCTTACTCACTCTTCCTTCAGTTAGTCCTGACGAAGGGTCTCGGCCTGAAACGTCGACTGCGCCTCTTCCTAGAGATGCTGCCTGGCCTGCTGCGTTCACCAGCAACTTTGATGTGTGTTGCGCTAACTACTGTACCACCCTCGTCACTACCATTATTGCCCTTGAGAGGGTGCTGATGAGCAGACTTCTTCAATTTTTATATAGCCCTTTTGGTGAAGGCACCCCTACAGTGTTGTTGGGTCGAGAATTCCAGAATTTAGTAGCTGTGAAGTAACAGTGATATGCTTCCAGGTCAGGATGGTGAGCAACCCGGTTTAAATTTCACAAACATGAGAAGATCTGCAGATGCTAGAAATCCAAAGCAACACAGACAAAATGCTGGAAGACCTCAGCAGGCCAAGCAGCATCTATGGAAAAGAGTAAACAATCTACGTCTTGGGATGAGACCCTTCATCGGGACTGGAAAGGAAGGGGACAAATCAGAGTACGAAGGTGGGGGAGGGGAGGAGGAAGTACAAGGTGGCGGGTGATAGGTGAAACTGGGAGTGAGGAAGGGAGTGAAGTAAAGAGCTGGGAAGTTGATTGGTGGAAGAGATAAAGGGCTGGAGAAGGGGGAATCTGATAGGAGAGGAACGAAGCCATGGAAGAAAGGGAAAGGGGAAGATCACAAGAGGGAGGTGATGGGCAGGTAAGGAGACAAGGTGAGAAAGGGTAATGGGAATGGGGAATGGTGAAGGGGGGAGGCATGACCGGAAGTTCGAGAAATCGATGTTCATACAGCAGGTTGGAGGTACCCAGATGAAATATAAACTGTTGCTCCTCCAGCCTGAGTGTGGCCTCATCCTGGCAGCAGAGGAGGTGTTGGACTGACACATTGGAATGGGAATAGGAATCAGAATTGAAATGAGTTACCACCAGGAGATCCTGCTTTTTGTGTCAGATGAAGCAAAGATGCTTTGTGAAGTGGTTTAAATTTGCCTGTTGCCCTTTTACTTTTGTTGTAAAAAGGTTGGGGGTTTTGGGAGCAACTGGAAATTACTGAAGTAATCCTCTTCTACATCTTTTCCAAAGCTTCCATGCAAAGTTTTTGGATACTTCTCAAACCTGCTAAGGACTCTGGAGAAGTCTCTTTATACTGCTGTTACAGCACCTCTATATTCCGTTTGTAAAGTGAAAATGAGAACTACTGAAGCCCTCATCCATAAACCTAGGCTGCAGGTCCAGAGAACATAACTTCAATTCCAGCCTGGCCATCTGAGAATTTGAATTTAGTTTCTAAAATACTCACCATAAAATATTGAAAGAAATGAAAACATTTTTTAATTCATCCAACAATTTTCTAAGATCATACAAGGCATGGTCAAAGGGAGATGTTACACATAAACAGCCCCTTCAACCCACCGAGCCTAAATCAATAATCAATCTCCCATTGTTACACTAATGTTCAAAAGTTCAAAGTACATTTATTATCACAGTATGCATACATTATACAACCTTGAGATTCATCTCCTTACAGGTAGCCACAAAACGAGAAACCCAAATGGACCCATTAAAAAAAGACCGGCAAACACCCAATGTGGTGGGAGGGAGAGAGAGGGAGACAGGGAGAGGGAGAGAGGGGGAGGGGGGAGGGGCAGAGAGGAGGGAGGGAGGGAGAGAGAGAGAGAGAGAGAGAGAGAGAGAGAAAGAGAAAGAAACACATTGTGCAAGCAATGAAAATAAGCAAATAGCATTTACAATGAAAGAGAGTCCACAGGCATGAAGCCCGGAGCAGCTGGAGCAGAACCACAGCCATGTAATCGACAGGCCTGACCCTTGACCCCGGACCCAACAAAAATGCCTTTTCAATCCATCTCACCCAGCATTTAAACGCAAACAACAGGAATTCTGCAGATGCTGGAAATTCAAGCAACATACATCAAAGTTGCTGGTGAACGCAGCAGGCCAAGCAGCATCTATAGGAAGAGGTGCAGTCGACGTTTCAGGCCGAGACCCTTCGTCAGGACTAACTGAAGGAAGAGTGAGTAAGGGATTTGAAAGCTGGAGGGGGTGGGGGAGATCCGAAATGATAGGAGAAGATAGCGAGTTTGAGTCAAAGTGTGGTCGAAAAGTTGAAGAGCCGAAGAAATTACAGATGGGGAGCAGTGAGAGATGGTTTCACTGAACTCCCGTCGAAGAGAGGATCTAAACTTCTTCGGTGTAGGCATCACCGGAAGAGGCTTCGCAGTAGTGAATTTAAACGCAAACAACAGGAATTCTGCAGATGCTGGAAATTCAAGCAACATACATCAAAGTTGCTGGTGAACGCAGCAGAGATCGTCCAAACATCAGGTCGTTTCTTGCTCTTAAAACTGCCCTGTCTTATCAATGGACTCAGGGCCTGGACTCCATCGCCACGTTTCGGGCCTGTACACGACCTTTCCAAATCAGCGCGGTACTTAGATCAATCAAACTGTGCAACCCCGACCCATTTTATCCTCCTTAATTTCCCATCGATTTCCCCTGATTCCACCCTTACACTAGGGGCAATTTGCAGATGGCAACTATCCTGCTGATCTGCCTGTTTTTAGCATGTGGGAGACATCAGAGAAAACCAGTGGGGCACAGGGACAATGTGTAGATGCCACAAATTCAGCATGCAAGGTGAGGGTTGAGCCTCAAGGCAGCAGCTGTGCTAACTGTAATGTTGTGCCGCTAAGGATGGTATTGGGTTGCCTTTGCCTTCTCTGGCCTGCCCGTGACTCCAATCCTATATCAACACAGTTGACCTGAAACTTCCCTCTGAAGCAGGCCACCCAGCTGGATCAAAATTGCACTTGCCTGATCAGGAGCAGCTAGAATGGCCAATGATTGCCAGTATCGCCAGTTATCACCAGCACCACCACGGATATATAATCCCAAATGGCCACATTGTCAGAGCAAGGAAAATAATGGTAAGATTACAGAAAACAAAAGAGCTTGATGTGACGGAATATTAACGACAGCAGTGAATCACAAACTGTTGAAATGAAACGTCATTTTGAGTTGTTCAGAAACATGAAAGATTGCATTTGGCCCTCTGGGTGAACAACACAGGCTACAAGATCTCAATCTTTTCTTTGGAAACACCAATGAAGTATTTGTCAGACAGCCATCATCCAAAAGGCCCTCAGCACATGAAGGACCACCAAGCTGACTAATCTAGGTCTCATCTGTTGCTGCAAGGACCAATGTTATTAGTTTAATCTGACAGCACAGTCACTACCCATAAATCAGTGCTCTGACACACTGCTTTCTCCTTGCAAAAACTCAATTTTATACTTTAATGAAGCAACATACCAAAATGCTGGAGCAACTCAGCAGATCAGGCAGCATCAATGGAAAGGACTAAACAGCCTGCCTACGCTTTAGGCCGAAACCATCAGGACTGGAAAAGAAGAGGGAAGGAGCCAAAGTAGGAAGATAGGGGGAGGGGAAGGAGTACAAGCTAGAAGGTGATAGGTGAAGCTAGGTGGATGGGGGAAGGGTTGAAGTGAGAAGCTGGGAGGTGATAGGTGAAACCAGGTGGATGGGGGAGTGGTTGAAGTGAGAAACTGGAAGCTAATAGGTGAAACCAGGTGGATGGGGGAGGGGTTGAAGTGAGAAGCTGGGAGGTGATAGGTGAAACAAGGTGGATGGGGGAGTGGTTGAAGTGAGAAGCTGGGAGGTGATAGGTGAAACCAGGTGGATGGGGGAGGGGTTGAAGTGAGAAGCTGGAAGATGATGGATGAAAAATGTAAAGGGCTGAAGATGAAGGAATCAGGTGGGAGAGGAGAGTGGACCGTGGAAGAAAGGGAAGGTGATAGGCAGATGAAAAGATAAGAGGAAAGAGAGAAGCCAAAGTGGGGAATGAAAATAGAGGGAAGGGAGAGGGGAGAAATAATTTGATAAGAATTTTCAGCATCGGCAGAATCTCTTGTGTTTACAATTTACTCGAGTAGCCTTATTCCAACTGGGAAATTCAAAATAGTAAGCAGTCGATTTACTGATCACATTCATCCTACACAATTCCATGATTTGAGAAACTTTTCTGAGAGACATAATCACTCAGTGGGCACGTTACAGTGATCAATAGTCACTCCAAGGAAGCCACAAACAATTCTAACTAAAAGTATGAAATGAAGGGTTAGTTTCTTCCTGATAGTTATTAGAGAGTGACCTTGCTTGGAGAATGGAGGAGCCACGGGCCAGTTTATCCAATTCTCCTCAAGGCTGCATTCATTCTACTCAAAGACAATGACAGAAGCTAGTTTTATAGGGTCTCTGTCACTATTCATCACTGGAAAAGGCATTTGCTGAGAGGGAAGGCATGTGATGAGATACAAAAGTATCATCTGAGTGCTTTAAAAGGAATTTAATCACAAGAACCTTCTCCCTTTGACCAACAACAAAAACAGATTGATTGGAAAAATTCTGAAAGGAATTCTGATAGTTTTAGATTTGTTCTCGCAATGTGACTGACGGCAATAAAATCATCATGAACTGCAAAGTTGCTCAATGAAAATGCAACATTAGAACCAAAAGCCCGATCAGGAAAATACTTTCTTTGTATTCCATTCCCTCAGCTGATACTTCCCTACTGCAGTAAGATTCAAGATTGTTTCTCGTCATTCTTCAGTATATGAGTGCAAAGGAGAATGAAGTGATTGTTACTCTGCATATGACACACATAAAAACACTTAATAAATATAAAGGACATGATAATAAAAAGATCAAAAAAGCATAATAAATAATATGATTGGTCTTCTGCAATAAAGAAGTAACAGTCCGGAGATATGAGCAGGAGATATTAAGCAGTTTTTTCCTTCAGTGCTATACTTATAATCCTATAACTTTTGTGAATGGCATTATAAATATTGGCCTGATGAGCCCTGATGAAGGATCTTAGCCTGACACGTGGACTAATTATTCCCCTCCATAGATACTGCCTAATTTGCTGAGTTCCTCCAGCATTTTGCCTGTGGTGGTCAAGAATTCCAGCATCTGCAGAATCTCTTGTGTTTATTATGAATGTTTCATTAGAAAGGTGCAATTGTAAATTTAGGTTACGACATCTTGTGTTGGGAATTGCATGGAAAATAAGGCTGTAGGGAAAGCACCATGTTTGGGAGCTGGAGTTGTCATGGGTGGGAATAATTAAATAGACTTTTCACAATGATAGCATAGCAAAATGGACTGAAAAGCCTTCTCTGTGCCATGTTATTATGAGGTTCTATAGTAAGTAAGACCATAAGACACAGGAGTAGGATTCAACTAATTGGCTCATCAAGTCTACTCCATCATTTGATTATCCCTAGTTTATTTTCCCTCTCATCCCCATTCTTCTGCCTTCTCCCCATAACCTTTGATGCAGTTACTAAGCAAGAACCTGTCAACCTCTAACATCCATCTATCAAGAACCTATAACTTTAATTATACCCAGTGACCTGGCCTCCAGAGCTATCTGTGGCACTGAATTCCACAGATTCACCACCTTCTGGCTAAAGAAATTCCTCCTCCTCTCTGTTTTAATGGGACATCCTTCTATTGTGAGGCTGTGCCCTCTGGTCCAAGGCTCTCCTAGTATTGGAAACATCCTCTCCACGGCCATCCTATCTAGGCCTTCCAATATTCAATAGGTTTCAGTGAGACCCTTCCTCATTCTTCTAAACCCCAGCAAGTACAGGCTCAGAGCCATCAAACGCTCCATATTTATTAACCCTTTCATTCCTGGGATCATTCTTGTCAACCTTCTCTGGACCCTCTCTAATGCCAGCACATCCTTTCTTGGATATGGGGCCAAATGCTGCTTGCACCATTCCAAATGTGGTTTGACCATTGCCTCAGCATTACATCCTTGCTTTTATATTGTAGGTTTCTTGAAATGAATGCTAATATTGCACTTGCCTTTGCAGTGGTGATAGGTATCTTATCAGTCTATTGTTGGTATGGCTGAGTGTTGGTATTTCAGAAGCCAATCGCATTGTTTGGGAGTGGATTCTGAAAGCAGTCAAAGTAGATCAGGGTTAGACATACAGCAACACTGTATGGACACTGGCTTTTGGTCCCAACCAGTCCATGCTGACCATGGTGCCCAGAAACAAGTAGGAGGGCTTAAAGAAGAACCTGTAGCTGTAAAATAAATTGATAATTTCCACCATTTATTTTCCTCCTTCCTTTCCATAACTATACAGATCTGTTGAGTTCAATTTCTAATCTTGTCCTGGTTGGACTCTGGGCAGCCATTCCATTTGGCTCTCTTCCATTTACAAGGTTCCCTTCTAAGCATTAATGTGGAGATGAGCAAGACAGGCTGATTCAACCTCTGCATTTCCCTGCTAATTGCTGATTTCTGATTTGTGCTTGCTTTTGTATTAATGTTTTATGATCTGACTAGTTAAAACAGTCAATATACATGGGCCAACCTGATGGACTCCTCCCTCTGCAGTGCATCATCTGTACTGGGAAGTGTGTAGCTCTGTCTTGAGCCCACTCATCACTCAGTCAGTGGTTTGTGTGTTTGGTTACTTCAGAGATATGCTATATTTCATTAGGAATGTGAGGAGACTTGATATGTCACCAAAGACCCTTGCAAATTTCTGCAGATGTACCATAAAACAGCATTCTAACTGATTGCATCACCGTCTCATATGGAGGGGCCACTGCGCAGTGTCGGAAAACAGCTACAGAGAGTTGCAAACTCTGCCGGCTCTCTTATGGACCCCAACCATGCAAAGCAGCAAATTTCACAACATATGTCAGCGATATTAAACCGGATTCCAATTCTGAGGTATGCAAACACAAAATCCCAGGCTGCATTTCAGTGTAGCAGAGGCAGTGCTGGGAACATCATAGGTGCTGCCTTCAGAAGGAAATATTAAAAAGAGGCTGTTGTCCATCTCAGATGGGTATGAGAAAATGCTACGGCACTATTTTGAAGTACACCAGGAGTTTCCGCTGGTGCCCCGGGGCAATAGTTATATTTTACTCAATACTATTATCCGGTAATTTGCTCATGTTTTCCAAAGAACTTCCTTCATGTGAAGTCATTCTAAAACAAGGGCCCAAAGAATTGTAAGCTCTTGTTTTCATTAACGTTGCCTTTCTCTGGCTTAGTATGAAGAGAGTCAGGAGAAGATTCAAAGCATACCTGTATCTGGGAACCAAGAGAACCAGAGATCCAACACTGCTTTGGACATATAGGCCACAACTTTTACCACCGTTGCTTAGGACCAATGACTTTAAGACAGAGATTTTACTTCCCCTTTGAATGCTTGGAGCTTCCTTCCTTGCCCTCACTTATTACAGGGAAATAAACAGCCACAAAAGCAGTTAATAGAGAAGGAATGCAGGAAAGGGGAAAGGAAAAAATAGACCAAGAAGATGTAATTACTTTAGGGTGGTGGGAAACAGAATATATAGGAAGCCACAACAACACACAAATAACACAGTTTCCCTCATTGCCACTTCAGTCACCTCAGCCCAATGAATCATCACCCAACCATCATGGAACGACAATATATAAGAGGTCCAATGAAAAATTTAGAGCAGGTTCAGGAGCAGTTGCTTCTCAACAGCCATTTGGTTTCTGGACAAACCTGCACGACCCTAATCAATATATCAGTATAATAGTACTATGAACACTATACTACAATGGATCTCATTTAAAAAAATCTAATTGTGCTCTTTCTTGTATAAATTATGCTTAGCTTGTGTCTTTTTTTGTGAATGCTGTGTCTCTAATGCCATATGCTTTCACACTGCAGTGAGTAAGCTTTTCATTATACCTATGCATACATCTAGTAGTGCATATGAAAATGAATTCAACTTTAACCGTGACCTCTGTCTCTCATGACTTGTATAACTCAGAAGAACAAGCACTGAATGGGTCTCCCACTACAGTCTGTCTGCTCAGGTTCTGGTCTTAATTGAAGCAACGCACACAAAATGCTGATGGAATGCAACAGGCCAGGCAGCATCTATAGGAAGAAATACAGTTGATATTTCAGGCCGAGACCCTTCATCAAGACTGACTGAAAGAAGGGATAGTAAGAGATTTGAAAGTAGGAGATCGGAAATGATAGGAGAAGACAGGAGGGGGAGGGATGGAGCCAAGAGCTGGACAGAAGATTGGCAAAAGGGATACAAGGCTGGAGAAGGAAGAGGATCATGGGATGGGAGGCCGAGGGAGAAAGAAAGGGGGAGGGGAGCACCAGAGGAAGATGGAGTGCAGGCAAGGAGTTACTGTGAGAGGGAAAGAGAGAGAGAAAAAAAAGGGGGAAAGTAATAAATAAATAAATAGATAGATAGAAAATCAATCAATCAATCAATCAATAAGAGATGGGGTAAGAAGGGGAGGAGTGGCATTAGCGGAAGTTAGAGATGTCAATGTTCATGCCATCAGGTTAGAGGTTACACGGACGGAATATAAGGTGTTGTTCCTCCAACCTGAGTGTGGCTTCACCTTGCCAGTAGAGGAGGCCATGGATAGACATGTCAGAATGGGAATGGGACGTGGAATTAAAATGTGTGGCCACTGGGAGATCTTACTTTCTCTGGTGGACACAGCGTAGGTGTTCAGTGAAATGATCTCCCAGTCTGCGTTGGGTCTCGTCAATATATAGAAGGCCACATCGGGAGCACCGGACACAGTATATCACCCCAGCCAACTCACAGGTGAAGTGTTGCCTCACCTGGAAGGACTGTCTGGGGCCCTGAATGGTGGTGAGGGAGGAAGTTTAAGGGCATGTGTAGCACTTGTTCCGCTTACAAGGATAAGTGCCAGGAGGGAGATTGGTGGGAAGGGATGGGGGCGGGGGGGGGGATGAATGGACAAGGGAGTCGCATAGGGAGTGATCCCTGCGGAAAGCAGAGAGAGCGGGGAGGGAAAGATGTGCTTGGTGGTGGGATCCCGTTGGAGGTGGCGGAAGTTCCTCGTGTCTGGTTTTAATTCACCCGTTTCAGGAGATTAAATGCTGGTCATAACAGCTGATTCTTTAACTTCTTCCTATCAACTGAAGTACCAAAAAAACCCCATAATACCTCAAGGCAGAAATGAGGATTTGAGTTTAGTCTCTGAACCTGTCATACAGTTGTAAGCTCCCTCGTTTAAACATCCCAATGAATAGCAAATGGTACCTATGACTTTGACTCCATAACATGACCACTCAACATGTAGATCAATGTTTCTGTCTGCTCCGCATAATGGAAAGTGTCCCCTTAAGCTTTAACAATACCACCATAGTTTTTCCACCCGCTACCGACATTTTGAGGATCACCAGTGAACAGAAGCAGAATTGGAGTAGTTATAGAGTTATAGAAATGTACAGTACAAAAACAAGCCTTTTGGCCCATCTAGTCCATGATGAACCATTTAATTTGGCTACTCCCACTGACCCACACCAAGCCCATAATACTCCATACCCTTACCTATCCAAATTTCTCTTAAAAGTTGAAATTGAACTTGGATGCACCACTTGTGCTGGCAGCTTGTTCCACACTCTTATGACCCTCTGAGTGAAGAAGTTTCCTCTTATGTTTCCCTTAAATTTTTCACCTTTCGCTCTTAACCCATGACCTCTAGTTGTAGTCCCACACAACCTCAGTGGAAAAAGCCTGCTTGTATTTACCCTATCTATACCCCCTCATAATTGTGTACACCTCTATCAAACCTCTTCTCAGTCTTCTACGTTCCAAGGAATAAATTCCTAACCTATTCAATCTTTCCTTATAACTCAAGTCAAGTGAAGTCACGTTTATTTATATAGCACATTTAAAAACAATCCACGTTGACCAAAGTGCTCTACAGCTCAGAGCAGAATAGCTAAAGTTGCAAATACGAGAAACACAGACATAACCAACAAGGCAAACAGCTCATAGGCACAAAAGAAACAACACAAGGGCCTAGGCACAAGCCAAATATCAGCCACATCAGGGGGATTCAAACGTTAGTGAATAAAAGTAAGATTTGAGCCTGGATTTAGAAGAGTCGATGGAGGAGGCAGGTCTGATAGGGAGGGGAATGCTGTTCCACAGTCTAGGAGCTACAATAGCAAAAGTGCAGTCAACCCTGAACTTAAGTTTAGATCGCGGGACAGCCAGGAGCCCCAAGTCAGCTGACCTGAGAGACCTGGAAGTAGATAAGGGGTTAGAAGGTCTGTGATATAAGGGGGAGCCAGCCCATTTTGGGCTTTATAAACAAACAGGAGAATCTTTATGGAAAGTTTTGTTTGATGATGAACTTTAATAAAAAATAAATTACAAAAAAAAAAATCAATTCTGAACCGTACTGGCAGCCAGTGGAGAGAGGCCAGGATAGGAGTAATATGGTCCCTCTTCCAGGCACCTGTCAGGAGCCTGGCTGCGGCGTTCTGGACCAGTTGCAGGTGGGACAGGAATGACTGACTAATCCCAGTATGCAGGGAATTGGAGTAGTCCAAGCGGGAGGATATAAGGGCGTGAATGACTTCCTCGAGATCTTTGAAAGACAGAAACTGCTTGATTTTGGCAATAGTACAAAGCTGGAAAAAACTGGCTTTTACTACTGCATTAACTTGCTTGTCAAACTTAAAGGTGGAATTAAATATCGCACCAAGGGATTTAACACGCGGTTTGACAGGTTACCAAGACTGTTGGTAATCACTTTGATGGAGTCAGGGGAGCCAAATAGGACAACCAGGCTTGTCTTCATTCAGCTGTAGGAAGCTTTGTGCCAACCAACACTTTATGTCCTCAAGGCAGCTCATGAGGCTGACTAGATTTGACTGGTCATCTGGTTTTAGGGGGAGATAAAGCTGTGTGTCATCAGCGTAACAGTGGAAAGAAATGTCACATTTTTGAATGATTTGGCCGACAGGAAGCAGATATATAGAGAAAAGGTCCTCCAGGCCCAGCAACATTTTTGTAAATTTTCTCTATACTCTTTTAACCTTTGAACTATGAACTATATCCACATAGTTCAGGGTTCACTACGATAAGTGGCTGATCTCCTGACTTTTTATGGTCACAGAATTATTACACTCTATTGTTCCCAATTCAATTGTCTGCATTCTTTTGCCCTATCCACGGTGCTCTGCAAGTTTATTTCCCTCTGGTGCTTATCCAATTTCCTTTTGCAGCCTCTCCTACATCTACAGATATCAATGGACAAGTGAAGCCATAGCAGCACTCAAAGAATACAACTTATTTGATTGCTACTTCAGCTACCACACCCCATTAAGTCATCACCCATCCAAAATGAAACAACATTACATCAGAAGTTCTACAAAATATTTAGTACAGGTTCAGGCGCAGCTGTTTTGCTTCAGCCATCTGGTTTCTGAACCAACCTGCACAGCCCTAATCACTTCATCAGTATAGTAAATACTCTGAACACTTTTCACTAAAATGGATTTCATTCTTTT
Source organism: Mobula hypostoma (assembly GCF_963921235.1). Classification (NCBI taxonomy): domain Eukaryota; kingdom Metazoa; phylum Chordata; class Chondrichthyes; order Myliobatiformes; family Myliobatidae; genus Mobula; species Mobula hypostoma. The sequence continues at coordinate 16,342,075 of NC_086109.1, read as the reverse complement.
AAAAATCTAATTGTGTTTTTTCTGGTGTAATTTATGTTTCATTTATGTTTAGTTGGTTTCTTAAGGTTCTTATAGCTGGGGATGGTAATGGGGCAAAGCTCCCACTACCTACTAAATGCTCCCAATAGCATGCATCTCATATAGCCTCTGACAATCAAGGCCTTCACGTGTGGCTTAGCAACTAAACCCGGCAGAACCATTTCTACTGACAGGAGAAGGAGCAAAGGCGGGTTATTGGCAACTTAAAACCAGTCACTTTGGGCAGATCGGGATCATCAGCCATGGTTGGCAGCTCATCTATGAGAAGGAAAACTCTATTCTCAAATCTCAGCTATACACACTCGTGGGAAAGGCTTCGGGAGTAAACCTGGAGGAAAAATCCAGAGCTGGCGTCCCTTAGGCAGTCCTTTTTTGAGTTCACCGCTGACTGGCAACTCTTGTGACACTGGGGGTGCTATACTGTATCTCTGCCATTCCATCAGATGCGTGGAGAGTGGGGACCTTGCTACATGGGCAACAGCTTGTTCTCCATATGGTACTGCCCAAGCCTGCAAATCTAGACCGCCAGGACGCAACATCTATGATCACCGCTGACCAACGGAGGCCTCAGCTGTGTTTAATTTGTGCTGTTCTTGTAAACATTGTGTAACACGCTGTAAGGTTTCACTGGTAAGGCTAATGTAATGGCTTCTATGTAATGTTCCACTGTTAAGGTAATGGTTTCTCTGTGGCAGCAATGTTTGGGTTATGACTAGAGATAACGGGACTTTGGAATGCAGGGGCTATCCAATGGGAGAAATGTTGTTCTTTCTTGTGTGTCTGGGAGCTGGGTTTTTCACAGTCTTTCGTCGGGGGGCGATGGAGAGAGTGGACGCGAATGGAGAGAGTCGGAAGACCACCGGACGGAGTGGACTGAGGAGCGAGGGTCTGAGGGCCGGCTACGCTTGGAGGTCAACGGGAACAAGTGAACGAAGAGTGAGCTCCAACGACACGCAATAGACTGTTTCATGAGAGTGGGCCCTTTTCTTTTTTTTTCTTTCTTTACTAACCATATAGTCAAATTCAGAATTGTAAAGATCAATCGTTTAATCGCATATTGTGTACTGTTTGATATTTTGCGGTGCAGATTTGTAACCGGACAACATATCATGCAGCGTCCACACAAACGATTTTTCTCAGTTTGGTGGGGCCAGGAGTTGTTTTCCCCTTGACGAGCACGTGCTGGCCAAGGCTAAGGGTTGCAGTTGTGTCTCTAATGCAACGTGCCTGTGATGTTGCAGCAAGCAAGTTTTTCCTTACAGCTGTGCATATGATAATGAACATAACTCTTCTATGACCTCCCTCTCCCATGACTTGTGCAACTCTGAAAGACAAGGCCAAATGGCCACCTCCAGGTCATGAATCATTCTGAGTAGGACATGCACAGGCATTAATTCACCACTACTGGATCAATTTTCTGGCATGCCCTTCCTGACACAATGGTGGGAGCACCACATCAAACAGCACATTTCACGGTACAGTACATGCGACTAATAAAGCTTGTCTTTATCTTTAACCTTGCAATGGCTCCAAGCGAAGCCCACATAAGATGGACAATAAACAACAGCTTTGCTGACATCATTGCCAGCCTGACAACAAACTTCCTTTAGTCACAAGCGCAGCTTTGTCGTCCCTCTTCTGTCTCAGTACAAGCCAACGAGAACCGCTGTAATAAACATAATGAGCACTGGAATCAAAGCATCTTGGGTTTGCTGATCACCTTCCATCTGCATCACAAACTCTATACCAATTATACATGATTAGAAGCCAAACACCACAATCTCCTCAATAAATTGATTCAAAAATATTCAGTATTATATTTGCTCCTTGCTCACTATGAGGGCTAGTTTTCCATCTCGTGTCATTCAGTCGACGAGTTACAGAGGTTAACCCGGTTTCTGTAGCCCATACAAAATAGGAGGCTGAGAGGTGACCTCATAGAGGTTTTAAAAATCACGAGGAGCACAGATAAGGTGAATAGCCTCAGTCTTTACCCCAGAGTAGGACAGCCTAAAACTAGAGAACACAGGTTTAAAGTGAAAGACTTAAAAAGTGGCCCGAGGAACAACTTTTTCCACATATAGAAGATGCTGAATATATGGAATGAACTGCCAGAGGAAGGAACAATTATGAGATTAAAAAAACATTTGCACAGGTACATGAATATCAAGGGTATAGAGGGATACGAACCAAGCGTAGGTAAATGGACTAGCTTAGCTGGGCAACCTGGTTAGCATGGATGGGTTGGGCTGAAGGGGCTGTAACCATGCCGTACAGTTTTACGACTCTATGGCCAGTTTACAGAGGTATTTTAATATGAAAGAGCATCACATCAAATCAGTCCGTGTGTAGCATAACAATTAACAGCAACGGGGGGAGGGAATAATTTAAAAACAGGAGCAGGAAGCTGTCACATAGTATAATTGATCACTGCTTTACTTCACAATACACAAGCCCATCAGTAATATCTGGCATAGTAACATGTTGACATCCCAGTGGGTTTGGACACAGATACAGATCAGACTAATCAGTTCAATTCTCCTGCTAATCTTGGACCTGTGTAATTTTGTGATGGAGGATTATGTTTCTGCAGGAAGATTCCCACCCACAGGATGACATTTGCTGGCGATATGCAACCTCCGTTTCCAGGCTTGGATGTTGATGAACAGAGACTCTGCGTGTGGAACTGATGACTCAGTAGCACATGAGGAATCTTCTGACAAGGATTTAGCAAACGTAAAAGCAAAAGTGAGAGTGGTGCATACATGGAATAAGCCCTCGGGCTCACCAAGTCCACAGCGACCCTTTTGCACTCATCTTAATAGTAATCCTATTTCATTTATTCCCCCCACATTGTCAAAGCAAATTTATTATCAAAGTACATATATGTCACAATTTACAGTAACCGATTAAACCCGATGCAGATTGGGGGACCGCTTCGTCGAGCACCTCTGCTCTGTCCGCCAAAACAGACAGGATCTCCCAGTAGCCACCCACTTCAACTCTGCTTCCCACTCCCATTCAGATATGTCCATACATGGCCTCCTCTACTGCCATGATGAGGCCAAACTCAGGTTGGCGGAGCAACACCTCATATACCGTCTAGATAGTCTCCAGCCCCTTGATATGAACATAGAATTCTCCAATTTCCAGTAATTCCCTCCCCCTCCCCCAGCTGCCTACCACCTCCCTCTTGGTTCCGCCTCCTTCTACTACCCATTGTGTTTTCCCATATTCTTTCTTCATCTTTCCTGCCTATCACCTCCCTGCCTCCCCTCCCCCACCCCTTTATCTTTCCCCTTACTGGTTTTTCACCTGGAACCTACCAGCCTTCTCCTTCCCACCCTCCCCCCACCTTCTTTATAGGGCCTCTGCCCCTTCCCTCTACAGTCCTGACGAAGGGTTCCGGCCCGAAACATCGACTGATTGTTTCCACAGATGCTGCCCGACCTGCTGAGTTCCTCCAGCGTATTGTGAGTGTTGCTTTGACCCCAGCATCTGCAGATTATTTTGTGACTCGATTAACCTACCAAATGGTACGTCTTTGGAATGTGGGAGGAAATTTGTGCAGTTACGGGGATAACGTAAAAACTGCTTACAGGCAGTGGTGGGAATTGAACCGGGGTCACTGGTACTGTAAAGTGTTGTGCTAACCACTACGCTACCATGCCACCCCCTCATGGACACAGACCCTGCGCAGATGGGAGAGGGGAGAAAGCTGTCCTTGAATTGCTGAACTCTGGTCTTCGGGCTCTTGTATCTCCTCCACCATGTTAGTAACAAGAAGGAAACATATTGTAACTTTCGGTGCATACGTTTTGCTCTTATGCAGTTATCCTCAATTCTTCCATTCACTGCTTTACTCCTGGGTTATATCAAGTCTTGAGAAGGCAATTATGTTAGTGCTTAAATAAAAATTCATCAAACACAAAGGAAATGGGAATGATTTAAGCTTGCAGCCACAACAAGGGATTATAGCTGTCCCCGTAATAATAGTCTGCCCATTTCAATATGCATGCATGAACAAAACTGAAAGAAAAAGATATCTATTGCAGCTTTGGTAGGCACATTGCTATTTGATTGTTACGCTCAGGAAAGCAATTATATCTGTCATGAAAAGTGAAATAAACATTAGGGCAGCACAAAGTCCCATAAAAATTAAACTGTTCTAATCACAGCTTCAAAGAAGCAATCAGCAGACACGTTATAGAGAAGCAGCAACCATGACATTACTGTCTACACATCATTCACATGGGCATCCCCTTTGTACTCAATTTTAAAAAGATTTTATTTCAGTAACACAAGTTACTTATCCGGAGCTGGGATTGCCCGTTCTAGGTGGATGTCTTTTTGGAGGTTTCATCACAAAACCGCTGCACTCCAAGAAGTTTGTCTCCCAACGTATCACCATTATTTTGGGTGAAGGGTTTCAGCCCGAAACATCGACTATACTCTCCTCTTAGATGCTGCCTGGCCTGCTCAGTCCTTCCAGCATTTTGTCTGTTTTCTATCACCATTCTTGCTATACACCATCCACTCGTGCTAACTGCAAAGTGAACGGGCTTCTCAATCGCAGCCTACCTGGTTATTATCACATTGCTGTTTGTGGCAGCATGCTGTATGAAAATTATCTATTTCCTTACCCGAAAACAGTGAAGTGCCTCTTATAAAGTACTTCATCAACTGTTTAATTCCTAATGAATCCCTTAAGTGAAAGATTTACCACTTATATTTACATGTATTAGGAATTTGCTGTGGTCTGTTGGTCAGGCTGCAACATGCACTATCTAACTAACAACATTCAACAAATATGAATAATAAAGAACTATATTTAAAAAATTAGCAGTTAAAGTACAGATATGGAATAAAATACGCATAAATACCAGCATGTAGTTACAATATTAACAGCATTATAAAAAGTGGTTTGGTGTTTATAATGCAGTGCAGAGATGGGAGTAATAGGCGGGAGTGATGAGGTAGTAACTAGAAAGATTGATCCGGTTAACTGACTGGGGGAAGGAACTTTTAGGATAGCATGAAGTTTTTGATGACAATGAGAATATTGTCATTGTTTCTCATAGATGAAAATTAGTTTTGTTCCTACGGACTGGGGAGGGTGGATGGGAATTAACAGACTTGCATTGCTTTTGATTCTACTGCTTCAGCAGTGTGAGAGGAACATTAGCTCTCCTGTTAAAGTAGAATCACTTCACTATATAATACCTCTCCCTCTTTACTATACTTTACCTCCTACATCTAATAAAGTGGTCTTTGTGTGTACGTTTTTGTCTTCTGCTGCTGTAGCCCATCCGGTTCAAGGGTCAATATGTTGTGCATCCACAGAAGATCTTCTGTGCAGCACTTGGTTAATGTGTGGTTATTTGAGTTACTGTTGCCTTCTTGTCAGCTTGAACCAGTCTGGCCAGTCTACTCTGACCTCTCTCATTAAACAAGGCATTTCCCCCCACATTGGATGCTTTTTTTTGTTTTTCACGCCATCCTCTGTAAACTTTAGAGTGTTGTGCATGAAAATGCCAAGAACTCTGCTGTTTCTAAGATAATCAAACTACACCATATGGCACCAACGATCATTCCGCAGTCAAAGTCATTTCTTCCCCCATTCTGATGTTTGGTCTGAACAACTAACCTCTTGACCATGTCTGAATGCTTTTATCCATTGGATTGCTGCCACATGATTGGCTGATTAGATACTTGCATTAATGAGCAAGTACCTAAAATGTGGCCACTGACTGTGAAGTGCTTCCCCTCCCTCACCCATCAAATAGCACACGATATCAGGATCTCACCTGGTATCACCAACTTCAGTACAGGTGGGATGGAAAACTGAAGGGCAAAATTCAGGGTGATCACATGAATGGCAACGATGTTTCACTACCAGATGAGCTCAACACCACCTATGCCTGCTTTGAAAAGGAGGCTGCAACTACAGCTGTGAAGATCCCTACTACACCCGGTGACCCTGTGATCCCTATCTCTCGGAGGTCAATGTTACGCTGCCTTTAAGGAGGGTGAACCCTCACAAGGTGGCAGGTTCTGATGGAGTACCTGGTGAGGCTCTGAAAACTTCTGCCAGCCTACTGGTGGGAGTATTCAAGGACATTTTCAACCTCTCATTGTTACGTTCAGAAGTTCCCACCTGCTTCAAAAAGGCAACAATTATACTAGTGGCTAAGAAGAGTACTGTGAGCTGCCTTAATGACTATTGTCCAGAACCACTCACATCTACTGTGAAGAAATGCTTTGAAAGGTTGGTCATGGCTAGAATGAACACTTGCCTCAGCGGGGACCTGGGCCCACTGCAATTTGCCTATCTACGGCAGATGTAATCTCAATGTCTCTTCACATGGCCTTAGATCACCTGGACAATGCAAACACCTATGTCAGGATGCTGTTCATTGACTCTAGGCCAATGTTCATTACCATCATTCCACAATTCTAATCGATAAGTTACAGAACATGGGCCTCTGTACTGCCCTCTGCAACTGGATCCTCGACTTCCTAACCGGAAGAACACAATCTGTGTGGATTGGTGATAACATCTTCTCCTCGTGACAGTCAACTCTGGTGCACTTTAGGGGTGCATGCTTGGCCCACCGTTCTCTACTCTCTTTATACCCATGACTGTGTGGCTAGGTATAGCTCAAATACCATCTATAAATTTGCTGGTGATACAACCATTGTTGGTGGAATCTCAGGTGGAGACGAAAGGGCGTACAGGAGCAAGATATACCAGCTAGTTGAGTGGTGTCGCTGCAACAACATTGCACCCAATGTCAGTAAACTGAAAGAGCTGATTGTGGACTTCAGGAAAAATAAGACCAAGGAGCATGAATCAATCCTCATAGAGAGATCAGAAGTGAAGAGAATGAGCAGTTTCAAGATCTCTGAGGATCTAACCCGGACAAAACATATCGATGCAGTTATAAAGAAGCCAAGAATCAGAATCAGGTTTATTATCACCGGCATGTGACGTGAAATATGTTAACTTAGCAGCAACAGTTCAAAACAATACATAATCTAGCAGAGAGAAAAATAATAATAATAATAAATAAAATAAAACATAATAATAAATAAACAAGTAAATCAATTGCATATATTGAATAGATTTTTAAAAAATGTGCAAAAACAGAAAGACTGCATATTAAAAAAAGTGAGGTAGACTGCGGCTATATTTCATTGGCAGTTTGAGGAGATTTGGTTTGTCTACTAAAACACTCAAAAACTTTTCTGACAGGCTGTTTCACTGTCTGGTATGGGGGTGGGAGGCTACTGCACAGGACCGAAAGAAGCTCCATCTTGGGTACTAGCCTCTGTTGTACCTAAGACAACTTCTTCAAGGAGTGGTGCCTCAGAAAGGCGACGTCCATTATTAAGGATCCCATCACCCAGGACATTGTTCCACCAGGAAGGAGGCACAGAAGCCTAAAGGCATACACTCAGTCATTCAGGAACATACTTATGACTGTTAGGTTTTGTAACTTCCAAACATTAAATTAATTCAAAGGAAGATGCAGGAGTCTGGGAATGCAGATCTAACTCTGTGACATTTCCCGTGTTGGGAGAATCTAAGTACGGAGGACACAGCCTCAGAGTTGAGGGGCATCCTTTTGGAATGGAGATGCGGTGAATTTGTGGAATTCTTTGCCACAGGCAGCTGTGGAGGCCAAGTTTTTATGTATATATAAGACAAAGGTTGATAGATTCTTGATTGGTCAGGGCATGAAGGGATACGGGGAGAAGGCAGGGGACTGGGGCGGAGAGGAAAATAGGATCAACCATGATGAAATGAGGGAGCAGACTCGATGGGTCAAATGGCCTAATTCTGCTCCTATATCTTATTTTCTTATGGTGTTTATTTTAAGTGAGGCATACACATATCACATAGCTGCGTGACAATATACACAATTCATGTATTTATACATATTAAAGTTAAAGTTTGTCCCCAGCCGTGTGTGGCCCGTGTGGTGCTTATGCCAGTTTCTGCGGCGTGAAGCGACTGAGAGTACGAGACTCACCCCCAGATAGGACGCCAGTACCCATGTATGCATTTGCCGGTACCCATTTTCAGCTGGGTGGACTGGATTAAAGACACAGCACGCTGCCTTGGCAGAGACTTGAACCCACGACCTTCAGATCGTGAGCCCAACACCCTAACCACTTGGCCATGTGCCGAGTAAATTACATATACCCCATAACGAACTGTTGAAATGAACAACAGTGCTTAATCAAACACTATATTTACAACAGTACTCAAATATTACTTAAATATTAAATATGCAACAATAACAGTCCTGTGTCAGGCAATTTCACAGACCTGGTTTGGAGCTCAGGCTCCAGTTTCTGAAACACTAGGTTGGATGAGAGAGTCAATGATCATTTTGCTGATGCAAGTTAAGGCAAGTTAAGAGCTGGGAATAACATGCTGCCAGAGATATCTTGAGGTTGAGTGGGCAACTCCAGCTCCTATTTTATGTTTGTATGCTGACAGGCTGTTTCTTTTTCCTGGGAAATATTGATTATTGAAAAACTATAGACTCCGCACAAAGATTTAGACATTTAACACCGAAATAAGACAAATTTTTTTCTGTGCATTTTTGAAATACCCTACACAAGTTCTGGGTGCTTCGTCATTGAACAAAATTAAGACACACCGAAGAATCGAGAACAAGAATAGGTTGGAAAGCGAAAGAATTTTACAATTTCAGATGCGATGTTACTAAATGGTGGAGCAGGTTTGAGAGAAACATACACAAAGTGCTGAAGGAACTCAACAGGTCAAGCAGCATCAACAGAGAGGAATAAATAGTTGATATTTCAGGCTGAGACCCTTCTTGGCCCGAAACATCAACTGTTTATTCCTCTCTATCAATGCTACCTGACCTGCTGAGTTCCTCCAGCAATTTGTGTGTGTTCCTCGAGAGTTACAGGGTCTGCAGAATCTTGTGCTTCAGGTCTGAAAGATTGTGTGGCCTTGTCCTGATTCTATTCCACTGAGTTCCAGAAGAATAAAACAGTAAAAATATTCCATATCTTCTGGTGCAGATCCTGTCACTTCTTGTAATAATAAATATTTGGCCCATTTTTGCAATCAAATCTTGTTCACATATCAACATCATGCTTGCTGAACTATACAGTCTCTCAGTCCGTCTGTGCATTGCACTCTATAATGTCAACACTGGCTTCAATCCCACTGCTGCCTTTCCTCTCCTTATTTCCATAACCTGGAAGAGTCATAGAGCACAACAGCATAGAAACAGGCTATTTGGCCCATCTAGTCCATGCCACTCCATTATTCTGTCTAATCCTGCACCACCAAGTATTTATTTCTCTTAAATGTTGAAATTGAAACAGCATCCAACACAGCTGCTGGCAGCTTCCTCCACACCCTCGGAGTGAATAAATTCTCCCTCATGCTCCCCTTAAATATTTCACCTTTCTCCCTTAACCTATCACCTTGAGTTCTAGTCTCATCCACCTCAGTGGAGGAAGCCTGCTTGCATTTACCTTATCTACTCCCCTCAGGAACTTCCACCAACCCTCTGAAATATCTTTGTTCAGTTCTGATCTCTTGCACACCACAATATCGTCTGTGTATGTGCTGAATGCGCAAGCTATTGAACATCTAAAAATATTTGCATTTATATAGCCCTTTTCATTATTTCAGTTTTTCCTTAAGACACCAATTTCAAGTTTAGTCACTGTTAGAAACGTAGAACATAGATGAGTACAGAACAGGAACAGGCCAGTTGGCCCACAATATTGTGCTGAACCAGCTAAAAAGCAAATCTCAAACACTAATCACTCCTACCTGCACCATGTCCATATCCCTCCATCTTCCTTACATATACGTGTCTATGCAAACGTCTCGTAAGAGTCTCTGATGTAGTCGCCTCTACCACCGTACCAGGCAGCGCATTCCTGGCCTCCATGATTCTCTGAGTAAAAACCTTACCCCTCACATCTCCCTTGAACCTACCTCCTTTCACCATTATTGCATCTGGTATTAGGCATTCCAATCAAGGGAAACAGATACCCTCTGTCCACTCTATCTGTATGCCATACACCAGATGTGGTCTAACTACAGATTTTGATACATTTGGCACAAAGCAGCATCACACAAAAAATGACAATAAATGATGCGCTAAAGATTACTGAACGTGTCTTTTTGGTTGTAGTTATTGAGGTAGAAATATAGGCCAGGAAACCAGGGAGAACACCCCCAGTCTCTCTTCCATAGATCATTTACTTCCCTCCTGCAAGAGCAGATGGTGTCTCGATTTGGCATCCTCCGACAGACAGCATCACAGATCAGAACTCAGTATCCAGCCTGAACTTTCAAACAGAAGCTCTGTCTGCAGGTCGACTTGCCAAACGTCGGTGGCTGCATGTGATCTACTGTCTCCAACTAGTCAGCAGAATGTCCTTCCTATCCTTGGTTTCATTTTATTTAATTTTCTTTATTTGCAGATACAACATGGTAACTGGCCCTTCCAGCCCGATGACACCCAGTTATCTAATGAATAAAACACAGCCGATTGCCAGAAGTAAAGACAGAAGGAATGGTGGACAAACTGAATTAGTATTTTACACCTGTTATCACTGTGGAAGACAAGGCAGGAGAATGGTGGAGATTCAACAGTCGGAATGGCTTAATTCTGTCTCTCAACAGTTTGTATGTTCTCCTTGTGACCGCATGGGCTTCCGCTGGGTGCTCCGGTTATTGTAAGATTAATAAGTTGTAGGCATGCTAATGTTGGCGCCTGAAGCGTGCTGACAATTGTGGGCTGCCCAGAACAGTCCTCACTGATTTCATTTGATGCAAATAGATTTTACTGTATGCTTCAATGTACAGGTGGCAAATGAAGTTGATATTTCTTTATCTTTAGTGCCACCCCCACCCCTCCATCACCACCCGCACGATTTTCTGACATGTTGCTTGTCTCCTTGTAACCAGTGATGCCATTACTAATCAAGAATCTATCAACCTCCACTTCAAATATACCAAATGACTTAGCCTTTCACAGCCATCTGTAACAATGGATTCCACAGATTCATCACCCTATGGCTAAAGAAATTCCTCCTCTTCCCTGGTCTAAAAGGACCTCCTTCTATTCTGAGTCTGTACCCTCAGGTTCTAGACTCTCCCAATATTGGAAATATCCTCTCCATGTCCACTCTATCCAGGCTTTTCAATATTCAATAGGTAAAGCGGAAGTTCATAGGTTTTTGTTTATTAAGGGTGTTAAAGGATATGGGGAAAAGGCAGAAGGTACAAGAGTCTCAGGATCCACACCACCAGCTTCAACAAAAGTTATTACCCCTCAACCATCAGGTTCTTGAAGTAGTGCAGATAGCTTCACTTGCCTCATCACTGAACTGTTACCACAACCTATGGACTCACCTTCAAGAACACTTCACCTCATGTTCTCAGTATTTATTGCTTTTTTTTCTCTTTTGTACTTGCACAGTTTGTGGTCTTTTGCACATTGGTTGTTCATTCATCCTGTTGGGTGTGGCCTTTCATTGATTCTACTATGTGTCTTGGATTTACTGAGTATGCCAACAAGAAAACAAATTTTGGGGTTGTATATGGTGACATATATGTACTTTGTGTTGGCGCGTGGCCAAGTGGTTAAGGCGTTCGTCTAGCGATCTGAAGGTTGCTAGTTCGAGCCTTGGCTGAGGCAGTGTGTTGTGTCCTTGAGCAAGGCACTTAACCACACATTGCTCTGCAACAACACCGGTGCCAAGCTGTATGGGTCCTAATGCCCTTCCCTTGGACAACATCTATGGCGTGGAGAGGGGAGACTTGCAGCATGGGCAACTTCCATACAACCTTGCCCAGGCCTGCGTCCTGGAAACCTTCCAAGGCGCAAATCCGTGCTCTCACGAGACTAACGGCCGCCTACAAGTTGTGTACTTTGATAATAAACTTATTTTTGAACAGGTTTGAGAGGGGAAAATAAATCAGCCATGATTGAAAGTGAAGCAGACACAATGGGCCGAACAGCCTGACTTTGCTCCTATGTCTTATGATCTAAATCAGGGGTTCCCATCCCGGGGTGCACGGACCCCACAACTAATGTAAGGCTCCATGGAATAAAAAGGGCTGGTAATCCTAGATGCTTTTGAATGGTTTCTCCACAGTTGCTTATGAGAATCATCCATCGTTCCTGGAAAACCCTACATGGTTGGTAACCCCAGCAAGATGATGCAGCTCCGTACACAAATTGCCTTTTTTTTTTCACTGTCATTCAACAGCTTTTTTGCTTGTACCAATGCTGATATTTTTACAATTTATAAACAGAAATACTCAAACAAATGCTCTTCAGTTTTCCTACCAGTGAAATCCTGCGGATTAATCATTAATTCCAGGAGACTCTATGCTAATTCTGGAGAGCTGGCAAATGCTACCTTCCAATCAGTCTGAGATCATACTAACAGAGTGAGATTACTGCTCTGCGTTTCAGTCTCTCAAAGCTCAGAAACAGGAAAGATATAAAACTCTCCTGATATCAAGGACAGACTACAATTGGGTGCAGTGAAATGTACAAAAGGCTTGTTCCAAGTAAATTTGTTATCAAAGTACATATCTATCACTATATACAACCTTGAAATTTATTATCTTTCAGGCATTCACAGAGAAATACAATAGAATCAATGAAAAACTGCACACAATGCAAAACACAGGATTTTGCTTCTATGGTAAAATCTCAGACACAAGATTCTACAGTTTCTGTAAATCTTGAGCAACACACTCATAATGATGAAGGAACTCAGCAGGTCAGGCAGCATCTATGGAGGGAAATGTACAGTTGACATTTTAAGATGAAGGGTGTCAGCCTGAAATTCTTACTTCTCTCTGTAGGTGTTGCCTGACCTGCTGAGTTCCTCCAGCATTTTGTGTGTGGTGGGCAAATCTCAAAGTTTCCTGCAACTGACTGTCCAGAAATATTGACCAACAGATACTGGAACTTACAAAGACTGTGAGCATTAGGGCTCATGGCCCTCTAGCCTTCTTTGTCATTTACTAGGGTCACGAGTGATTCCCTATTCAAATATCCCTTCCCATCTGATTGCCTTTTGCTTCCCTTAGCATCTGTCCATCTAACAGTCTTGGTGATTGCCATGGATTCATAGATAGATGTAGTTCAGACTTCTCCGAGGATCGTTGCCTTGTCAAGCTGAAGAGGTATGTGAATTCCTGAGATCCACAAAGTGATGCTGAATGGATATTGCGACCTGGCACATAGCTGCTGGTAGGGTCACCCATGGTGGTAAGGTCAAGGAGGACATTTCAGACAAAGAGCGATCCAACCAAGACCTCAACAGTAGAGCCGATAGAAGATGATGACACATCACAACGGCAGTGAAGGTGGAGGAAGGCTACAGCAGTGAAGGGTTCCCACTCCATGCCACTGGATCCTGACCCCAATCTGTCAAGCACCATGTGGTGGTAGCCCATCCATCAGCCTCCCCTCGTTAAACAAAGTCATGTACAGGCATTCACCATTAAGGGAATCCACAGTCAACTGAGGCCCCACCAATAGGCAACCCCTTTGGAGGACATCAAACTCGATTTGAGTGATTGCACTACAGTGCAGAAACAGAATTTTCAGTGTGATTCATTTCTCTGCGTTAGTGGGGGGGTCAGTGGTTGATGTCCTTGTTGCCATTTGTGCGATTTGTTTCTTTGCATTGGGGGGGGGTTGACGTTCTAGTTTCACATGGGGGGGGTTGATGCTTTTTCTTTGAACAGGTTCTGTGATTTTCTTTCTTGGTTTTCTTTGTTTCGTGACTGTCTGTGGGGAAGACAAATCTCAGGGTTGTATACTTTATACATACTTTGATAAATAAATGTACTTTGAATCTTTGAATCATTCTTCTAAACTTGACTAACACAGGCCAATCCTTTGCAATCTCTCAAGCCCCCAAACTGATTAATACTACAAACAAAACCATACATTTCACCCTAACACTAAATGCTTTTGTTTGTTTCAGATCGAAAGGGAAAGTATACATTTGAGATAGGAGTCACAGAACTAAAGAATTATTATCACATAGAAAGCCATTCAACTAATTAAATCTGAGTCACAGTGAGAAGACTGTGAAAAGCACTGACCATTGCAAATTCCAGATATCGATTTACTTTTGTTTCTGATTTGCTCAGGTCCTTGAAGTGGGATTTGAGCCCAGAACTTTCTGACTCAGAAATAAGAGTTCTCTCACTGGCACCTAATGTCATCAGTTCTCTGCTGCTAGTGGGCAGAGCTTAAATGTTCTTAAAAAAACAGTCTCATTCAAAAAAAAAATCAATGCATAGTTTTATAACATGGAAGTTTCTACCTAGGTGCAAAATTCACTACTTTGGTCCTTTATAAAGAGATCTGTATCTAGACGGAGCTTGGCGTACAAAGTCCAATAATTACACAGTAGGTTCAATAATGTATAGTGTGTACAGTATCCATCTGCTCCCTGTCACACTTTGTCATCACACTTCATTGGGGAAAACGCGCTATGCTACAGATGCCAAAATATACAAAGCCCCAAGCTGGTTAAATTTCAATGCCATATGTTAAAGTAAATAAGCTGAAGTATTCATTTACCACAGTAGGTAGTACGCCTGCAGAACTATGAGCAGAATTACTGACAGTGCAAAGATGATGACTTGAAGAACTGTTAAACTCTTGACCTTTCCCGTCACTTTCTGAAGAGCAATTAAGATTTATAGCATTTATAACTACACAGTAAAGAGAAAATAGTACATTCTGCAACTAGGAAAACATGGTGCAGCATCTAAAGTGGGCATCATGGTAGCATATAGATTAGCACGACTCTGTTACACCTCGGGGGTGGGGGTGGAGTTTGGAGTTTGGAGTTCGGTGTTCGATTTTGGTGCCACTCTGCTAGGTGTCTCCCTATATCCACTCCATAGATTGCCTAGGTTCTCCCCTTCCACCATCCAAAGACGTAAGTCGTCCCATGATTAATTTAGTGTGGGGATTTTGGGACGGCGTGGATCAAAGAGCTGGAAGGGCCTATTCAGCACTGTATCGCTAAATAAATAAATAAAGTAAATTAATGGAAAACTATTTACTGTTACATGCGTGTATCTGTGACAATACATATAAAAAATTGACTAAAACCAAAGCAACACATCGATGATATCCTTCATATCTTGAAGATTATACTAAGGTTTGTTCAGACAATAAAGTATCTTTGAAGCCCTGTTATGTAGCAAATTTTAGCATGGGAAGTTGAAAGAACAGTGACATGATAAGTGCCCACTATAAATACAAAAGATTCTGCAGATGCCTGAGATCCAGAGTAAGACACACAAAATGCTTCATCCCCTCTCCCCCATCCACCTACTTCACCCTCACCTGGCTTTACCTATCACCAACTAGCTGGTGCTTCTTCACCTCTCTACCTTCTTATTCTGACTTCGTCTGCCTTCCTTTCCAGTCCTGATGAAGGGTCTTGGCCCAAACGTCGACTATTTATTCCGTTCCATAGATGCAGACTTCCTCCAGCATTTTGTAAATGGCCACTCAGTCCATTTTAAATGATAAATGATAGTACAATTGGAGAACTCTCCTGCATCTCCTCTCACATACATATAGTCTTTACCAATTATACAGTTTAGTCCCTATCTGCAAGGTGGTACCTCTTGACACCACAACATCTCCTCAGTTCTGCATTTAAGAATCAGGCAAAATTTTGTGCTCTAGTCTAAACCAGGAGAAAGCTACTGTGTAATCCTCCCCTCACCTGTGCTCTTTGCACAAGATGTAATTAAGTCACATTAACGAAAAGAAAGGATCATCATCAAAACACATACAAAACATTGGCTCTTTATTCTTCTCCACAGATGGTGCCTGAACCCACCCGCTGATTTCCTTCAGAATTTTGTGTGAGTTGCTCTGGATTTTCAGCATCTGCAGAATCCCTTCTGTTTACGGCTACAACATGTAGACAGCAGAAAGGGAAAAATATAAAATACTGTTTACTGTTGCAAAAACTGCACGCACATATAAATTTAAGGAATTTTCCGTAAAATACTTAATTTTGTATAAATTAAATACTTAATTTTAATCTATAACTCTGATCCAAACTTGAGAATATCATCATCGAGCCAATCATACAGCTGTTAAAGATACTGCCATTTGCACCAAATTAACAAACCATATTTTATGAGTTCAAAGCCTTTGCTATCTACGTCTCCTTTGGGCATTCAACCTATTACCATTTTCCTGGAACCTGCCCCATTACACTGACTCCTTCCTGTCCCAATACTCCTGCCAATCTCTTGTGAAAATGAAACTCTCTTCCCAACATCAGCTGTTTAGTTAATTCTCCTGACTTTCAGCTTTTATGCATTATTATCCTCAAGGCCCTACTTCATAATTTAGCTTTTAACAATCCGTTCTGCCTTCAAAACAATCTCCTCCTTGTTTCTATTGATGCTGCTGATGTAGGTAAAAATAAACCATGGCAATTGGGTATTACCTCCTTAAGTTCCAAATCACTTTCCACATGCCTCGTGATAGTCTCCAGACACTGCATACCCTTTCGGAAGCTTGTTTATGTCTTCAAAAGACTCTGACTATCTCCTTAATTTAGAATTTCTAAATTATTGCCTGAATATCCATGCAAATGCAACACCTGTATTTAAGAAAGCACATTTCTACAGACCAGTTCGTCAAACATCAATGAGTAAGAAAGACAGCCATCCAACCATTCAGGCTGTCAGAATCAATTGTTAAGGATATCGTAACAGGACACTAGGAAAATAACAGTCTTCAACAGATATGGCATAACTTATGGAAGGCAATGCATATTCAGGATTCAAGATTGTTTACTGTCATTCTTCAGTCCATAAGTGTACAGGAGAACAAAATGATTGTTACACCAGATCCAACACAGCATTTAAAAAAACCTCAATAAGCATAAATATAAGTATAAAACTAATCCTATAAAACACAATGTTGGGTGTAGCCATATATATAGATGTATATGGACTGGTTATATGTACATAAAGAGACTATAAAGTATGTATATGTCACCATACTACCCTGAGATTAACATCTTGCAAGCATTCATAGGCAAGAGGAAATCTTAACAACCCCCTCTGTCACCACACACACACACACTCACTCTCTCTCTCTCTCTCTCTCACTCTTCTTCTGCTCACTATCTTTATAAGTAACTTGATTGAGGGAATCACGTGTCACTCATCCAAGTTTGCTGACGACAGTGTTGGGTGCATTGTGAGTGGTGAGGAGGGCACAGAGATCAAAGGGATATTGAGAGGCTAAGTGAGTGCCTCTGGGTAGCAGCAGGACACATGGAAACACAAGGCACTGACTGTGTCAGTGTGGGGATGAAGTGTGGAGCATAAGCATGAAGTGGCAGTGCATGGGGGGATGCTGAGGGGTTGTGGGGAGAAGTGGCTGATGTGGATGTCATGATGGTGAGGAATGATGGGGAGTGGTGGATTGTGTTACTGGGTGGGGGCATTGATCAGCCTGACACTTGAAGAAAGTAACCGCTTTTGAGTTTAGCGATCCTGGCGTGGATATTTAATCTGTTCATAGATTTTTTTTTTACAAGTTGTAGAAGATTCAGAAAAACCAGGTGTGGTACATTTGGACTTCTATGAGGTACTCGAGAAGAGTTTATTACACAAAAAGAAAACACATGGGAATAAGGTTAATATACTGATGTGGTGAGGGAGGATTGGTTAATGAACAGAAAACAGGAACAGGAATAATAGTCCTGCCGAAAGGTCTTGGCCCGAAACGTCGACTGTACTTTTTTCCATAGGTGCTGCCTGGTCTGGTGAGTTCCTCCAGCATTTTGTGTGTGTTGATTGGATTTCCAGCATCTACTGGAAACAGGAATATTATAGTAGTTGTAACAGGAATATACGGTGGTTTTGTATCAGGAATAATATGGTGGTTTTGTATCAGGAATAATATGGTGGTTTTGTAACAGGAATAATATGGTGGTTTTGTATCAGGAATAATATGGTGGTTTTCACCACACAGTAACTATCACAGCTGCCTACACCCCCAACACCAGCCCCACCATGCGCACACACACACACACTTCTGCTCACTATCTACAGTACTGTGCAAAAGTCTTAGGCACCCTAGATTTTTTTTATATGGTTGCATACGGTATGGCCTCCAAAGAGCCCTGATCTCACATCATCAAGGCTGTATGGGATTACCTGGGGAGAGAGAAGTGAGACAGCCAAAGTCTGCAGAAAAACTGGCTCCAATATGCTTGAAACAATCTACCAGCTGATTTTCATATAGAACTGCAAAATAGCGTACCTAAGAGAAATAATAGAGTTTTAAAAGCAAAGGGTGGTCACACTAAATATTGATTTGATTTAGTTTTTTAACTGTTTACTGCTCTTTATAGTTTTTTTGATATTTAGAAACTTTTCATATTATTATTTTTTGAAAGTATCTTCACTTTACCTTTTTTTGACATCTGCCTACGATGTCTGCACAGTACTGTATAAAAATAACTTGACTGAGGGAATCAAATGCCACTCATCCAAGTTTGCTGACGATACAGTTTTGGGTACATTGTGAGTGGTGAGGATGACAATATCAAAGGGCTACTGACAGGCTAAATGAATGGACAAGTACATGCAGATTGAATGGAATACAAAAGTGTGATGTCATCCCCTTTAGTTATAAAAGGAAAAGCAGAGTTTATTTTACGAGTGAGAGATTTAAAGGTGTTAGGGTTCAGAAAGGCCCAGATTTCCTCGAAACAGGAAGACAAATTATATACGCAAACACGAGGAATTCTGCAGGTGCTGGAAATTCAAGCAACACACATCAAAGTTGCTGGTGAACGCAGCAGGCCAGGCAGCATCTCTAGGAAGAGGTACAGTCGACGTTTCGTGCCGAGACCCTTCGTCAGGACTAACTGAAGGAAGAGTTAGTAAGAGATTTGAAAGTTGGAGGGGGAGGGGGAGATCCAAAATGAAAGGAGAAGACAGGAGGGGGAGGGATGGAGCCAAGAGCTGGACAGGTGATTGGCAAAAGGGATATGAGAGGATCATGGGACAGGAGGCCCGGGGGGGAAACTGAGAGGATGGGCAAGGGGTATAGTCAGAGGGACAGAGGGAGAAAAATGAGAGGGAGAGAAAGAATGTGTGTATTTAAATAAATAACGGATGGGGAACGAGGGGGAGGTGGGGCATTAGCGGAAGTTAGAGAAGTCAATGTTCATGCCATCAGGTTGGAGGCTACCCAGACGGAATATAAGGTGTTGTTCCTCCAACCTGAGTGTGGCTTCATCTTTACAGTAGAGGAGGCCGTGGATAGACATGTCAGAATGGGAATGGGATGTGGAATTAAAATGTGTGGCCATTGGGAGATCCTGCTTTCTCTGGCGGACAGATACATTATATATACAGATACATTGCAACATGATCTCAGTATAAAGGTAAAGACATACACCTGGAAATATTTAGGGCTCTATTGAGATAATAATCTGGATACTGTGTAATTATATGGCTAACCTGTCAAAGGAGAAAGCAATTGTGAGCAAGGGAGAACAATGATGGCTGACAAGATTAGTTCTTGGGGCAAATGGAGATGGAGAGACTTACTACCTCTATGGGAGAAAATGTACATATACCATCCACAAAAGTTTCAAAGAATAAGAGGTGATTTCAATAAAACGGCCACATTTTGGACTGGGTAGGATGTGTTTGAGGAGAAATGCTTTGCCTGGCTGGGGTGTGCTCACTATGATTCAGTGTCTCAATCTAAAAGGTTGGCCACTCAAGGATGAGATGAGAAGAAGCATCTGCATCCCGAGGATAGAGTGGCAAAGGAAGAGGAGCTTAGGAGAACGATGGCGCCTAACAGCGACTCCTTTACTTGCATCTTCAGAAACAGCTCTACTTCTATCTTTAATATCTCTATTTTTCCCGTTCAGGGTTCTTTTGAAGACCCTGACCTAGAGTTACACGCTGACTTCGGTTCTGGGTCCGCTCACGATTGGCCATTACTCGACATACCAAGGATGCGGCCTAGAAAATTAGCGCGCCTTCAGGATTCCGGGACTTCGTGGCTCTGGAGGCAGGCAGACTCAAGGTTGGTGCTGCTGCAGTAAATCGGTGTGTTGTGGGAGACGGAAGATTGAAAGCAGCGAGCTGGCTGCTAGCCATGTGCCCAAAGACCTGAGTTCTTTGGACACAGAGCTCGGAAGAAGTGATGCAACAGACTTTTAACATCATAAATCAGCGAGTTGTTTGTTATGTCTCCCCACTCACTATGAAACGGGGACACCTCTTTTACCCTTATTAGGGAGGGAGGGAGAGGGAGAGAGAGAGAGAGAGAGAGAGAGAGAGAGAGAGCGCGCCTGTGGTATATTGAATTACTGGGTGAACGAGTAGTCTTTGGGATACTACAAGTCTGTGTCTTTACTGATGTTTTGCTGCACGCTTGAGTGCTCGGTGGGGGGTGCCGATACTTTTTCACTGGTGGGAGAGAGGGGGGTCGTTGCTTGCTGCTGCTTATGTGTGGGAGGGGGGAGCTGGGGGAAGACTTCGGGGTTCTAACATTTAACCATCATTCATTCTTTGGGGCATTCCTCTGTTTTTGTGGGTGTTTGCAAAGAAGAAGAATTTCAGGATGTATATTGTATACATTTCTCTGACATTTAATGTACCTTCGAGAATAATCACAACAGATAATTGGATTTTACAGGATACGAAGAAAAATGCTGAGGTAGAAGACATGATTTTACTGACTGGTGGAGCAGATGTAAGGGGCTGGATGTCTAATATCTTCTGCTACGTCCTGTGTTCCTCTGTACTACCACAGTTCTCATTTCCTCTTTATCCCACACCCTCACACTGAATAGGCAGCATTTTAGGGCACAATGACCTATCTTGTAGCTTTTCTCCTCAAAAAAGAAACTTTCCTCACAACAAGCACTTCCAGAAACTGGCAAAATATTCTGCTCTGCGTTTCCTCAGACCGTGCTACTTCCACATCTCTCCCTGAGCCTTTGCTTTCCTCTGGAGTGCGACTGTGTATTGGACAAGTCTATCTGGAAATTCCCTCCTCTCCCTCACTACAACATAGATTAAAGTTTCATTGACCTTGACCAGATCACTGAAATCCTGCTGATCCAGAACAATCCTGTAGACCACTAATTCCTACAGAGTGCATTCTCGGTACACAGCCTGCTTTGGCATAACATGTCGTATTTTTAACTGAAAGATGTTGTCTGTCTCAGTGCATCGATATAGTACAACCATAAGACCATAACACATAAGTACAGAATTAGGCCTCTTGGCCCATCGAGTCTGCTCCACCTCATGATCAATCTCATGATTGATTTATTTTCCCTCTCAATCCCATTCCCCTGCCTTCTCTCCATAACCTTTGACTCCCTTACGAATCAAAAACTTATCAACCTCCACTTTAGATATACTCAATGACTTGGGCTCCACAACCATCTGCTGCAATTAATTCACTACCCCCGGCTAAAGAAATTCCTGCCCACCTCTGTTCTAAAGGGACATCCTTGTATTTACCAAGACTTCCCTAATCATAAAATTGGTAATTTCATTTTGATATCATCTTGAAGTAATTTGCATGGTTAGCCAGTAAACATGACATTGGACTATCAATGGCAGGTGTGACAGAAGCAGAGGCGATTCGGGATAGAATCAACACTTCCACTTCACTAGTTTCTTTATTTCTGATAAGAATTTATTTGAATATCTTCTGTACCATTTCATTCTTTTCATGGACAAATTGCAAAGTGTCAGTCCCATAACCGGGGAGAAATTGGAATGAGCCCCTAATATGGAAACACCAATGCCCAGGAATGGAAAAAGCTACAGAAGGTGGTGGACACTGCCCAGTCCATCAAAGGTACTTTATACTTTATTGTCGCCAAACAATTGATACTAGAGCGTACAATCATCACAGCGATATTTGATTCTATGCTTCGTGCTCCCTGGAGTACAAATCGATAGTAAATATTAAAAATTTAAATTATAAATCATAAATAGAAAATAGAAAAGGGAAAGTAAGGTAGTGCAAAAAAAAAATCGAGAGGCAGGTCCGGATATTTGGAGGGTACGGCCCAGATCCGGGTCAGGATCCGTTCAGCAGCCTTATCACAGTTGGAAAGAAGCTGTTCCCAAATCTGGCCATACGAGTCTTCAAGCTCCTGAGCCTTCTCCTGGAGGGAAGAGGGACGAAAAGTGTGTTGGCTAGGTGGCCCTCCCTACCACTGAGTACATTTGCATGAAGCGCTGCCACAACAAAGCTGCACCCATCAAAGACCCTCACCATCCAGGCCATGCCCTCCTCTCACTACTACCATTAGGTGCCACACAGCCAGGTTCAGGAACAGTTTTAACCTTCAACTATCAAGCTCCTGAACCCGCATGGACAACTTCATTCACCACTGCTCTGAACTGAATCCATCAACTCCAGACTCACTTTCAAGGATTCCTTTCAACTCCTGTTCACAGGATTACTTTTATTTGTACAAATTGTCATCTGTTGCAAAATAGCTGCCTGTCAGTCTTTGTATGTAGTTTTTTCATGAAATCCTACTGTTTTTCTTTTCTCCCTGCAAATGCCTGCAAGAAAATGAATCTCAAGATAGTATATGGTAAAGTATATATTATTTGATAATAAATTTACTTTGAATTTTGAACCTGTTTTCAGAGAGACCGTGAATATGAAATAAGTAATATGCAGTCAGATTGCCAAACCATCCTCAATCTGCCGTCTACCCCACTGTAATATTTTACTATAACTGTCCGTGAAGTAACAAGAATGAACAAATCTCCGGTCCACTAGTCATGCATTCAGAAATATAATCAACAGTTTCCTCTTATAAGACCATAAGACATAAGAGCAGAATTAAGCCCTTCGGCCCACCAAGTCTGTTCTACCATCATGGCTGATTTATTGCACCATCACCCCCATTTCCCTGCCTTCTCCCCGTAACCTTTGACACACTTACTAATCAAGAACCTATCAACCTCTGCTTTAAATATACCAAATCGTACGGCTGCACCCTTACTAATCAAGACCCTATCAATCCCATTTTCCTGCCTTCTCTTTGCAAACTTTGACACCCTGACTAATCAAGAACCTATCACCCTCCACTTTAAATATGCTCAACGGCTTGGCCTCCACAGCTGTCTGTGGCAATGAATTCCACAGATTCACCACTCTCTGGATAATTAAAAAAATCCTCCTCATCTTTGTTATAAAATTATGGTGTAGCCTTAACAAAGCAAAATATCCAGGTGCTTCACAGAAATAAAAACAAATAACAATTGTGCTAGGCCAGAGGGGATAGACCCTGCCATAGTTGGAATAAGAGAGGCAGAGTCCAGGGAGGAGGAGGGTTTTCCACAATTTAGGACTTTACAGTTTAAGACAGACTGCAATACTCCAGAGGACCAGAGTAGAAGAATGCAGATATGTTGCACTGTTATAGGACAGGAAGAGATACATAGATGAGGAGTGGGGTATTTTAAAGATGGGCAAAATCTTCAACATCAGTTTACTGTAATAACAAGGAGCTCAGCGTAGATTAAGCAGGACGGAGTCGTTAGGCAAATGAGACTAGGAGGGTGGGACACAGACAGCAGCGATTTGGATGAGCTCAAAATTCAGGCATGTAGCGGACGGGTTGGTCAGGAGCGTGTGGGGATAGTCAGATCTCGAGGTAACCCAGACTTGGAAGAGGATTTCCGAGCCTAAGAAGTAAAGGCCCGGATATCTGATCCAGATCTCACCTGGGGATCAAACGTGACATCGGGCTCACTGACGCTCTGATCACAAACAAGAGAACATCTGCGGATGCTGGAAATTAAAGTAATACACACAAGGTCCCGATGAAGGGTTTCGGGCCGAAACGTCGACTGTTTATCCTTTTCCATAGATGCTGCCTGGCCTGCTGAGTTCCTCCAGCATTTTGCGTGTGTTCACTGACAGCCTGGCTCTGTTTCAATGTAGGACAAAGTCACTTCTCCTCACTGAACCGGCTTCAAACTGATAGCCCAGGGTCCATTCGCGCGCATGCGAAACATTAATTAATCAAAGTGTACAGGGAACTGGTTGGAAATCAGACCAGCACTTAAAGGGCAGCTACTGAGATGTATTATTTCCTGCATTTTTCAGTTTGGAGCTGACAGCTAAACATCACCCGGTTTGATCGTGCAGTGCAGTCGGTGCTGAAACGGAATTGACTGGCTCAGCTCAAACCGAGGACACGGCAATTTATGAAGAGGCAGGCCGCGCAAGTCCCGCATCTCTCGTCGAACTGAGCGCTAGATGCATTTCAGAGAATAAAACCAACCGGATGGAGAAAGTGTGGAGCATTTTCTGCCCGGCTGCCAACTATGCAGAGTGCCTCGTTAAACTGCACCAAATCGATAGCAAATTAGATTCCACACCCTCAGAATAAAAAAAAACACACCCAGCAACGACCCGGTGAATAACTGAATGAATAATGAGTAACGTGACCCGTCCACCGCGGGCGTCTCTCGCGTTGCTTGAGTTACAATTTACTTGGATGGCCAGGAACGGCTGGGTTGGACAGGTCTCACAAAGCCCACAGCATTTACAAAGATCACCCCACCATCACAGAGAGGGATAGGGGATTGACACCCTTCCCCGTGGGATTGGGGGGGGGGGAATGATCACAATCTTCCTAGGTGACCACGCAAATCATCTTGGCAATGGAGATCTATATCCTGGCAGGCAATGAAGATCTCTGAAGATTGTGCAGCTCCCTTAAGGAGTTCTCCTCCTCACCCAACCCCCTGGAACGCTGCCTCCACGGCCCTGGAAAAGAGTCCCAAGGGCGCAAATTTACTCTGTCAGAGGGCCGCTTCCGCAGTTTAGGATCCTTTGAAAGGGGGTCTACAATCCACAGCGGGTTGTCCCTCGCTGGTGTATCAGATGGGGTTCTTCACCGCGAAGAAGGGCCCATCCCAAAAGAACGTCCACACCACGCCCCCACGTAAGGAAACTCTCTAATCTTACATGAATGGGGCTTTATTTGAGAATCCAGGAGGCCCAAGGTCCCCCACCTTTGCACATCTTTTCAAGGTCTTCAATTGCATGAGAAAGGGAGGGGGCGAGGAGAGCATCTTTTGCACCTACAGCGCTCTCCACAGAGGCGCCATGAGTTCCTGGTAAGGTGGGCTCCCCGTTCTTACAATGCTCACTGTATTTCCTATGTGTGACACCCACTGCCGGTATCCCTGTCTCCACTCCCGAGCTCCGCGATCGCTCCGGGCGGGTACCGCAGCTTGCGCAGCGACCAAGTTTACCAGCGCTGCGCCCGGCCGGCCGCAGTTCCCGAACCAGGCTCCCTTTCCCCACCAGTCCGCAGCTCCTTCTCTTACCTGTCCTCCTTGTCTCTCCTGTCTGCCCGCCTTTGGAATAGATTTGTCCTCCCACCCCTCCTCGCTCTATTTCAGGCGCATTTCACTGGGGCCGCCGCATTACTGCAAAGGAAAACACACACATACCCAACTCACATCAGCGTGCGCGCGCGCTCCCGCCGTGGACCAGGCGCGTCCGCCACCGCAACCCCGTCGATCGGCGAACGCAAGTGACGGGACTGCTGGCAGAGACGGGAGGCAGGAGGAGGGAATCGCTTCCCTGCGCGCTCCCGTCAGCAGCACTGCATATCTCGACCCGTACGCGCGTCCCCTTCGCCACTGGGACTGATTCCATCTGATGTCTTGGTGATTTCAAGGGTGTAGGACCGGTGAGCCTCGGGTCAGCCGCATCTTCAAGTACCTGCTTTCAGGTCCCTGGTACTCTCCCTGTCCCGCTGCACCTGACACCCGCCCCAAGGTCAAAGCAGCTCCTGAGGTTACTGGCACCTCGCAGTTTTACATTACCCCGGGAGAATAATGGAGATTCAGCAGAGAAACAGGCTACTGAGCGTACGCAGGCCTTAGCCTTGTTAGGATCGCTCCCATCCGTCCTGCAATCTCTTTGACCTCCTCATCATCAGAAGGTACGGTAGCATCAGGACAAGGACTATAAAGACGCGAAACAGTTTCTTCCCCCAGGCCGTGAGACGACTGAACTCCCTGCCACCACCCAGGCCTCATCCCCGATAAAGTGCCATAATCGTTATACTATTGACTTTTTAACTTGTCTTGTAAATGCACTTTATGCTAAATGTTAATCTTCTGGAATATATTTTATAATTTGTTAAATATTTGTGGTAATATTACTTCAGGTGTTCTGCGTGTGCGCCTTGTTGTTTCATTTGGCGGTACACATGTATACAGTTGAGTGAAAATAAAGTTGAACTTAACCATTACTCCTACACTTCCCACCTTTCTTAAACAGTCCCTCCCCCCGATTCCACCGCCCAGCAAACACTAGGGGTACCTTACAGTGGCCAGCCCGCACACCTTTGAGATGTGGAAAGAAACTGGAACACCCAGAGCAGACTAACGTGGTCACAGGGGGACCTGCAAATTTTGCACAGATAGTACCTGCAGTCTGGATTGAACTGGGGTCTCTGGTGTTGGACGTTGTGCCACTCTCCCACCCTATAACTATAAAATATTCTTTCTAATATTCTGACGTAACATAGGAAAGATGGCTGAAGAGACCAACATGGTCACAGGGAGGATGTGCATACTTCACACAGACAGCAACTAAGTTCAGGAGTGTATGTTACAAAAGTTATCAATTAAACAATGCACCACAAATGAAAATACTGTTACAGACCTGCCTATACTGTTTAGTAGGGTTAATGTGCTGATCTGAAATACAGTGGAATAAATTAGCTAGTAGAGTGACAAGTCCAGAGACCCAGGTTCAACTGGGGTGCTCTGCCGAGACTTGGTATGTCACCAAAGACTCTCAAATTTCTACTTATTTACCGTGGAGAGCATTCTAACTGGTTGCGTGGCCATCTAGTACGGAGGGGCCACTGCACAGGATCGGAAAACGTTGCAGAGGGTTGTAAACTCAGCCAGCTTCATCACGGTCACTACCCTCCCCAGTATATACAGGACATCTTCAAAAGGCAATGCCTCAAGAAGGACCCCCATCCTATCTTCTGATTGCGACCACCAAGGAGGATCATGAAGACACACGCTCAATGTTTTCTTCCCCTGCACCATCAGATTTTTGATTTTTTACAGTTTTATTTATGTATTGGAATGTACTGCTGCCGTAAAACAACAAATTTCATGACCTACATTACGCCAGAGATATTAAACTGAACCTGATTCTGAAAGTGTTCACTCAATTGCATTTGGATTCTTCAGTGAAAATCCTCATTGTGCACACCAAGTACGACACACTAAATTGGAACAAGTGTGCTGGAGCCTGTGCTTCGCCCAGGAAGTGTTGGGCCCATGGACGGCGGGGAGGGGAGAGCTAAAGGGGTAGGTCCTGCGTCTCCAGCCATTGCATGGGAAAATGCTTTGAGAAGGGGAGTAGCTGGTGGAAATGAATGGGTGAGCCAGAGAACTGCTGAAGGAGCATTCCTCCTGAAAGCAGAGGAGAAGAGAAATTGCGTCTGGCATTCAAATCCCTTTGGAAGTGACAGAACTTTCCACAGCAGTATCTTCAATTTTCGCAGAAATTATGGAGAATAATCAGTTAAATTTGGAAGCAGTTAACGCGGAATGGTGAAGATAAGTTCAAAGTAAATTTATTATCAAACTACATATACAGTATGTCACCTTAAGATTAATTTCCTTGCAGGCATTTACAGGAAAGTAAAGAAATGCAGTGGAATTTATAAAGAACTATAAATAACAAAGCTTGACGGCCAATGTGCAAATTGTACAAATGATAAGAAAAAAGAAGAAACAAAGAAGTAAAAAATAATAAATAAATAATCTTGAGAACATGAGATGTAGAGTCCTCGAAAGTGAATCTATAGGTTGTGGAATCAGTTCAATGCTGAGGTGAGTGAAGTTATCTGCACTGATTCAGGAGCCTGATGGTTGTATGGTAACAACTGTTCACAATGAAAGAAATTGTATCCATGTTCTAGCTGGGAGGAGATGGGGTAAGGACAGAAGTACAGAGAGCAGCCAAGTCAACTGTGACAGAGGGAAGGTGACACATAAATAAAGAGGAAATTGTCTCACAGGAAATCCAGGGCAACATTTATCGAAATGAATCGGAAGAGTCATCAGGTCTGCACTGTATCTTCTCTATTTGTTCTCCTTCTTTACCCCCCACCCCCCACCTTTGCTGCTGCCATCAGGAAGAAGGTGCAAGAGCCTCAGGACTCACACCACCAGGTTCAGGAACAGTTACTACCCCTCAACTATCAGTCCCTTGAACCAGAGGGGATAACTTCACTTGCTCCATCACTGAAATGTTCCCACAATCTGTAGACTCATTTTCAAGGACTTTTCAGCTCATGTTATCAATATCTATTGCTTATTTATTATTATTTGTTTTTGTATTAGCACAGTTTGTTATCATTTGCATACTGGTTGAATGTCCAAGTTGGTACCGTCTTTCATTGATTGTATTATGGTTATTATTCTATTATGGATTTTCTGAGTATGCCCAGAAGAAAATGAATCTTAGTGTTCTATATGGTGACATAAATGTACTTTGATAATAAATTTACTTTGAACTTTGAACCTTGAACCTTCTTATTCTGGCGTCTGCCCCCTTCCTTTCCAATCCTGATGAAGCATCTCAACCTGAAACATCGACTGCTTGTTCCTCTCATAGATGCTGCCTGGCTTGTTGAGTTCCTCCAGCATTTTGTATGCGTTGTTCTGGATTTCCAGCATCTGCAGAATCTCCTGTGTTTACGGTTCTCTATTTCCCTCTTTTTTTGCAAGGAATTTGGTTCCACAGACGCAAACTGTTCCAGTATTTCACTCAAACTCTTAAGATTGCCTTGAATACCCCAAGAACAGCAGACATATGGGAATCGTAACAATATGTGCTGTGAGCCATTGGTGCTGTGTTTTGCACCTTGGCTCCTGAGATACACTGTCTCTTTTGGCCGTATTCATGTATGCTTGAATGACAATTAAACTTGAACTTGTTACCAACTCCATGTTTCCCTACAACAATGCTGAATAATAACAAAAAACTGCAGATGACGGATAACTGAGGTAAAATTTGAAAAAAGCTGGAAATTTTCTTCAAGTCAGGCAGCATCTGTAGAAGGAGAACACAGTTCTCACACAGAGACAGGTTCAGATGTGGAATGAGCTGCAAAACAAAGTGGTGAAGGCTGGTAGAATAGCAACATCCAAAAGCCATTTGATAAGTACATAGACGGGAGGGTTTTAGAGTGATAGAAACAGAGAAAATAGGTACAGGAGTAGGCCATTCGGCCCTTCGAGCCTGCACCACCATTCAGTATGATCATGGCTGATCATCCAACCCAGAACTCTGCACCAGCCTTCCCTCCATACCCCCTGATCCCTTTAGCCACAAGGGCCATATCTAACTCCCTCTTAAATATAGCCAATGAACTGGCCTCAACTGTTTCCTGTGGCAGAGAATTCCACAGATTCACCACTCTCTGTGTGAAGAAGTTTTTCCTAATCTCGGTCCTAAAAGGCTTCCCCTTTATCCTCAAACTGTGACCCCTCGTTCTGGACTTCCCCAACATCGGGAACAATCTTCCTGCATCTAACCTGTCCAATCCCTTTAGGATTTTATACGTTTCAATCAGATCCCCCCTCAATCTTCTAAATTCCAACGAGTATAAGCCTAGTTCATCCAGTCTTTCATCATATGAAAGTCCTGCCATCCCAGGAATCAATCTGGTGAACCTTCTTTGTACTCCCTCTATGTCAAGGATGTCTTTCCTCACATTAGGGGACCAAAACTTCACACAATACTCCAGGTGTGGTCTCACCAAGGCCTTGTACAACTGCAGTAGTACCTCCCTGCTCCTGTACTCGAATCCTCTCGCTATAAATGCCAGCATACCATTCACCTTTTTCACCGCCTGCTGTACCTGCATGCCCATTTTCAATGACTGGTGTATAATGACACCCAGGTCTCGTTGCACCTCCCCTTTTCCTAATCGGCCACCATTCAGATAATAATCTGTTTTCCTGTTTTTGCCACCAAAGTGGATAACTTCACATTTATCCACATTAAATTGCATCTACCATGAATTTTCCCACTCACCTAACCTATCCAAGTCACCCTGCATCCTCTTAGCATCCTCCTCACAGCTAACACTGCCGCCCAGCTTTGTGTCATCCGCAAACTTGGAGATGCTGCATTTAATTCCCTCATCCAAGTCATTAATATATATTGTAAACAACTGGGGTCCCAGCGCTGCGTCTTGCGGTACCCCACTAGTCACTGCCTGCCATTCTGAAAAGGTCCCGTTTATTCCCACTCTTTGCTTCCTGTCTGCCAACCAATTCTCTATCCACATCAATACCTTACCCCCAATACCGTGTGCTTTAAGTTTGCACACTAATCTCCTGTGTGGGACCTTGTCAAAAGCCTTTTGAAAATCCAAATATACCACATCCACTGGTTCTCCCCTATCCACTCTACTAGTAACATCCTCCAAAAATTCTATGAGATTCGTCAGACATGATTTTCCTTTCACAAATCCATGCTGACTTTGTCCGATGATTTCACTGCTTTCCAAATGTGCTGATATCACATCTTTGATAACTGACTCTAGCAGTTTCCCCACCACCGATGTTAGGCTAACCGGTCTATAATTCCCTGGTTTCTCTCTCCCCCTCCTTTTTTAAAAAGTGGGGTTACATTAGCCACCCGCCAATCCTCGGAAACTAGTCCAGAATCTAAAGAGTTTTGAAAAATTATCACTAATGCATCCACTATTTCTTGGGCTACTTCCTTAAGCACTCTGGGATGCAGACCATCTGGCCTGGGGATTTATCTGCCTTTAATCCCTTCAATTTACCTAACACCACTTCCCTACTAACATGTATTTCCCTCAGTTCCTCCATCTCACTGGACCCTCTGTCCCCTACTATTTCCGGAAGATTATTTATGTTCTCCTTAGTGAAGACAGAACCAAAGTAATTATTCAATTGGTCTGCCATGTCCTTGCTCCCCATAATCAATTCACCTGTTTCTGTCTCTAGGGGACCTACATTTGTCTTAACCAATCTTTTTCTTTTCACATATCTATAAAAGCTTTTACAGTCAGTTTTTATGTTCCCTGCCAGTTTTCTCTCATAATCTTTTTTCCCCTTCCTAATTAGGCCCTTTATCCTCCTCTGCTGAACTCTGAATTTCTCCCAGTCCTCAAGTGAGCCACTTTTTCTGGCTAATTTGTATGCTTCTTCTTTGGAATTGATACTATCCCTAATTTCCCTTGTCAGCCACGGGTGCACTACCTTCCTTGATTTATTCTTTTGCCAAACTGGGATGAACAATTGTTGTAGTTCATCCATGCGATCTTTAAATGCTTGCCATTGCATATCCACTGTCAACCCTTTAAGTGTCATCTGCCAGTCTATCTTAGCTAATTCACGTCTCATACCTTCAAAGTTACCCTTCTTTAAGTTCAGAACCTTTGTTTCTGAATTAACTATGTCACTCTCCATCTTAATGAAGAATTCCACCATATTATGGTCACTCTTACCCAAGGGGCCACTCACAACAAGATTGCTAATTAACCCTTCCTCATTGCTCAATACCCAGTCTAGAATAGCCTGCTCTCTAGTTGGTTCCTCGACAGGTTGGTTCAAAAAACCATCCCTCATACATTCCAAGAAATCCTCTTCCTCAGCACCCTTACCATGGTCCAAATGCAGGCAAATGGGACTAGTTTGGTGGGCATCATGGATGATCTGTTTTGGTGCTATCGCAGTATGTTGTAACGTCATGATTTGGTGCAATAGTGTGATAATTCCATGGCTGGGAGAACATAATTATTGTTTCAGGTTAAAACTTCCAACCATGGGCTCGCAGGCGGGCTGCGGAGCAGGGTAAGCAATCATACTCGTGACTATGCACGCTCCTGCCAATTAGTGTTTCATTGTGATTGTATTTAACTCCCTTCCACTCATTTCAGGTTTGTCGAATCTTGATGTAAAGCACAGGAACGTCAATGTTCCCCGCTTACCCTTGTCCTTGTTCCAGGAAAGAAGACTGCCATTTAGATTGATACTGAAGGAGTGGTACTTACTTTGTGTTAAAATACTGTTTCTGAGCTGCAGTGATGTGTTAGCTTTCAGTTTGAGAGTTTTGGCGTAGCATTTATTGTTCTTCCTTTAATTCTGCACAGTTCTTATTAAAAGCCGGTGAGCTGTTTCAGTGTCTCTCTCTCTCTGCACTTGGGCCATAACTGCACATTCTTGTCAGCAAGATTCAACCAGAAAGAAAATGTACCCAGCTGAGAGAAAACAGCTGACCATGGCCCTGACATTTATTGGTCAGATAGGAGAGAAGATACCGTCAGGCGAGGCTGCAATGGCAGAGTTGACTCTTGCAGTGCAACAGCTACTCACAGAACGACAAACCCAGCCCAGACCGAAGTACGTAGAGGAGAAGCTAACATCAGTAGAATCTAAGTTGTCTGAAGATTCTCATGCAGCGCAACAGCTACTTTCAAAGTGGCAGGCCCATTCCAAGCAGGAAGAACAAATGCCAGGCCTTATAGCGACAGTTCAGCGTCTCGCTACTGACAACTGGTAGTAGGTGGCCGCAATTACTGCTCTAACAGCTGTGGTTCGGCAGCTTACT
The DNA here is from genome assembly GCF_963921235.1 of Mobula hypostoma. Taxonomy (NCBI): domain Eukaryota; kingdom Metazoa; phylum Chordata; class Chondrichthyes; order Myliobatiformes; family Myliobatidae; genus Mobula; species Mobula hypostoma. The sequence continues at coordinate 16,309,277 of NC_086109.1, read as the reverse complement.
ACCGACAACCAGAATCCGGTGACAGCCATCACTGCTCTCGCTTCCGCAACTCAACAGCCTTCAGGCAGGTCAGTTCCACTCCCAGTATTGCCCACATCTTCCTTTTTAACAGTCTCATCAGCCTCAGCCGCTGTGCTCTGACTCCCATGACAATACCTGAGCAGGAACTGAGTACTCCTTCACCAGACAGGTACTCTGGTGACCCCGATGGCTGCAGGAGTTTTATTAAATAGTGTGAGCTGACCTTCCTACCCCAGTCAGGTCGATTTGGTGATGCTACATATGAATTGGTGAATCTCTAAGATGGACCCCCACACAGCTTGTTCAATTCTCTATGGGAACAAGGTTCCCCTGCAGCCCAGGCACCCCAGCAATTTGTAGACGAGGTCAAGAGAAATTCTGATGTTCTTGTACGGGGTCCAGAGGCTGCCCACCAACTCTTGAACCTGTGCCAAGGGAAAGGGACAGTGAGAGAACTATGTGATAAAGTTCCACATTCTTGGGGTTGAGACGGGATGGAATGAGAGCTTTCCAGCATGAGCTAAGCACAGAGGTTCTGCGCGTGATTGATGTGGGTGATGAGTAGGACAGCCTAAACGACCTGATAAACCTGGCCATTTGAATTGACAACTAGGCAGATGAATGGTGCAGAGAAAGAAAGCTACTCCTTAGATCACTGCCTGTCTTCACCCTCTCCCTCATTAACCAGGAGGTGCATGCTCCTACCTGAGGAGGAACGAGATCGCTGCAGATTCCTGCCTCTACCAGGGCAATCCAGAACACTTCCCAGCATTGCGTCCCAGTTAGCCAGTTAAAGAGGTTCTCTGTCAGCACGAAGGTGAATTCCGACTGGTTGATTCTCCCTGCAAGCACCTTCTTGTACTTGTGTAATGCACCCAGCTTCCTTATTGTGGAGATATCAGACCCATGAACTTCAGGCATTTATTGACTCCAGGGCAGTCAGGAACCTCATGGATATCTCTCTGGCTCAAAAATGGAGAACTCTGACTTGGAAATTGAGCAAGAGTATTGATGTTAAGGCTCTGGATGGTCAACCTCTGGCAGTGGTAAGATCCACCTTTCCAGAGAATCCCTCTAAGTTGTGTTAGAAGGCAATCACAACTCCCCTTCTACCTTGTTGACTCACCTTATCTTTCTATTTATCCATTCATCTGTCTTGCACTGTACTGCTGCCACAAAACAACAAATTTCACAACATATGTCAGTGACAATACACCTGATTCTGATAGTTACTGCATCATTCGAATGGGGTCACCAAACTTTACAAAGCTTATTCCTTTATTTTATCAATGTTTTAAACTTACATATGTTGCATGTGGATTGAAATGAAATTATTATTTTTCTAATTTAGATTTCTATATTAATGCATGAATGTTATATTTTTTAAAAAAACTTACACATTTGCAAATGCAATGGGGTAACCAGCAGATCACCATAAAAGGGTCCATAGGAGGTCCTTAGTTCCTGCAGCCTGTGGTCTGGCACCACTTGCAGACCATTCAGCATCATAGAACAACTATGAGACTGAAGCCATCAGGATACGAAGGGGTCAGAAAGCTGCAAAAAGAAAGTGAAACCACTGAAAACTAGGTGTTCAGAGGTGAACACTAGGTATGCGTAAGGTGTAGCAACAGTTGCCTATTATGCTCTGTCCTTCTCCTTACACAGATGATGCCTCAGGTGTTGATTGTTTCCAGTACTTTCCCCTTTCTGGCAAGCCAAATATTTTGCTTATATGCTCTGCTGTTATGAGCGTTGTTATATTTATATTGACTGTCACTTTTCATACATTACTGTTGTGTATTTGATACTAATATTTAAGTAATATTGTAAATATATTTTTAATAAGTATTCTTTGTTCATTTAAGTAATTCATTATGGGTTATATGTAAAAATATGTGAGTGGCATCCGTCATTATGCCACCACATCATGTGCGTGCCACACTAAAAGTAAAAACGAAGTAGACAACATCTCCTGGTTCCACTTTTTCTTTCAATTAGTTTTGGCATAACAATTACCACACTAACCACATGTTGAAAACACCTCATTGACTATAAAGCACTTACAGAAGTTGAGATGGAAGTGCGCTTGAATGTTCAGTTTCCAATAGTGGGACAATTGGGTCAGGGCCGGTGGTCTGTACAACCTATCTATGACTTTAACACAGTGAGTGGGCACAGTCAGTTTTCTAATGTATTAGGTCTCCTAAAGTGACAAACATATGAGAGGAGAGCTTGTGCTGGGCATCAGAAATTTCAGTTATTGATGCGGCGATGAGGAGGACACACTTAGGTGATGAAGAATTGGGAATCTTGCTGTTGGAGTTTACATTAAACAGTGTTGTGGCAGAATAGGACCAGCCAGTGAAGATACAAGTACACAAAATATTGAGAGAGAGGTTGTCATCGCTGACTAACTGGACACTGATAACTCACATTCGTTCCTCAATCATACTCTTCGCTGACCCTCAGTTCCCTTGAACCTGGTTCCAAATGATGATGTACCTTGTAAATGTCAGGACTATGGCAGTGTGTTTTTCTCCAGGTAGATTAATTGATCATTGTAAATTATCCTGTGATTAGGCTAGGATTAAATCTGGGTTGGGCTACGGTTAAACCTCCCAAGAGGACCACAACATTGTCGTAGTTTGCAGGCTTGTATGTCTCAATGACCCAGGGAGCTATGCTGGCTGGAGTCAAGGTCTTTTGCTTTGGGTCTTAGTAGGGTCACCCATGTCAAATAGGTCATAGGGTAGAGGCCTGACTAAGAGTTGTTCATCAGTCCTCCAGGTTCGGGGGGGGGGGAGGGGGGTTCAGTTTTGGCTGGTAAAAAAAAATGGTTACAGAAACAGCAATGAAGAATCGTTCTACATCTGGGTGCAATGGTATTCCTGAGCCACCACCTGGGGCTTGCAAGACTGGCAATGGTGAAAAATGAGAGGAAGCTACAGAGCTGGTGAAGGAAGCCCTGAACACCACCAGGGATAGACAACCTTCATTGCTGCCCTAAACGCCAGAAACGTAACGGGCAAAAAGTAAGTAAGTAAATTGGGGTTGCTGGTCAGTGTGGCTCATAGGGCTGGAAATAATAAATAAACAAACATACAAGTAAATAAGTAAATAAACAAGCAAGGAAATGGGACATGGTGTCACTGGTAGACAAGGTGATGCAGAAGGCTTTAGGCATGCTGGACTTCGTCAGTAGGGTCATTGAATATAGAAGTTGGAATGTTATGTTCCAGTTGTACAAGACGTTGGTGGGGCCACACTTGAAGCATTCTGTTCAGTTTCAGTGACCTTGCTATGGGAAAGACGCTATTAAGCTGGAAAGATTGCAGAGGGGATTTACGAGGATTTCAACCAGACCTGAGGGCCTGGGTTATACGAAGAGCTTGGCCAGGCTAGGTACTCATTCCCTGCGGTGTATGAGATTGAGGGGTGACCTTACAGAGGTGTATAAAACCACAATAGATTACGGTGAATGCAGACAATCTTATTTGTAGGTTTTGGCAATCAAGAGCTGGAGGGTGAAGATTTAAGCTGTGGGGGAAGGTTTTTTAGGAACATGACAGGCAAATTTGCCAGACACAGAGGATGGGTATATGGAATGAGTTGTACAATATAACTTAAGAAGTCAAAATTTCAAAGTCAAAGTAAATTTATTATTAAAGTATGCGTATGTTTCCATATACTACTTTGAGATAATTTTCCTGCAGTTATTCACAGATAAATAAATTAATACAACAGAATTTATAAAAAGCTATACATAAAGAAAGACTGACAAACAATGTGCAAAAGACAAATTATGCAAGTTAAAAAAATAAATAAATACTACTGAGAATTTGAATTGTAGAGTCCTTGCAAGTGAGTTTGTAAGTTGCGGAATTAATTTAGCGTTGAGTCGAGTGAAGCTATCCACCTGCTTTAGGAGCCTGGTGGTTGCAAGGTAAGAACCTAAGGCTCCTGTACCTCCAGTAACCTTTAATGGAAAGGTACAGGGATAGGAAAGATTGCAGTTGTGGCAAACCTATGCCACACATGCCCAAGATGGCACAAATAAAAATTTTGTTGTCATGCAGCTTGCAGTCCTGCCCCACGATTCTTTAAACCTCGTCCATAATAAAAAGATACATAATGATAGACATTACTACCAAATGAAGCAGCAAATGATAAAATTCAACTCGAAAGCAGTGAGATTTTTTCACAGGAAAGGCTTCATGCCATCTTGGCTCCAGCTAGACAGTTACAAGAACATGTGACAATGGATGATACGTTTTAAAATCCATATTATCCATGGTCACGTGTTCTTGTAACTGTTGAGCTGGTGCCAAGATGGCACGAAGCATTTCCTGTGAAAAAATCCCAGCAGACCTGCAGACCTGATGTACACATCAGTATTTGAACAGAAAATGGTTACAATAACAATGCCATTTAGAAATAATATTATTTTCCAGTTGTCTTTTAAAAAGATTAATAATAATTTTTGAACAGATTTTCTAAAATACTTCATTTATTTCAATCTGTAATGTGCAACACACACAAAATGCTAGAGGAACTCATCAGATCAGGCAGCATCGATGGAAATGAATAAACAGTTGACGTTTTGGGCCACATTTTGTGTGTGTTGCTTTGGATTTCTAGCATCTACAGAATTTCTTGAGTTGATGTTTCTTATAGTTTTAATAATTGTAAAAACAATGAATGCATGCAAATAAAAAATATGATTCATACTTTTCCTTAAAAAAGTCCGTCATTATTTTTACTAATTTATTAATCAATGATAATCTCTGGTCAAATTTACTATGGGACATGACAGAATTATTTTAGAAGTTTATCACCAATTTGGACACACATTCTCAAAAAGGTTCATCTCTCCTGATTTTGAGAGATATGGCAAGCAACTGAGACTAGTGCAATATGACCCCATGATACCCCCCTAGGAGAATCATGCATAAGTACTGTTTGTTCATGCTCAAAGCTAGAAAACACTTGCTTGACAGAAATGAATAGTAAATGTAGACCAAACCTCTGCAGTCCTTTTGTCTATTCAACACCTTCAGATCATAATAACTGCTCCAATTCACTCAAACAGCAAATGCTTATAATGTTATCAATCTGAAAAAAAACCTCTACTCCACCCTCTTATCCTTCCTCCCGTGACTTTTAACTAGCCATCTTTTTTTTCTCTTGCACCTTTGTCCTTCTGTTATTTACTAATTGTCAGGCCTGCACAGGCAGGCACCTCCCAGTCTCCACACATCTAACAGGAGTCACCTGCCACTCATTTCCAACTCATCACCGGCAGCCTATTTAAACCCTCCTCTCATCCACAGTCCTTTGTTCACCCATCCAACCAGCTAACCTCTACCAGTTGTTCCTAGCCTTCAGTTACCTCGTTGCCTTGTTGTATTTAGTATCTGTTCTCTCTTGTTTTGTAGCCCTTCATGTCTTGTTATTTTGCAGTTTATTTATTAGTAATTGGTCACTGATAAATAGTCTTCGCTGCTCTGTGCTTGGGTCAAGCCTTCTCTGCATTTTCTAACAATAACACATACTTCCTTGCATGGATTTTTTTTTGAAAACTCTTATCTTCATTTAGTCTTTCAAGTTATGAATTGTGTGCAGGAAATATATTTCCATATGAGGATGTCACCATTACTGCAAATACCAGCATTTAATGTCTATCCTTAATGCAACCGAAAAGTCAGTGACAAACTCCTGCTTGAGTGGCCACCATCCCTGTTGTGGTAAAGGTATTGTGACAGTGTCACTCACTAGTTAGGACTTTGCCTTTGAACCAGCAAAGATGCGCTGGTGAAACTCAGTGACTACTTGTCGACGCCACACAAAATAAAGAAAACAACTAAATACTGTACTATTCATACTTCTTCTGTTAAATGATCACTGGAAACAATCGCCTGTAACTTATCTGTCAGAGTTGAATTTTTGACGTTTTTGTGATGTGGACGGAAGTCTCGAAGATGCAGGACGGTTGTGGCGTGGCATTTCCGGCTGAATCGAGACAGCAAAATCCGTGTTGGAGGGTGGGGAACGAGGTAATGTATGGCCATTGCTGGGGCAGACTTCGAGGCAATTGGATGTGGCAGGACTGAGGTGAGGTGAGGCAGAGTCGAAGGGAGCCCAGGCCCAAGAGTGAGGAAGGATCTGAGGTTTGATTGAATTAAGCACTGGGCGGAATTGGAAATGTTGCGTACGGGCCAAATTGAGGTGGTGGGGCTCGGGTCTGCGAACATATCGAAGTGTCAGGGTCTGAATCCAAGAGCGAGGATCAACCCGAGGTTTGGATGATTTAAACACCGGGCTAGATTGAAAAGGTCAGGGTCTCGTGCCGGAGACAAGGGATGGTCCACCTCAACTTGCTGCTCCATGATCTGAGATGGTGGCCTGCAGCCATGGGCTCCTGAATCAGCTGCAGTGATGCCTGGCTTCATGTCTGTGACTCACTTTTGTAAACTTCAGTTCTGCATGCCATTTGCCTACTTTATTGTTTGTTTCTCTGCACATTGAGTGTGCTGATTGTTTAATTGTCTTCTTTCTTTAATGGGTTCTATTGGGTTTCTTTGTTTTCTGGCTATCTGTAAGGAGACAAATATCAGAGTTGTATAAACTATACATACTTTGATAATAAATGTGCTTTTATCTTTGAACTTTGAAAGGAAAATTGTATATGGCACAGAATGGCAATAAAGGAATGGTAAAGTAAGCTCTGGATGTAATTTTCCTATTATTTTTAAAAAATCTGTCCTGTTACTGATCATGGAAGGACTGAGTTGGTGAGGATGCTCCTCGGTTATTGTACACCCCAGGAGGTCACACGAATGGCAACAGTCCTATTGGTTTTAAGGAATGTATAGAGCAGTACATAACACATTGACTATAAATGTTAGAATGAAAGGGATCACACAGTTTACTCTTGTAATTTTAATTATGAATAAAGTTTATTTTGATATATTAGGCACGTGGCCAAGTGGTTAAGGCATTCGACTAGCGATCTGAAGGTCAGGAGTTCGAGCCCCAGCCGAAGCAGCGTGTTGTGTCCTTGAGCAAGGCACTTAATCACACAGTGCTCTGTGACGACACTGGTGCCAAGCTGTTTCGGCCCTTGCCCTTCCCTTGGACAACATCGATTTCATGGAATGGGGAGACGGAGACTTGCAGCATGGGCAGCTGCTGGTCTTCCATACAATCTTGCCCAGGCCTGCGCCGTGGAGAGTGAAGACTTTCCAGACACAGATCTATTGTCTCGCAAGACTAACGGATGCCTTTAAGTTTAAGGTACATTAGAAAATTACCGTGTGTATACAAAGCCTTGTGCATTTCGTGGCAATCTATCCCAATCCCTGTAGTCCACCACTTGATAGTTTCTGTAGCTATCATAGCACCATTACTAGCTATGCCTTTACATGCAAGGATCAACGTTATGGAATTGGCTCCGTAGACTTCTCTGCCTCTCTTTCCAACTGGCAGTTGCCTATCTTACTACTCCTTATGTGGTTCAAAGTCAGTTTCTTGTTTGATAACATTCCCATGAAGCACCTTGGGGTGCTTGCAGTATCTGTGTGTATAATAGCTGTTGCGCTGTGTGTGAGATTCCTGAGTATGCACACCGTTAATGTGCGTTTCAAAGTGAGCCTGTTCAACTGCAGTTAGATACAATTGTCAGTTCTAGACTGCTTCAACTACTGTGTTTAATGTTTAATATTCTGAGTGTTACTTGCTCTTTCTTTGTCATTTGCACAACTTGTTCCTTTTTTTTTGTATAGTGGGTGTTTGATATTTTCTTTGAACGGATTCCATGGTGTTTCTTTGTTTTGTGGCTGCCTGCGGGAAGACATATCTCACGGTTGTACACTGCATGCATACTTCGATAATAAAAGTACTTCGTATCTTGGAATTTGCTTGGGGTAGTCAGTTCAAAGATCACATTCCTTTGACATGGGCATTGGTGGCAAGTGATATCATCAAAATGAAGAAGAACAATAAAAGTAAAGAAAGACAAGCATACTCCCGGACCAGCATACAGGGACAGAGAAAAGTGTAAGGTGATGCATTTTGGGGAGTCAAACCAGAATAAGATGCATCCTATGAATGGTAGAGCACCGTGCAGTGTAATGGAACAGAGTGACCTAGGAGTACAAGTGCTTAGTTCATTAAAAGCAGCATCACACGGAGACAGGGTGGGAGAAGGGCGTTTAGTATGCTGGTCTTCATCTGTCAGGGCATTGAACATATGAGTTGTTACATTATGATGCAGTTGTACAAGTCATTGCTGAGGCCACACTTGGAATGCTGTGTTTGGTCATCCTGTTGTAGGTTAAACTGGAAAGAGGCCAGAAAGGATTTAGAGCATATTGCCAGGACTAGAGGCCTTGAATTACAGAGTGTGGCTGGCAGGTTAAGTTTTTATTCCACGGAGCATGGGAGAATGAGGAGAAATGTTACAGAAATATTCAAAATTATGACAAGCATACTGTAGATAAGGTGGATGGTAGGGGAAGACCAAATCTAGGGGGCATGGATTTAGGATGAAAGGAGAAAGATTTTAAAGTGATCTGAGAGATAACTTTTGCACAGAGAAGCTGGTGAGTATATGGAATACTGTAAGCTGTCAGAGAAAGTGGTCAAGTCAGGCGCAGTAGTATCATTTAAGAATCATTTGGTTAGGTATATGGAGGAGCAAGGCATAGGGAGGTATAGGCTGAATGCAGGAAATTGAGACTAGCTGAGTGTGCACAGTGGTCAGCATGGACTTGTTGGGCCGAAGGGCCTGTATCTGTGTTACATTGCTCCAAGACTCCATTACTCTACACCATAATCCTTGAAGTTTAACTTATCTGTTTAATTCTGAATGCAAATACAGAGATCTGCATTCTCTCTGGAGAGAGCCATAAGGCAGGATAATAGTTCTGATGAAAGATCATCACCTTGAAGAACTAATCTTGTTCCTCTCTCCACAAGCACTATCTGACCAACTAAGTGTTTTGAGCATTTGTTTTTTTTTAAAATTTCAACTATCTAGTATCTGCATTTGTATTTTGTTTTTGCTGTATGATACCACATCCAGCGCTGTAAGGTGGCAAGCCTGGGATAGATTGCCCCCTAGAGGCTAAAGTATGACGTGCAGTTACTAACCAGGAAAGTTCCTGTGAACTTCAGAAAATTACATCTACCTCAAAGACAATTGCTGTATCAGACCATAGGCGGCCCTAAGCATCTGGGGGTCCGTTTCAAGAGTTAATGTGGGGCCCTACCCCCGCTTCCCAAACAAAAAGAAAGAAAAAAAGCGAATATTCAAGTTGGTTTGCATCAATAATGGTATAATTTCGGACTTAAACGTTGATGCATTGTATGCACTTTCTGCATAATGGACAGACAGCTCAACATAATCCAAACAATTCTCTTAATTAAAACTGAAACAATGACATTTTTTGCTTTGGAGTGAGAAGCTTCGCCCTTTTCAGCATAGTGCATTGAATGGCACTATGTGTTAGGTATCAGCTGACACAAGAACAGCTTAAACAATTTCCCTCTAACTAAATTAATAACAAAAGCAATGTCATATTTAATGAAAATTCACACTTTATTTATTCAATGAACAGTGTCTGAAAGTTAACTACTGGAAGTTTACAACAAACTGCATCGCGCGCTCTTTCAGCACCACGGACAGCTCACGTAAGGCCTGGAGAGCGAACACACACACACACAGTGAGAGAGAGAGAACGCAAGCGGGAGAGAGAAATTACGATTTGTGAAAATGCCGCCTAATCGCCTATACACATTTTGAGTGAAATACGTGGTTTATTTTATTATTTTAATTATAAACTTTATTTCTGCTAAAAATGTGTTAAAAAACTTACCACTAGAACTTCACCACCCTCCAGTGCTTGAGTGTTGAGAATGCTTTAATGAGCTCATCTTTGTCCAGCGATCTTGTTATTTCATGCTCTATTGATATCTGAGCAAGAGCTGACAGACGCTCCTGGAGCATGGAGTCACAATGGCGGGGGCATTAAGAGCAAGGGTGGACCCAAATGCAAGACACATCTTGAGGTTAATTAAATTTAGTTTATTGTTTGATATCAGGAGAGCTAGGCAGGAGCAGGAGTAGCGAACTGGACAAGGACTGAGGACTACGACTAGGCTGGGACCAAGGGTTTGGGCTAGGACTCGGAATCGGCTCCCAGAACTAGAGGAGACATGAAGAGGCTAGGGTATGGACTCCGAGCCAGAGACTGGGCAAGGACCCAGTACCTGGGTCTTGCCTCGGGCTCGGAGCCCAGAACCAGGCAAGGACATGACATGGGCTAGGGAGAGGAGGAACATGGGAACACAGAGCCTCGGTCTCGGGGAGCAGGTACATGGAACCATGGACATATACACAGAAAACAGAGTCGGGATCGCTCCTTGGGTACGGGACATAGGGCCGGGACTCGCACACAGAACGGACAGCCGGGACCCCTCCTTGGGTACAGGACATAGGGCCGGGACTCATGACCCTCCACGGGGCAACGGCAAGACGGCCTGATTTACCCCACAGAGACGAGGACAGGACAAGACAAGACCAACACGAATGAACACCAGACAGTATCTAACTAGCTCTGGCGATGGAACTAGACCAAAGTGCAGGCGGGGGCTGCAAATGAGGGCTAGAGGCGAGAGGGGCAGAGAAGGGGGTAGGACAGGAATCACAGACCACCAGGGCCAGGACTTGACTCAGAACTGGGACGGCCACCGGGGCCAGGAGCCTGGACGTGGTACTTGGACGCCGCCGGGGACAGGAGCCTGGACGTGGTACTTGGACGCCGCCGGGGTCAGGAGCCTGGACGTGGTACTTGGACGCCGCCGGGGCCAGGAGCCTGGACGTGGTGCTTGGAACCTCCGGGTAGTGCTGAGCTCTCAACTCGGCCCGGGAACAGTAGACAGCAGCTCTTGATTCTCTCCGGCGGGTTAACTGACGGACCCACCTTGATGAGGAAACTTTGCAGGCTCGCTTCGGCGAGGTAACTGGACAGGGTTGCTCCAGTGAGGAAAGGCGAATTACCGGCACTCGCCTCGGGTGGAGACAAGGCTTTCTCCGACCAGATGACATTGGCACGCCATGACTTTGCAGACGCTCCCACACCGAAAGCCGAAGACTATAAACTACTAGTTCAGCCGAGTGTTAATTGCCTCTAATCACCAAAGTCGAGGGACACAGGAAAACAGGGAATCAATGGTCCGGATCGTAACAAAACAAGCTAAATTTAAAGGGACCCCGATCCGGCCCATGACACCTGATTGTTCTCAGATGCATTTTGATGAGCTTTAGCCTCAAAAAACTTCTCTCTCCACTCGTTACAGTCCCAGGCACTGTCAGCATGAGTCTTAGAGCAATGGTGAGGTTAGGATACAGTTCAACTAGATTGTTGCTGTATATGTAGCTCAGAATCTGCAGGCCAGCGGTTTCTTTTGCAGGCACGACACTGACAGCAGCCGACACCTCGCGCAAAAGGTCCTCAGCATCCACATCACCAAGTGTCCTCTCCATGTTTACGCAGCTGTCTTTCAGTGTGCGACTTTGGGTGGCTTTTTTCATTTCCTCTCTTCCATAAATGAAGCCAAACAGACTGTAAAATGACTCCATCAGCTTGAAATGCTCACTAATGCCTGTGATGGCAGAGTCCACAGGTGGAAGGAAAGCTTCTCTCTTGTACCGTTCCTCCGGTGCCACTGTCAGGGAAGGATCTGCACTTTGGGACTCGTACTGTATGTAACTGGCATTTTGGTTTTCTGATTCGTGCAGCAGGAAAGACCATTGGCATCCCTATCGCTTCAGCTATGTCTCTGGCATCTGTTTGGGCAGATGAAAGGCCGTCCTCTCTGCATTCCTTGAGAAATTTCAGAACGTATTCCACCTCGCGCCGTAGCACATCGATTCCCACTTGTGGGCTCTGAAGCAGCTTGCTGACACGATTCACCTCGTAAAACGTTGTACCAGATGATAACAGTCAACCGGAATTTCCATGACATGGTCTCCCGTTCTAGGCCTCTGGCTGCAGATGTGGTTTCACTGTCACCTTTCTGTGTGGCCTGCTCAATCAGTGACAGGAGCGCATTGCCAACATCGGGAAGCTGGGAGCGCAGCACTTTCACACTTCCCACGCGGCACTCCCATCGCGTGTTGGATATGGCCTTGAGGGTCATCTGTGGCACGTTCTCCTTGAAAAGCTCCCATCTCTGTGTCGATGAGCTAAATACTGTGTATAGACGTGGCAGCACCCCAAAGAAGCTCACAGACCCCACTGCTGATTTTGCAGCATCGACAATGACTAGGTTTAGGCTGTGGCTAGCGCACGGCGTGAGCAGTGCTTTCTGGTTAATATCTAGCACCTTCTTCTGCACCCCGCTATTTTCCCCCCGCATATTGCTCCTGTTATCATATACCTGCCCCATGCATTTTGAGATATCTAATCCTAACTTCTCCATATGCGTTAAGAAAATGTCGGTTAGGTCTGCACCTGTTGTGTCAGGCACTGGTAGGAAACCGACAAAATGCTCACTAACAGTAGCTCCGACATTGACTTGGCCCGTGACAATGTGCAGTGTCACAGAGAGCTGCTCTATGTGTGCAGCCTCAGGGGTGCAGTCCATTATCACCGAGTAGTAACGTGATTGTTTTACTCTCTCTGTTATCGCTTCCAGTGTCTTGTCTCCAATAAGTGTGAATAACTCATTTTGTATGGTTTTCCCCATGTAGTGGTCAGCAATCTCTTTTTACTCTGCTCGTCTGACATGTTCGCTCATCATTGGGTCGAACTCGGCAAGCGGCTCCACCAGACCTAGAAAGTTCCCATTATTTGATTCATGTAGGGTGGAATTGTGGCCACGGAAAGCAAGGTTTCGTTCTGCAAGGTGACAGACTAAGGCAATGAACCTCTTCATGACATCATTCCAGTGTTTTTTTCCAGCATTTGCATTTCTTGGTACGTGCTGTCAATGGCACTGTGCGTTCTTAAGCGCGTTTCCAGCTCGTGCCAGCTATCCATGTTGGCACGGTGTGCATTTGACTTCTCATGATCCTGGAGTGTGAGAGTGAGTCGCTCTCACTCCTTGAAACCTCCGCAAGTGAGACTGTGATTTCGCTTGCCAAACAGGGTACAGCAGAAACAGAAGATTGAATCAGATGATTCTGAGTACACTAACCATGACCAATGAATGGTTTCTCCATTTCTCATCTTCATAAGATATCTGTCTTTGGTAAAACGATGGCGTGATTGGCTCTGTGGAAAGTTAATGCCCTCTAACTGAACGGGACCTCTCCTAATAATGTCGATTTGTTGGTCACTGGTAATATGTGTTGGCCAACGTACCGGATCGGTCTCTGTGAATGTTAGTGGGGCTTTCTCTCTGTCTGGTGTGCTGGTGGCGGCATCTCCCTCACCTGTCTCAGTTGTAGGACTGTCATCATGCTGTGGTGCTTGTTCATCAAACAAAGTTTGGTCATCATTATCACCATCTGTTTGAGTAGAATTGTTCATCTCATTTTCATTGCTCTGATCATCAACATCTCCTGTACCATTTACACTGTCACTTGGCACTGCACCCCACGCTGTGACGATGGTGCAGCAGCAACTGCAGTCGGTGGGCCTTCTACAGATGCTGGACCAAAGAAAGATGTAACTTTTGGGAGACTATTTAGGCGTTTTGTTTTGTTTTGTTGTCTAATATTTTCCGTTTTTCAGCACCACTAGGATAGGAACGTTTCATTTTCCTCTCATTGATAAGTAGCCTTCTTTGTTAGCAGCAATGTTTACAAGTGAAGTAAATATTTTAATGTATTTTCTCCGTTGTCAGTCAGCGAGCGCCCACTGGTGGTTCGGCTGGCAATAGCAGGAGAATATTGTGGGGTCTGGGAGCTGTGCATTAAATTTTTGCATGTCAGTTGGGGGCCCCTGGGAGGGCAGGGCCCGTTTCAGTTGAAACGGGTGAAACATAGCTAAGGCCGCCTATGCATCAGACTCCGCTCATGCCTGACATGCATATTGATATCTCTGTGGGGGCAAGTGTGTTTACCTATAGTGAAGCAACAATTAAATTCTAAGCTAATTGCTCCTTCAAGTGCAAGAGACATCTTTAACTATCAATACCATAGGTTTTGAAGATCTACAAGACCACAGGAAAAGGTTGGTGTGCAGACAGACAAATGATAAAATTGATATACAGCTACTGATATGCTGGACCTAATACCTGAATGAGCATGTAGACTGCGGGAGTGATGACGTGGTAGACTTGGTTAGCACAACAATTTATCTCTCTATAAGGAGTTTTGTACATTCCCCCTGTGACTGTTTGGGTTTCCTCCAGATGTTCCAGTGTCCTCCTACATTCCAAAAGATGTACAGTTAGTGTTAGTGAGTTGTGGCCTTGCCTCGTTAGTGCCAGAAACATTGTGACACTTGTGAGCTGTCCCCAGTACAATCCTCAGACTGTGTTGGTTGTTGACGTAAGTGACACATTTCACTGAATATTTCAATGTACATGTGAGAAATAAAGCTAATCTTTATATATTATAACATCTATCATCAAAGGTTCCCACTACCATGCCTTCTTCTTGTGGCTGCTGTCGGGGAGGAGGTACAGAAGCTTGAAGTCTCACACCACCAGGTTCAAGAACAGCTACTTCCCTTCAACCATTCAGCTCTTGAACCAATACGTATAGTTGTAATCAATATAGCAACACCATAACACTTTTCTAATACAATGGACATTTTTTTGGTGCTTTTTCTTTTATAATTTTGATCATTTATGTTTAATTTTCTTTCAGTGGTCTCTTGTCTGCTGATGCTCTTTGCAATGCTGAAAATTCCAAAGCAGTACACACAAAATGCTGGAGGAACTCAGCAGGTCAGGCAGCATCTATGGAAATGAATAAACAGTCGATGTTTCAGACCAAGCACCTTCATCAGGACTGAAAAGGAATGAGGGAAGATACCAGAATAAAAAGTGGGAGGAAGGGGAAGTAGGCAAGTTAGAAGGGCTGGAGAGGAAGGAATCTGATAGGAGAGGAGAGTGGACCATAGGAAAAAGGTTATCAATAAGTTGCTGGACTTCGTCACTCTTAGTGTTCACCATCTTTAGGTCACAGGCTCTCTGCTGGATATTGGCCTCTTGCTGCCTCTGGAGTAACAGGTCTTCCTGACAGATACAACCCATCCTGTAAACAAAGCGACACTCACAACACGCTGGAGGAACTCAGCAGGTCGGGCAGCATCCGTGGAAAAGATTGGTCGACGTCTCGGACTGGAACCCTTCGTCAGGACTGTAGGGGGAAGGGGCAGAGGAAGAAACATCAGGCTCTAACTAGTAGAGGATGTAACTAGTAGAATGGATAGGGGAGAACCAGTGGATGTGGTATATTTGGATTTTCAAAAGGCTTTTGACAAGGTCCCACACAGGAGATTAGTGTGCAAACTTAAAGCACACGGTATTGGGGGTAAGGTATTGGTGTGGGTGGAGAATTGGTTAGCAGACAGGAAGCAAAGAGTGGGAATAAACGGGACCTTTTCAGAATGGCAGGCGGTGACTAGTGGGGTACCGCAAGGCTCAGTGCTGGGACCCCAGTTGTTTACAATATATATTAATGACTTGGATGAGGGAATTAAATGCAGCATCTCCAAGTTTGCGGATGACACGAAGCTGGGTGGCAGTGTTAGCAGTGAGGAGGATGCTAAGAGGATGCAGGGTGACTTGGATAGGTTGGGTGAGTGGACAAACTCATGGCAGATGCAATTTAATGTGGATAAATGTGAAGTTATCCACTTTGGTGGCAAAAATAGGAAAACAGATTATTATCTGAATGGTGGCCGATTAGGAAAAGGGGAGGTGCAACGAGACCTGGGTGTCATTATACACCAGTCATTGAAAGTGGGCATGCAGGTACAGCAGGCGGTGAAAAAGGCGAATGGTATGCTGGCATTTATAGCGAGAGGATTCGAGTACAGGAGCAGGGAGGTACTACTGCAGTTGTACAAGGCCTTGGTGAGACCACACCTGGAGTATTGTGTGCAGTTTTGGTCCCCTAATCTGAGGAAAGACATCTTTGCCATAGAGGGTGTACAAAGAAGGTTCACCAGATTGATTCCTGGGATGGCAGGACTTTCATATGAAGAAAGACTGGATGAACTGGGCTTGTACTCGTTGGAATTTAGAAGATTGAGGGGGGATCTGATTGAAACGTATAAGATCCTAAAGGGATTGGACAGGCTAGATGCAGGAAGATTGTTCCCGATGTTGGGGAAGTCCAGAACGAGGGGTCACAGTTTGAGGATAGAGGGGAAGCCTTTTAGGACCGAGATTAGGAAAAACTTCACACAGAGAATGGTGAATCTGTGGAATTCTCTGCCACAGCAAACTGTTGAGGCCAGTTCATTGGCTATGTTTAAGAGGGAGTTAGATATGGCCCTTGTGGCTACAGGGGTCAGGGGGTATGGAGGGAAGGCTGGGGCGGGGTTCTGAGTTGGATGATCAGCCATGATCATAATAAATGGCGGTGCAGGCTCGAAGGGCCGAATGGCCTACTCCTGCACCTATTTTCTATGTTTTCTATGTTTCTATGTTTCTTGAAACTGAGGGAATAATTTCACTCAGTTTCACTTGCCCCACCAACTGAATGGTTCCCGCAAACTAGTGACTCACTTTCAAGGACTCTTCGCATGTTCTTGATATTTATTGCTGATTTATTTATTGTAGTTATTAATTATTTTTTTCCTTTCTTTTGTATTTGCACAGTTCGTTGTCATTTGCCCGCCCTGTTGGTGGGGTCTTTCATTGATTCTATTATGGTTACTGGATTTATTGAGTATGCCCACAAGAAAACAAATCTCAGGGTAGTATATGGTGATGTATATGTACTTTGATAATAAACTTTGAACATGGCATCAGATAAACAAAATTCACAAGAGAAACATAAATTGCAAACAATTTTTACAAAAAGGTCCACACTTGTATCAAAAAAAATGTCCATTGTAGGTCAAAGTGTTGTTATACTGAGGTAGTGATTAGAGTTGTGGATGAAGGGAAGCGGCTGTTCTTGAACCTGGTGCTATTGGACTTTAAACTTCTACACCCTCTGCCTGATGGTTACTGTGAGAAGATGGCACGGCCCAGGTGGTGGGGATCATTGGGGGTCAATGACTTTAACCTGAGGCTGTGCCTCAAGTAGATTCTGCCGATGGTGAAGATGGAAATGCCCGAGATGTGTTGGGCTGACTCCACTACATTCTGCGGCTCCTTACAAACAGGAGTTGCCGGAAACACTCAGCAGGTCAGACGGCATCTATGGAAAGAGAAGCAGTCCTGATGAAGGGTCTTGGCCTGAAATGCCGACTGTTCAACATGCTGCCTGAGCTGCTGAGTTCCTCAAGTGTTTTGCATGTGCTACCTCACAGTTAATGCTTCATCAGAACTGGGAAGGAGAGAAAACAAGTCAACTTTTAGTTGCTAAGTCTCGACATGTTTCTGTCGCTCTACGATGAATGGCTGTGTGAGTTGTCCATCCTGTGTACCAAGAATCAGAATCATAGTCTGGGGTCATTGCCTCTTCAACCTTGGGTGCCATAGCTTGGAAATATCTGGAATTCCAAGTTCAATTCTGATGCCGTCCTATAAGGAGTCTCTGTACGTCCTCCCTGTGGAATATGTGGGTTTTCTCCAGGTTCTCTGGTTTCCTCCCACAGTGCAAAGATATACCGGGTAGGGTAATTGGTCATTGCAAGGTGTCCCGTGGTTAGGTTAGGGTTAATCAGGTTTATCAGGGTTGCTGGTGCGGTGTGAGTCAAACGGCCAGAAGGGTCTACTCTGCTCTGTATTGCTAATTAAATAAACTTATTTAGGTTTTTGCCTTTAGTGTCCTGAAGAGCGTAAACAAAATATTTTTCCATATACCTTACTTCTCAGCACCTCAACTACATAACCAGCTTTTCAGTCAAGGATTCCTTCATCAGGACTGATGAAGGGACTCCAAAATGAAAAGTTAACTGTTATATTTTTAACTACAAAACTTTAAAAAAAAACTAATTGAAAGAAAAGCAAGAGAGCCCGGAGATAACTTGTCTACGTTCGTTCTTTATTTTAAGCGGGGCACGCACATGTCACATGGTAGCACCATGACGTATGCACTTTACATTATTTTTACATATAACCCATAATGAATTATTTAAATGAACAAGAATGATTAATCAAATTACAATATAACTGAAATAATACTAAAATATTAGATACACAATGTTCCACCCTGCTTAACTATAAACTCCAGCTCAATATAGAATGCATTCTTAGTATATTATATACCATGATACAACTACCATATACAGACAGCCACAGCATAGTAAATTTAAATTGTCCCTTTCAGGCCTAAAGATTTAATCACTGTGGAGGATTTCTTACTCTTGTGTGTTAAGTCTTTCTTGAAAGGGTGATCACTTTGCTTGGCAGGTGAGACTTGTAGCTGTGAAACCTCAGGTTCTGTGGCCTCCTCCGTGATGATTGTACAAGTTGACTCTGCGACTGCAGGAAGTGGTTCTGACAGCTCTGGCCACCTCTCTTCTCTAACAATTGTCTCTACTTTCCTCAGCTGATTGATGTGTCGTCTCCTGATGGTATCAGACACAATCTCCACCGTGTAGAAGAATGGTCCAGTTCTGTCCTTAATCTTACCGAGTACCCATTTTTTAATGATCTCTGTAGTCCCTTGCTAAGATGGTTGGTCGAGGAGTGAAACATCAAATCTCCTTGTATGAGGAGCCCTCAATTTGTCTCAGCTATTTGTTCTGCATTCTTCTTCTGAGACTGGCTTTGAGGAGATCCAAGTGTGAATGCAAGGGGCAGCCTGGGAACAGCTTAATCAGTCAGTTGTTGGTTGTGGAGTATGCCGCATTACGATATTCAAGGAGGAGATGATAAAATTCTGGTTTAGTGTTACTGTAGTGCATTCTGCTGACAATGCTAACAGTGCATTCTTTAGTTTCTGGACAAACTTTTTTGTCTTCCCTGTGCAGTCCATTTATTTTTGTCTGCCCAACATGCTGTTTGTATGTCCTACTTTATTGCATTTTCTGCAAGTTTCACCTTTCAACCTGCATTGGTCTGATGAATGTGAGCCCCTGCCACAATGATAACACAATTTGTTTGGCCAGGGCAGTTTTTGTTTAGCCATTGCAATTTTGTTCACACTCACTTTCATTCCTGACTGCAACTTAGTTGTGTCTTTGTCTTCCTTTTCCATTGATACAGCAATTTCTACTGCTGTTACGAGCCATTTTTGAATATTTTCTTGTAAGATTCCACAAACTATATGATCTCTCAGTACATCATTAAGCCCATCACTAAACTGGAAATGCTCAGAAAATCTCTTCAATTCAGCCAGATATGCTGAAATGGACTTCACTTCATTTTGATTCCGCTTATGAAACCTAAAGTGTTCTGCAATCAACAGTAGTTTCAGTTTTAAATGTTCCTGTATTACTTCCACAATAGCAGCAAAGCTCATTTCAGCTGGTTTGGTTAGAGCAGTTAAACTTCTAAGTGACGTGCCTGGTGTAAATCCAATGCACTCAGCAAAATTGGCATCCGATTCTCGTTGGGCATTCCATTTGCTTTAGAATGCTGCGCAATTAGCTCTGGATTCGATATCCAGTTATCTGTTGTGTAATCAAACGTGTCAGTTTTTCTGACGTAGCCAGCCACTTTTGCCCTTTCTTTTTGTGATTACAATCACCCAACACTCACTGTTCATGAACCCATGAATTCTTCCATGCTCTGCCTTTTTGATTTAACTTGGCTGTGTTTCCTTTTTTGAAGACATGCAGCTCTGAAAAAAAAACATGCTACACTTTTTAAAAACTCAACTGTTTCTTGCTGCGCTTATTTTAAGCTCGAGCATCTCACTGCACTACAGCAAGTAGTCAGTCGACTTGGGTTCATTTAAAACTTTCTCATTGCCACTGTTATGTTTTATAACTCCGAAATATAGAAATTAATTGAAAGGATAAACAAGGCAACCAGGAGGTAACTCATGTCTGTTCATTTTTTTCGTTTTAAGCAATGTGCGCACATATCACGTGGCAGCATCATGACGCATACATTGTTGTATAACCCATAATAAATTGTTTAAATGAATAAGAATGCTTAATCAAACAATATGTTTACAATATTACTCAAATATTACTAAACTGTTAAATACACAACATTAACTCCATCCTTTTCTACAGTTGCTATCTGACCTGCCTACATTTTCTGTTTTTATTTCATATTTCCAATATCTGTAGTTTTTATAAAAATACTTTTTCCCTTTTAAATCTGCTTTCCTTAGGCAATGCGTTACAGGTCACTACACACATAGAACAAAATTTTGCTTTTCTTCCCATTGGTATCTTATCATCAATTTTGGAAACATTACTCAGACTGATAAAGTAAACCAAGCATCAAAATACTTAACAAGATGAAGACTTACTTCAGTTTATTGTAAATTGATGTGATGCATCAGTCAAAGATTGGTGGCAAAAGTAAAGAGGATGAAGAAGAGACCTTCAATGAAGAGACCCACGTGAGAGAAAGGAGGGAAAACTCAAAGCAGAATCTCCCAAAACATCTACAGATACAATGGCAAAATGAAGCAGAAACAGGAGGCTGATAATAAATATAAGGTTTCTGACAAAAGAGAGAACAAGCAGCAATACGAGACCCAAACAGTCCTTCCAGGTGATGCGACACTTCACCTGTGTCTGTTGGGGTCACCTGTGTCTGAGTTTGGTGCTCTGGTGTGGCCTCCTGTCTATCGATGAGACCCGACGTAAATTGGGAGAGCACTTTGCTGAGAGCCTACATTCTCCCAGTGGCCACCCATTTTAATTCCACTTCCCATTCCCATTCCAATGTGTCCATCCATGGCCTCATCCACTGTTGTGATAAGGCCACATTTAGGTTGGAGGAACAACTTGTATTCTGTTTGAGAAGCCTCCAATGTGATGGCATGAACATTGATTTCTCAAACTTTCAGTAATGCCTCTGCCCCCACCCCCACCCATCACCATTTTCCATCCCTTTTTCCTCGCTCATGTTATCTCCTTGCCTGTCCATCGCCCCCTTCTGGTGCTCCTACCTCCTCCCCCTTTTGGCTTTCTCCCATGGCCTTCTGTCTCTTTCATCAATCAACTTTCAAGCTCTTTGCTTCATCCCTCCCCCTCTAAGTTTCACCTATTGCCTGGTGTTTCTCTCTCCTCAACCCTCACCTTTCAAACCTACTCCTCAGCTTTTTCTCTCCAGTCCCGCCGAAGGGTTTGGGCCTGAAACGTCGACTGTGCTTTTTTCCATAGATGCTGCCTGGCCTGCTGAGTTACTCCAGCATTTTGTGTATGTTGCTCAGATTTCCAACATCTGCAGAGTTTCTCTTGTATGTACCAAGGAGATCTAGTGAGGGAATATAGGACTGGTTCAGGTTGCTTGGCGAGGACATGTTAGGTCAAAGTCAAGTTTATTGTCATTTAACTATATACATGTATATAATGTATAGAAATGAGACAAGGTTTCTCCAAACCTGGGTGTAAAGCACATTAGTACACATAACACATATAACACATGATAACTTATGAAGGTAAGGGTAAAATCTACAGATGAATCGCACATAAATAGCAAACTAAAGTACATTAATATTAACTATTGTAGGGGAAAGAACAGATTAAGCTGTGACACTTTGAATATGATGTGGCAGGAAGTTCAGAAGCCTAATGGCCTGGGGGAAGAAATTGATGGTAGAAAGTCAAAGGATGGATGGGTGTGATCCTTTATAATACTAAGGGCCCAGCATTTGCAGTACTCCTGATAAATGTCCCCAATAGATGTTAGGGAGACCTCTATGATCCCCTCAGCTGTTCTCACAGACCTAAAGGCCCTGTTTCCATGCTTGATAAATTCTATAAGAAACAGGGAGAACAATAAGGGTATTATTATTAATAACAATAATAATAATAATCCAGAATCACCACAGGGGGGAACCTTAAACCATTTCCAAAATATAAATAGTAAATAATGTTTTAGGGAGTATGGGGTCATGAATTTTCAAAACCAAAACTCAAGGACCTTCTCACCCTGGGCATTCTCTCTTCTCTCTTCTTACATCAGGCAGAAGATACAAAAGCTTGAGAAGACATACCATTGGGTTCAAGAGACATACCATCAGGTTCAAGAGACATAACATCAAGACAGCTTCTATCCTGCTGTTATAAGACTCTTAAACTCTTACATAATAAAGATTAACTCTTGATCTTTCACTCTACCTTGCCCTGGCCTTTGCACTGTGCTTTCTCTCTAACTGTAATACAATGTCCTGCATTTTGTATTTTTTGTATTATCTCGATGTACTTATGAATGGATGGTAGGCAAACAAAAAACTTTTCACTACATTTCTTCTTCTTCTGAAACTTTATGGCAAACAGCTTTAAGGTTCATTACCACCACCTTCTTCTGAATTGAAGGGTGGGTCAGGATATCTAAATCCTATATATTTATATTTACGGAATGAGATAGGTCAGGTGACAGAGGTTTGTGTTGGGGAACACTTCAAGTCCAGTGATCACAATGCCATTAGTTTCAATATAATTATGGAGAAGGGTATGTCTGGACCCAGGATTGAGATTTTTGATTGGAGAAAGGCTAACTTCAAGAAGATGCGGAAGGATTTAGAAGGAGTGGATTGGGACAAATTGTTTTATGGGAAGGATGTAACAGAGAAATGGAGATCATTTAAAGGTGAAATTTTGAGGGTACAGAATCTTTATGTTCCTGTTAGGTTGAAGGGAAAGGTTAAAAGTTTGAGAGAGCCATGGTTTTCAAGGGATATTGGAAACTTGGTTCGGAAAAAGGGAGATATCTACAATAAATGTAAATGTAGGAGTAAATGAGGTGCTCGAGGAATATAAAGGATGTAAAAAGAATCTTAAGAAAGAAATTAGAAAAGCTAAAAGAAGATATGAGGTTGCTTTGGCAAGTAAGGTGAAAATAAATCCAAAGTGTTTCTACAGTTATATTAATAGCAAAAGGATAGTGAGGGATAAAATTGCTCCCTTAGAGAATCAGAGTGGACAAAATGTGTGGAGCCAAAAGAGATGAGGGAGATTTTAAACAATTTCTTTTCTTCGGTACTCACTAAGGAGAAGGATATTGAATTGTGTAAGGTAAGGGAAACAGATAGGGAAGTTATGGAAACTATGGAAACTCCTTAAAAGTACTGGCACTTTTAAGGAATATAAAAGTGGTTAAGTCTCTGGGTCCTGACAGGATATTCCCTAGGACCATGAGGGAAGTTAATGTGGAAATAGCAGGGGCTCTGACAGAAATATTTCAAATGTCATTAGAAACAGGGATGGTGCCGGAGGATTGGCGTATTGCTCATGTTGTTCCATTGTTTAAAAAGGGTTCTAGGAGTAAACCTAACAACTATCGGCCTGTGAGTTTGACATCAGTGGTGGGTAAATAGATGGAAAGTATTCTTAGAGATGGTATATATAAGTATCTGGATAGACAGGGTCTGATTAGGAACAGTCAACATGGATTTGTGTGTGGAAAGTCATGTTTGACAAATCTTATTGAATTTTTTGAAGCGGTTACCAGGAAAGTTCACAAGGGTAAAGTGGTGGATGTTGTCTATATGGACTTCAGTAAGGCCTTTGACAAGGTTCCACACAGAAGCTTAGTTAGGAAGGTTCAATTGTTAGGTATTAATATTGAAGTAGTAAAACGGATTCAGCAGTGGCTGGTTGGGAGACGCCAGAGAGTAGTGGTGGATAACTGTTTGTCAGATTGGAGGCCGGTGACCAATGGTGTGCCTCAGGGATCTGCACTGGGTCCAATGTTGTTTGTCATATACATTAATGATCTGGATGATGGGGTGGTAAATAGGATTAGTAAGTATGCAGATGATACTAAGATAGGTGGCGTTGTGGATGATGAAGTAGGTTTTCAAAGCTTGCAGAGAGATTTGGGCCAATTAGAAGAGTGGGCTGAAAGATGGCAGATGGAGTTTAATGCTGATAAATGTGAGGTGCTACATTTTGGTAGGACTAATCAAAATAGGACATACATGGTAACTGGTAGGACATTGAAGAATGCAGTAGAACAGAGGGATCTAGGAATAACGGTGCATAGTTCCCTGAAGGTGGAATCTCATGTCGATAGGGTGGTGAAGAAAGCTTTTGGTATGCCGGCCTTTATAAACCAGAGCATTGAGTATAGGAGTTGGGATGTAATGTTAAAATTGTACAAGGCATTGGTAAGGCCAGATTTGGAATATTGTCTACAGGTCTGGTCACCGAATAATAGGAA
This sequence comes from Mobula hypostoma, assembly GCF_963921235.1. NCBI lineage: Eukaryota > Metazoa > Chordata > Chondrichthyes > Myliobatiformes > Myliobatidae > Mobula > Mobula hypostoma. Next base: position 16,284,881 of record NC_086109.1, on the reverse strand, counting down.
AGATGCCAACAAAATAGAGAGAGTACAGAGAAGATTTACTAGAATGTTACCTGGGTTTCATCACCTAAGTTACAGAGAAAGGTTGAACAAGCTGCGTTTTTATTCTTTGGAACGTAGAAGGTTGAAGGGGGACTTGATAGAGGTATTTAAAATTATGAGGAGGATAGATAGAGTTGACGTGGATAGGCTTTTTCCATTGAGAGTGGGGGAGATTCAAACAAGAGGACATGAGTTGAGAGTTAAAGGGCAAAAGTTTAGGGGTAACATGAGGGGGAACTTCTTTACTCAGAGAGTGGTAACTGTGTGGAACGAGCTTCCAGCAGAAGTGGTTGAGGCAGGTTCGATATTGTCATTTAAAGTTAAATTGGATAGCTATATGGACAGGAAAGGAATGGAGGGTTATGGGCTGAGTGCAGGTCGGTGGGACTAGGTGAGAGTAAGCGTTCGGCACGGACTAGAAGGGCCGAAATTACCTGTTTCTGTGCTATAATTGTTATATGGTTATATTTGTATCAAATTCCATTAAAAAAATATACTTAGGGAACTGCACTACTGTGTCTCAGTACATGTGACAGTAACAAACCAATTCCAATATTTCTATGGAGACAAAAAGAATGGTTGAGGTTCATATCTAGTAATTTGTATTTATAGAGTCACATGTGATACAGCATGACCACAGGCGTTTCGGCCCAAATGATCCATGCTGACCAAGATTCCCATCTAAGCTAGTCTAGTTTACCCATGTTTGGCCCATGTCCTTTTAAACCATGCATGTACTTTCCCCAGTATCTTTAAAATGTACCAGCCATACCCTCCTCCTCTGGCAGCTCTGTGTGGAAAACGTTGCTCCTCAGCTTCCTATTAAATCTCTCTCCTCTCACCATAAACCTATCAAATCTAGGTCTTGATATCCCCCACCCTGGGAAAAAGACAGTGTGCATTTGCCCTATCTACACTCCTCATGATTTAATACACCTCCATGAAATCATCCCTCAGTCTCCGGCAGTGTGTTTCAAGGAATAAACTCTGAGCCCGTTCATCCTCTCTTCATGACTCATTTGGTCAGGTTCTGGGAACATCCTTCATGAGAGAGAAAACAAAACAGGGTCATCACAGCAATGGTGGAGGATGTAATAACTATATCGGAAAACATGAAATACCTGAATATCCACCATCCCGTTAGTGAGGTAGATGAGGAATACTTTGCAACTTTGCACATTTTCGCAGGTGGAAAGATTAGAATCAGAATCAGAATCAGGTTTAATATCCCCAGCATATGCCAAGAAACTTGTTGTTTTGGGGCAGCGGTTCAATGCAATACATAATAATAAAAACTATACATTAAAATAAGAGGTACAGTATATAGTATATGTATTAAAAATAAATTAAATTAAATCAGTAGTGCAAAAAAAGAGAGGAAAAGTACTGAAGGAAGTGCTCATGGGTTCAACCTGGCATGTTCAGTCTCATGGGGTTCTTTAATAATGGATGCTGCCTTTTTGAGCCATCACCTTTCGAAGGTGCCCTGGATACTGTGAAGGCTCATGCCCGTGATGGAGGTGGCTGAGTTTACAACTTTCTGCAGCCTTTTCCCATCCCGTGCAGTGGTTCCTCATCACCAAATGGTGATGCAACCGCTTTGACTGGTCTCCACAGTACAGCTGCAGAAACTTGTGATTGTCCTTGGTGACATATCAAGTCCCCTCAAACTTTTAATGACTGATAGCCGCTGTCATGACTTCTTTGTAATTGCATCAATATGTTGGGCCTGGGTAGATCCTCAGAGATGCTGACACCCAGGAACTTGAAACTGCTTTCCCTTTCCACTTTTGATCCCTCGATGAGGACTGGTGTGTATTCCCTAAACTTCCCATTTTTGAAGTCCGCAATGAATTCCTTGGTCATACTGATGTTGGGTGCAACACCACTCAACCAGCTGATTTATCTCACTCCTCTACGCCTCCTCATCTCCACTGAAATACTACCGGCAATAGTTGTGTCAACAGTAAATTTATAGATGCTTTGAGTTGTGTCTAGCCACACAATGGTGAGTGTACAGACGGAGAGATGATGCTAATACAGCAATAAAGCAGCAATAATTAACAACTTTTACATGAAAGTAATAAGTAGATGTTTGTCTCCTCTAGTAAAACTTTCCAAATCTGAAAAATAGGATTAGGAGGCTGTTTTGCTTCCAGGTTTCCTCAGGTCTTCATTTCTTCCCTCCGCCAGCCTGCAGGGCACCCCTGGGCAGAGTGTAGCACCCGCTAGGCCCCCTCACGATCAGGGTCTTGTGAAGCCAGAGGAGCAGGTGGTGGATGGTCATATGAGCAGTTGATGCATATCACAAGCCCTGGTTATGTGACCACTGACGCCAGGCAGATGATCTCTGAAGAGTATTGATGATGGCTGGGGTCACCCTTCTTGTAAAGACACTGCCCAGAAGAAGGCAATGGCAAACCACTTCTGTAGAAACATTTGCCGAGAACAATCATGGTCATGGGACCACGATCACACATGTCATATGATACGGCATATAATGATGACGAACATTCTAGTCCTCTTCTAATTCTTATTCTCTAGCGTTTGCTTAGCAGAAGACAAGATGTATTGTGTTTGACTGCAGACTGCTGCAGCATTCATGGATACGGGGACTCAGACTATACTTTTATATGACTATATCTTTTACTCCTGTCTTGCATGTGCTGTATGTGCTTTGTGCTGTTTGTGATTGTTAGTACTGTGTTTTGCACCTTGGCCCTGGAGCAACTCTATCTCATTTGGTTGTATTCAAGGATATTCATGCATGGTTGAATGACAACTAAACTTGATCTTGAACTTGAACTTTACAACCCTACCTTCAGTTCTCTCATCAAAGTCGTTTACATGAAGTAAATATTTTAAGGATCCATATCAACCCTCTATGGTACAACACTTACTATATCTTGTAAACTGGCAAAAAGCCCATTTATGTCTTTGCCCTGTTTTGTGTTAACCAGCCAATCTGCATCGAAGCCAATACCTTACCTTCCATGCAAAGTTCCTTCTTGAAATCTATGTCCATTGGTTCCCTTTCATCCACAGTCATGCCACAAATATCTGTATATGGTATTCCCAAATGGGTCCCTCCAAGTAACGGGATTGGGAGAAGGGAGGGTAGATCTCTTCCACAGTTCTCACTCCTTCCCACTGCATTTGTTGTCATGGTAGAAAAGATGAGGAATGTGTAGACACGTAAGATGAGAGAGCAGTAAAGTTGGACAGGATGAACATACAATAGATGAGGTGGAAATATTAGCTAGTCCATAGATAGGCCATTGGTACCAGAGGAGTGGAGGATTGTGGATGTTGTACTCAGCAAGTGTTCAGACCTGGCTCCAAACACATTCACTTTTATAGACAAAATGAAAGAAATTGAGGCAATAAATCAATGACTTAGACCTGTTCCAAAGTGCTTACTCTCTTCATCAATGAATTATCCCTCTTGTGTTTCTTGATCTCATTACTGGGGATTCAGTGTCACTCGACCCTGCCACTTTGATCTGGCCCAAGCCTTCCTTTCATTCTAGTCTTTCACTGATTCTGTTCTGGTTATTGTTCTATAGATTTATTGAGTATGCCTGCAAGAAAATGAATCTCAGGGTGGTATATGGTGAGATAAATGTACTTTGAACCTTAAAAAATGATAAATTGGCAAACATCTTCCATTCAGCAACAGTAAGGGTTGCAGCAGTTAATGCACACACAAAATGCTGGAGGAATTCAGCAGGTCAGCTGTATCTATGGAGGGGAATAAGCATTCGATGCTTCAGGCCAAGACCCTTCATCAGGGCTGGGAAGGAAGAGGGTAGATGCCTGAATAGGACGGTGATGTTTTGTATACAGTCTTCTAACAGTTTTTAACCTGACACCACATAATAGGTTTGCAAACAAAATTGAAGTTGTGGTAATAACAAAATAGGGTGGTGGGGTGGAGATACATCTCTACTGAAGGAGGTGTAGAGTACTCTTTCCCTCCGCTAGCCTGCTGGTCACACTCAGGCAACGTGCAGCACTTTCTCAGTGTCCCGTGAAGCCCTGGGAGCAGGTGGTGGACGGTCATATGAGCAGCTGGTGCATATCACAAGTCCTGGTTATGCGACCACTGATGCCAGGAAGACAATTTCTGAAGAGTGTTGACAATGGCTGGGGTCACCCGTCTTGTAAGGACACCACCCAGAAGAAGGCAATGGCAACCCTCTTCTGGAGAAAAATTTGTCAAGGACAATCATGGTCACGGAAGACCACGACCACCCACGCCATATGACACGACACGTAGTAATGATGAATGACAGAAGGAAAAGTGATGTACAACATTGGTTATGAGGTCAATCTGTCATGAGCAATGGTAAATGGTCATTCAACAAATTGGTGGAAGCGTATTGGATATCCCCTAGGGAGCTTTTAAATGGACATTATACCTTTTGAAATGTAATTTCAGAGAGTTCAGAAGACAGGAACCAAGATATTCTAGTCAGCGTCAAGAGAGATAGTAACAACCCTCAGGAGAGAAGATGGACTAGTAAAGTGGCAAATTCATGAAATTTATCACAGAGAATTGTGAGTAATGTATTTTGTCAGACAAAATGAAAGATGAATGAAGAAATAGAACAAGTTTAACAGAGGTTCAACAGCAAGTGCCGGGAGGTTCAATTGCTTAGAACAGCCTTGCTTGGATCCAGATGTATGAAAACGGACTTTTTATCTTGATTGTGAATGTGAATATGATGTTTTCCAGGAGAATCAAACTGCTACAGACGTTCGACTTGTTGTGAATCGAGCTTGCAGAGATGCTGTGTTTCCCATGGGAAGCGCACAGGTTAGGATATTGCCATACTGAACTCACTTGGAGCATTGCTGGGATATCTGGCTCGCTGCTGCCATCAGGAAGGAGGCACAGGAGCCTTGGGTCTCACACCACTGGGTTGGGGAACAGTCATCACCCTTCAAACATCGAGCTCCTGAACCAGCGTGGTAACTTCATTCAGCTCAACACTGAACTGACTTTCAAGGACTCTACAACTCATGCTCTCAGTATTATTTATTTATTGAGATACAGTGCGGAATAGGCTCGTCTGGTCCCTCCAACCACGCTGTCCAGCATCCCCCGGTTTAACCCCAGCCTAATCACAGGACAATTTACAATGACCAATTAACCTACCAACTGGTACATCTCTACACTGAGGGAGGAAACCAGAGCACCCAGAGGAAACCCACACAGTCACAGGGAGAACATACAAACTCCTTACAGGCAGCAGTGGGAATTGAACCTTGGTTGCCTGCACTGTAAAGTGTTGTGCTAACCACTGCACTACCGTGCCACCTCAAATTACTTATTTGTTTATTTTTATTATTATTATTATTATTATTTTGTATTTGCACAGTTTGTATTCCTTTGCATGTCAGTTGTTTGTCAGTCTTTGTGTGTAGTTTTTCATTGATTCTATTTTAATTCTACTGTGAATTCCCACAAGAAAACGAATCCCAGGATTGTATATGGTGACATATATGTACTTTGATAATAAATTTACTTTGATATTAGAACTTTGATGTTAGTTTCAAAGTCTGCAGGTTACGCAGGGTACTGGGCGCTAACAGATTTTAAAAAATATCCCGGATGTCTTCCCCGAATCATCTCCCAAGGATTCAGAGCTACGTCCCTTGCAAACTACATCACACCTCCATCATCCACTGACTTTCCCATGTTACACACCCCTGACCTCAACGTCTGAAAGTCAAGGCAAAGAATATAAGAGTTGGGATGTCGTGTTGAAACAAGGAATGACAGATGGAATTACCTCTCATAAGTGTGAAGCATTGCACTTTGGTAAGTTAAACCAGGGCAGGATTTACACAGTGAATGAAAGGGCCCTGGATAGTGTTGTAGAACCAGAGGACTTTAGCCTACAGATAAATAGTTCCCTGAAAGTGGTGACCCAAATAGACAGAATTGTGAAGAAGGTGATTTGTATGCTCGCCTTTGTTAGGGTGCATTCTGGAGTTAGGGTATATAGCAAATTTAAATTTCAACAGCAGCCATCCTTCAGATTTGAATGTAGGTTGCAGATTGAATTTAATTTGCAGTTTAGAACAATCGGCTTCCTGGAACTGCAGATTGGGGTCACTCCATTTGGACCTGAGATGTCTGCATATGCATGAATGCAGCCCAGACTCAGCGGAGATTAACATTTGTTTTGGGTGTCTGGAGTGTGGGTGCGAAGAAGGTGTCAAAAACTCTATGCAGTTAAAAGGAAGCATTGTAGATACATTGTAACTATAGAATTGCCCTCCTGTTACCTTTGATCTTTAGCAGATAAAAAATGTCATTTAATATTGGGTCAGGCAGTGTCATGGTCCCTTCTGGCAATCCCCCACCTTGCTAGTTACCTCAATCCCCTCGTTGAATTTCCAATCACTCCCAGGTTCCACTAACTACACACATCTGCTTTCCATCAGGAAATGCAGGATAAAGACCCTGTGATCAACTCTAGTGTGAGTAAACCTGATTCCTGAGAACCTGTTAGTTCTAAGTTCTGCATCGTTTCCTGGATACTCTATGTGACCCTTGTCTCTGTGTAAAGACTCTCCTGGATACCGGTTCCCCGTTCGTAGTGGTGCTAATGCCTCATGACTCTGCCTCAGCGCCTGTGTCCTGCACTTGGGTTCGTTCCCAGCCACGTCCTTGCAACAGGCAGGCCTCTTCTCCCGGGAGTGCCTTGCGTTTTTGGTAAAGAAACACTTCCACATCCTCTAGATTCAGTGTCTCTCCAGTGACTCTGTTCATGTTACAGCAGTCTTTGTCAATCAGTACATTGAGTACAAGAGCTGAGATGTCAAATTACAAACATACAAGCAGTTGGTGAGGTCGCCCTTGGAGAATTATGTACAGTTCTGGATAGGGTTCAGTAAAGAATCATAGTGATGTTACCAAGACTGGACTGCTTGGGTTATAAGGAGAGGATGGATAGCCTTTGACCCTTTTCCCTGGAAGACAGGAGGATGAGGAGTGACCATATCGAGGTAGATAAAATCACGAGGTGTGTAATTCAGGTGGATGGTTACCTGCCTTTTTTTCTAGGCTAGGGAAGTCTAAAACTAGAGGGCATAGACTTAAGGTGAGAGAGGAAGAATTCAAAAATGTACACGAGAAGCAACTTGGGTGGTTGTTATATGGAAGAGGGTACCAGAGGAGATGGTAGAGACGGGTACAATTCCAATGTTTAAAAGGTGCATCAACAAGGGTGGGAAAAGTTTTGAGGGATCTGGGCCAAATGCAGGCAAATGGGATTAGCTCAGATAAATACTTTTGCCTGCTCAGATGAGTTGGGCCAAAGGACAATAAGCCCTTCAATGTGTAGAAGGAGTGTGGAGCTAGAACCTCAGCTTCCGATCTCAGGGCAAATGCTTGGAAGAGTAATTCTCAGAGAGAGATAGAGAGGGGGAGGTGGTATGAGGGTAAAGTTTGTGATAACAAGTGAAAGTATTATAGCTTTCTTCTTCCTGGTAGTTTTAATAAGTAATAATATTTGTTATCTAATGGCCATGCTGGATAACTATTACTCTAAGTCTATTATACATGAGAAAGTTTGCAGATGCTGGCAATCCAAAGCAACACACACAAAATGCTGGAGCAACTCAGCAGGTCAGGCAGCATCTATGGAAATGAATAAATAGTTAACATTTTGGGCTGAGAATCTTCTTCAGGACTGAGAAAGAAGGGGGAAAGATGCCAGAATAAAAATGGTCGGGGTTGGGGGGGGGCAGGAGGATAGCTGGAAGGTGATAGCTGAAGCCAGGTGGGCGGGAAAGGTCAAGGGCTGGAGAAGAAGGAATCTGATAGGAGAGGAGAGTGGACCATGGGAGAAGGGGAAGGAGGAGGGGACCCAGGGGGAAGTGATAGACAGGTGAGAAGAGGTAAAAGGTCAGAGTGGGGAGTAGAGGAAGCGGGGAGGGGAAGGAGAAATTGATATTCATGCTATCAGGTTGGAGGTTACCCAGATGGAATAAAGGTGTTGCTCCTCAACTCTGAGGGTGGCCTCATCTTGGCACAAGAGGAGGCTATGGACCGACATATCGGAATGGGAATTGGAATTAAAATGTTATCTGCATCTTATCTCCAGACCACTATTTCATAACCTAACCTCCAAGTACAGACAGCAGATTCTGAAGTCCTACCAACAGACTGACTTGCCTTAACTCAATGACTTTTCTCCCTTCCAGGCTCGCCAGCCTTCCCCCAAATCATAAATATCCTGATCACCAACATTTCCTTGACTCAGTAGCCTCTGTTCTTCATCCCACCAACCAGCAATCTCGGGTAACACCTCCAACAATCTTGTGGAGGAAGTCCTTACCCTTGTGAAAAGCCAGTGGTACTCAGGCTGTTTGGTCAGTCAGGTCTGACACATTGAGATGAGTGGCCTTGTGGTTTTTTTCGTAAGTGAAGAAATGATTGGATTAAGGCAGAAAACTTGAATTAAATCTTTCAAAAAGATGAACATAAGAAATAAAGATCTTTACTAACATATTACTATCTGCACAGATTTGATCTTTAAATATGAATCAGGGAGGGTGAGTATATCCGCAACAGGTCAGACATTGATTTTACTGAGAACTTACAATGCGGTGTGTCGTGGCCTTTATGGGTATTACAGATTGGGGAGACGGTGGCTGGTCCCAGTCTGTTACACAGCACTTGAATGCTGATGCTAACAGCTGGTGTCCGCACAGTGCATATTTTTAACAAGTAATTTCATAGTGTCTTCAGTTTCATGTATTACACATGAATTGTAATTCTGTTTCTAACATAGCTGTCAAAGACTGGTGCAAATGTAAGACTTGGTTTTATTCTGCTAAAAATGAGAAATTTGATCATGAAAACTTTTATTAATGATTATCACCGATATATAGCGAGCTGTATTTGGCAATTAATTAACATATTTGGCTACTTTATGAAACCACAAATTAAAGGATAATTGAATACATTTAATTTACAGTGATCATCATTAAGGTTGCCAGCATATTGTCAGCAGACTCCTGGCCAACATGTTGGCAAGGTGCATATATATTTTGGGCCAGCAGGTGGCATTTGGCAGTGACAATTCATCTGGTCTCCACAGGGTGGCGGAAGCGCGCCAGGAAACCAATGAAAACTAAATCTCAATTCCAGCCAGTCATCTGTGATCTGCTTTGTGTTTGGTAGGGTTACAGGACTAATACTCATAAAATGCAATCATAACACCGTGTTCCCACAATATTTACATAACTAATCAAGGATCCAAAATATGTGACTGACCCTTTGTACCTTAGTGGCCACAATCAATCAACTCTGGTCACCACAGGCCGCACGGCAAATTTCAGATTACGGTTTCACAGAATTAATTAGTTTTTTGTTGTTCTAGCTGCTTGTTTACTCTATTCTTACATACACTCATGGGGTACCTGATGCCAGCTCCCAAACACAAACCAAGGACACTGTAACCCCCAAATGAGAGAAGTCCCAAAGAAGGGTCTCGGCCTAAAACGTCGACTGTTTACTCTTTTCCATAGATGCTGCCTGGCCTACTAAGTCCTTCCATCATTTTGTGTGTGTTGCTGTGGATTTTCAACATCTGCAGATTTCCTCGTGTTTGTGGGAGAAATTGGCCCTGTTATTGATAAACTGGCAAGAGCAGCTCTTTGAGCTAAACAAATGGCTGAGACCGACCTCTGAACTGGTAATATTCTCTAATATTGACTTTACAACTGGCTGATTCAATAACAAATCCAGGTTGGCCCCTGAATTAGATCAATGGCCTAGTCTGATCCCCAGGCTCAGCCAATGACTGAGACTGACTTCACAACTAAGATTGGTCACTACCAATAAAAATGGAGTGTTAACCTTCTTTTTCAGTCAACGTGTAAATACAGGAAGAGAGTTTGAATCACTACTCCTTCTCATTATAGTCCCACTGTACCCTCAGTGGCCACTTTATGAGGTACACCTGCACACCTACTAGTTAATGCAAATATCTAATCAGCCAATCATGTAGCAGCAATTCAATGCACAAAAGTATTTAGACGTGGTCAAGAGGTTCAGTTGTTGTTCAGACCAATCATCAGAATGGAGAAGAATTGTGATCTAAGTGACATTGACTGTGGTATGATTGTTGGTGCCAGACAGGGTGGCTTGAGTATCTCAGAAATTGCAGATCTCCTGAGACATTCATGCACAACAGACTTTGGAGTTTACAGAGAATGAGGTGAAAAGCAAAAAAAAAATCAAGTGAGTGGCAGTTCTGTAAGCAAAAATACTTTGTCAATGAGAGAGGCCAGACTGGTTCAAGCTGACAGGAAGATGAATATCCATTGTGTTTTACAGCAGTGTCAAAACGGTTGTTGTGACGTGAAGAGCGTGGTTGTGGATGTTGCTAGCTTCTCTCACTTTCAGCTTCCACCGCCGCCTAGCAGTCTCACGAACAAGAGAGCCGAATGTGTAAGTCTCTCCCTGCCAGTACACAGCCTCTCCAACAGCAAGCCTCATGTAGTGCCTCCTCGGACTCAGGCTGAACTACAGAGGACGGGGAGGAGGTCTGCCCCCTGCACACGTAGCACACAGGACCACCGGCATGTGGACACACCCTGGTGCTCATGAACCAGATCCCCAGCTATGGGTAAATAGCCCCACTGCCTTGTGGGCAGCCTCGGGAGAGGCAAAGGCAATGGGAGTAAACCCAGACAGCAAACCCGGAGTGAAGCCCCTAAGGCGGCTGGACGTCATTGAACATCCTTCCGACAGCTCCTGCAACCAAGCTGGTGCCAAAACATATTGCTTCATAAGCTTTCACTGGCGAGGCTGAGAAGGGAATCTTGACGACTGGACATCTCAGGATCTCCATACCTTCCACCCAGCCTTGTGATGACAATGATCATCACCCATTGTCCTTTGAGACGGACGGGTGCCCACCACCACAATGGTGGTGTGCAGAGGAGCATCTCTGAACACACAACACATCGGACATTGAAGTGGATGGGCTACAGCTACAGAGGACTATGAACATTCACTCAGTGGTCACTTTATAAGGTATCTCCTGTATCAGTCATTGGCTGAGCCTGGGGATCAGATTAGGACATGGATCTAATTCAGGGGTCAACCTGGATTTCTTATTGATCAGCGGTCAGAGGTCAGCCTCAGCCGTTTGATTGGTGGTTCTTGCCGGTATATCCGTCGCAGGATCAGTTTCTCTCGGTTGAGGGCTTATCATTAGGAAATGTCCCCATTACATGTGCGGTATCCTTGAAAGTGCCTGGGGTGGCATCAGAACTCATTGTACCACCAGCGATGTTCCTCCAAATCCACTGGAAGGAAGAAAGCTTGGCCTTACTTGTCCCAGGTACTTTGAAAACATCGGAACAGATGTGAAATGTGTCGTTTGCTCAATGACCAACACGGTTCAAGGATGCAACAGTAGTGTAGCAGCTGGTGTGACACTTTTACAGCTCGAGGCATTGGAATTCAGAGTTCCTGTGTCATCAGTAGGAAGTTTGTATGCTTTGTTCATGTCCATGAAGCTTCACCTCATGTTCCAAAGGTGTACATGTTGGTAGGTTAATTGGTTACATGGGTGTGATTGGGTGATGTAGATTCTTTTAGCCGGAAGGGGCCTGTAACCGTGCTGTATCTCTAAAATAAAGTGAATGGAGACTCAAATCGCTGCGGAAGCTGGGAGCAAAAGTCAATTAGTGGAGGAGCTGAATGGGTCAGGCAGCATCTCTAGGGGAAAACGACAGTCTTTCATCTGGACTAGCCAACTGGGCGCTAAGCCCATCTCTTGGACTATGGTAGGTCTGAAGCCAAATGCCCAGTCAACTGCTTCCATTTCCTGTGCGGAATGGCTAAGGAAAATTCCGAAAGCAGGAATGCGAGAGGCTACGGAGAGCGGTGGACTCTGCCAGCTCCACCTCTCCCCACATTCGAGGACGTCCACAAGAGGCAATGTCCCAGAAAGGCATCATCCATCTTTAAGGACCCCACTGTTATGTTTTGTAACTGCAAAACATAAAACTAATTGAAATAAAAACAAGGGAGGCCATGAGATGCATGGAAGCTTCGTTTTTACTTTAAGCGAGGCGCGCACATATGACGTGGTGACGTAATGATGTATGTCAATCATGTACATTTACATATAACCCTTAATGAATTATATAAACAAAGAATGCTTAATCAAATAAAATATTTACAATATTACTCAAATATTACTGAAATATTAATTACACAACACTCCTCCCTGCTTAACAATAACCTCCAACTCAATTTAGAATGCATCTCAACTATATATGTAATATACTATATCATACAACTCCTATATACAAACATCCACAGCATAGTCAATTTTAAATTGTCCCATTCAGGCCTAAAGATTTAATCACTGCGGAGTCTTTCCTACTCTTGTGGGATAACATATTTTGTTACAAGGTGCTTGGCAGGTGAGACTTTTGGTTGTGAAACAATCTCAGGTTCGGGGGCCTCCTCCAAGGTGGTTATAGGAGTCAACTCTGGGACTGCAGGGAGAGGATCCGACAACTCCGGATACCTTCCTTCTTGATGTGCTGGCATCCTGAACAGTGCGTGGTAAGCTGCCCGATCTGCTGAGCTATCCAAGGCCACCGGACAAAGCTTCGAGCCAGCTCTTTAATTGTAACTATGCCTGAATGACCAACACGCAGCTGCTCCAACACTTTAGCTCTCAGCTTGAATGGTACAACAGCTCTCAACCCCCACACAAGGCAAACCCCAACAAGGGCATGCTCATCCCAGGCTGGTAAAAATGGGGAAATGGGATTTCCGCTGCATATTCCAGCCATTTTGGGTGGCCATATAGAACTGAGACAGAGTGGGGACTCTTCTGGTTTCCCTTGGATCATCTCTGTCATAATAGGGAGACTTTCAATTTGCATTATGGGGAACACATCAAGAGGAGTGTACTCTTTTGCAAATTTTTCAGCTATTTAATTTTCCAAGAGTAAACAGGATGATCCATCAGCATTGCCATGATTATTCATCCTTTGGAATTCTACCTTTTAATTGTGTCCCCCAAGAAACAGGGCCCATCTCTGCATTTGTGCTGCTGCTGTTAGTGGAGCAGGCTTCTGTGGATTGAAAATGGACACTAGTGATTGACGATCAGTAATGAGGGTAAACTCTGTCCCATACACGTACTGGTTGAAATGTTTTACACGCCAAGCCCGACTCAAGGCCCCTCTGCCAATCTGCAGTAGTCGGGGAACATAATGCACAGGCTATAGGGATTTCACATCTATCACTCATAGTATCTGACATCACCATTTCATTTGCCTTTTGGAAAGCCACCTCCTACTGCTTTGTCTGTTGTCATTTCTTCCCAATCTGTAGTAATGAGTTCAAGGGGTGAAGCAGTGGCCAGGTTTAGCAGGACCCTGCTAGGGTCATTGACAAATTCTAAAAAAGAACCATAACTGTGATGCATCCTTTGGCCTAAGGACATCCACCACTGCATGAATTTTTCTCAGCACACTTTTGTAAACCTTATGCGTCAATGGTGTGACCACAGTAAGTGATGCTTGAATTCACACTTGTTGCATCAAGCTTTGAGTCCATAATCTTCTAATCTTTTTTAACACTGTCTTGAGATTTTGGAGCTGTTCCTTGTGATCCTCTCTGGTAACAATGATGTCATCCTGGTAACACTGAGTGCCCAGACAACCTTCCAGTACCTGGTCCCTAGCTTCCAGCCAGAGTGCAGGTGCAGATACTACTCCAAAAATAAGCCTAATATAGTGATAAAGACCCTTGTGAGTGTTTATAGTGAGAAATACTTTGGACTCTTCTTCTATCTCCATCTACAGGTAGGCCTCAGCTAAGTCTTCATTGCTGAAGTGTCTCCCTGCAGAAACGTTTGCGAAGATATCCAATATCCTAGGCAGGAGGTATTGATCTACTTTCAGTTCTGGCGTGATTGCAGCCTTAAAATCAGTACAGATCCTGACAGTCCCATTCTCCTTGGTCACTGGGACTACTAGTAATGCTGATGGGTTCCACTCTCAACCTTGAAAAGAAATCTTTCAGCCTTCTTGCAATCTCGCACTCCGGCTACTTCATCAGGGTTGGTAGAAGGAACCGGATGGGTTTGTAAGAATTGGATGCATCAATTTCATTTATTTCTATTTTACCCTTGAGTAAAATGTTTGAATTTTCCAATGCCTTCCTTGAACACTGCTGTGGCATCACACACAAAATGATGGAGGAACTCAGCAGGCCAGGCAGCACCTATGGAAAAGAGTAAAGAGTCGCTGTTTCAGGCCGAGACCCTTCTTCAGGACCCTGCTGAGTTTCTCCAGCATTTTCTGTGTGTTGCTTTGGATTTCCAGCATCTGCAGATTTTCTTGTGTTTGTACAGCTGTGGTATCATCCAGTACCTTTCTTAATTCATTTTCAATTGGAATCTATTGCAGGAGATGTGGCATGCAAGTGGTGGATGGATCTTGAATCAAGTTCCAGTTGTTTCAGCCGCAACACTGGTCCTCCTGTTTATACTACATACAATCCCAAAGTGGTTTGTTGGTTGTTGTATTTTATTGCTGTGAATGTCATTCCCACAGGAGTTATATTTTTTTCCAATGTAAGTTCTTAGTTAGATATCTGCAGGCTTCAGTTCAGTATCTTTGAAATGCCAATCAAACCCACTTTGTGGAACGACTGAAACAGCCAAGCCAGTGTCCAATTCCACTTTAATTAATTTGCCTTTCACTTCCTCCAAGAGGAACACAACCTTGTCGTCGGGTTTGGAGGCTTGTATGCCTCAATGATCTGGAGAGCTCTGTTGGCTGGAGTCAGGGCCTTGTGCTCGAACAACCCTGACTGATCAAATAAAAATTGTTACAGAAGCAACAATGAAAAATCCTTCTATATCTTTGTGCGACGCTATTCCTGAGTCTCCACCTGGGATTTGCATGCCTGACAGTAGTGAAAACTTCTTTGGACTCCTGAAGGCAGAGGAAATGATGGAAATCAAAGACAGCTTGATGACATACAGTCGAGGCAGAAATGAGGACTCTGAATCACACCTGGGGCTCAATGGAGAAGATGGCCAAGAACAGACAGATGGGGGACTTCCACTGCAGACCTAAATGCCAGCGATGGAAATGACAATAAGTAACTGCTGTTCACTTCTGGTGCAAGTCCTATTGCATGTCTATTGTTAGTTTTCACAATAAAATCTTAAGGCTACCTAGTGCTGTGCACTCTCATCATTATCAGCTTTGTCTTCAACAGCACGTAGATTAGTGCCCTTTTTGAAACTGCAACTTGACTTTTTATCTTTTTCTCTTCCCTGTGTAGTCCATTTATTTTTGTCTGTCTGACATGCTCTTTGTATGTATCCTACTTTGTTGCATTTTCTGCAAGTTTCACCTTCAAATCTGCATTGGTCTGGTGTGTGTGCGAGCCCCTGCCACAACAGTAACACAATTTGTATGGCCAGGCTGGTTTCCGTTTAGATGCCGAAATTTTGTTGAAACTCATTTTCTACTGCTCTTTTAAATGCAAGTTATGGTTCAGTAAGGAATGGTTTTTGAATGTCTCCTTGTAAGATTCCACAAGCTAAACAATCTCTTAGTGCGTCGGTAATCCCAGCACTGAACTGACGATGCTCAGACAATCTCTTCAATTCAGCCACACAAGCTGAAAAGGACTCCCCTTCTTTTTGATTCCTCATATGAAACCTAAAACAATCTGCAATCAACAATGTTTTTGGTCCTAAATGTTCCTGCATCTCTTTCATGATATCAGCAAAGCTTACTTCAGCTGGTTTGGTTGGAGCAGTTAAACTTCTAAAGAAACTGTATACATTTCCACCCCATGAACTCATAAAAGTTGGCACTCACTTTTCATTGGCTATTTTATTTATCCAAGAAGATATTGTGTCAGACACTAATGGTAGATTTTTAATTGTTAAAGGAACAATCTGTAATAGAAAAATTGTCCTGGTTAATTTATATGGACCTAATGTAGATGATCCTTCTTTTTTTAAAAATGTATTTGCTTTATTGCCGGATTTAAATGAATATATGTTATTAATGGGTGGTGATTTCAACTGTTGTTTAAATCCTTCGATTGACAAGAGTTTAACCAATCAGCGGCTTCCGAGTTGTTCTGCATCACTTATTAACTCTTTCTTAATTGATTATGGTCTGGTTGAAGTTTGGAGACATTTACATCCTAATGACAGAGATTATTCTTTTTTTTCACATGTTCACAAAAATATTCGAGAATCGATTATTTTATAGCCGATCTCCGATTTCTGTCCAAAGTCCAGAAATGTGAATATGATGCTCTTGCTCTCTCGGATCATACGCCTTTAAGCTTAGCTTTTGAATTGAATGATGTCATTATTGCAAATTTGCCTTGGCGTTTTCCAGAAAATTTATTACAAAGTTTGGACTTGGTCAAATTTATTGAGACTCAGATAAAAGACTTTTTTCTTTTTAATAATCTGGGAGATGTGTCAAAGTTGATTATATGGGATACGTTTAATGCATATTTGCATGGTCAGATAATCTCCTATTTAGCTAAGCTTAAGAAACAGACAAAAACAGAGATTTCAAAACAAATTAAAGACGTGGATAATATTTATACAATCTCTCCTAACATTGATTCATTCAAACAAAGGGTTGAACTCCAATCACAATATAATTTATTATTAACTTACCCTATTGAAAAAAACTTGCTTAAATTGAAAAGTCAATTTTACGTGTTTGGAGATAAAAATAATAAGCTATTAGCATCTCAACTAAAAGCTCCTTTCCTTTTTTGAATAAACCATGTGCTGCACTTTTTAAAAACTTGAATATCTCCTTTCCCTTTGCATAGAAAAAATGTGCGGCACTTCAACATGCCAAGTACAGTAGGTAGTCTTCTCGGCATCATTTAAAAACTTATTTGTCACCACTGTTATGTTTTGTAACTCCAAAACATAAAACTAATTGAAAGCCAAACAAGGGAGCCTGAGAGATATGAATAAGCTTTGTTTTTACTTTGAGTGAGGCACACAAATATGACATGATGGGGTGATAATGTATGTCATTCACATACTTTTATATATAAGCCTTAATGAATTACCTAAACAAAGAATGTGTAATCAAACAGTATATTTACAATACTACTCAAATATTACTGAAATATTAAATACAGAACACCCACCATCTGGGCCACGATCTCTTCTTGATGCTGCCGTTGGGCAGGAGGTACAGGAAACTGAAGACCCACACGGCAAGATTCAGCAACAGCTTCTCCTCCACTGCCATCACATTCTTGAAGCAGAAATTTTTTTCCTCATAAAGGATATCAGTGAACAGTGGTGTTTTTATAACCATCATAAATCAGGGAAACAGAATTAAAACAGAAAATGCTGGAAACACTCAGCGAGCCAGGCAACATCTGTGGAGAGAGAAGCTGGATGACGAGCACTAGGCCTGAAAAATTTCGCTTGCTATGTCTTTCCTAAATTTCCTGTTTTCATGTTATAACAATCCAGTAGTTTAGTGCATTTCACTGTTCTTCTGTCCCCACAGGTAGCTTTAAAAAAAACGTCAAATGTTAATTACCAGATTACGGTGGCATGTTTAGTGGCTGGTGCAACATTTTACAATGTCAGCTGTAAGAGCAGGGTTCAATTATTCTGCTGTCTGTCAGGAGATCGTACATTTTCCCTGTGACCATGGGGGTTTCCTCTGGCTGCTCCAGTTTCTTCCCACGTTCAAAAGACATACTGGTCAGGATTAGTAAGCTGTGAGCATGCTATGTTGGCACTGGAAGTGTGGTGACACTTGCAGACTGCCCTCAGCACAATCTTTGCTGTTTTGATTCGACGCAAATGGCACATTTCACTGTATATTCTGATGTACATGTGGCAAATAAAGCTAATCTTTATCTCTCTTTAAAACAAACTGCCGTAGGATCTCAGCAGATTGAGCACCATCTGAGGAGAGAAAAGGATATTTGACGTTCCTCTTAAACAGAAGAGGTTCTGCAGATACTGGAAATCCAGAACAACACATACAAAATGCTGGATGAAATCAGCAGGCCAGGTAGCATCTATGGAGGGGAATAAAGAGCCGACATTTTGGGCCAAGACTGTGTTGATGTTCCTCCAGCAGTCTGTCTTTTGCTCCAATTGTCAGCATCTGAATTCTCTCTGGTGTTTCAAAGATTAATAACACTGGGCTTAAGTTCCCAGTCTTCATAGTGGGATTCGAACTCATTTCTCTACAGAAGTCTTAACTGCTACTCTAGCAACCTGTCCACATCAGCAAACTCCCAGATCATAACTACTCATTCAGTGAAAAGAAAACCTTAACTCCCCCTCCCATTCTTTGGTCTCTGGTCAGCAAACCTCCTTGCAGTGCTGTGTGAATTTTAGTGTGGAATTTCTCCCTTGCAGACGATATGAGCGATGGAGCCAATGAGCCCTCACTGATGATTTACAAAAGAGCAACTCAAGTAAGGAAATAAGTGCCATCCTTGTCACTGATTCCCAGAAGCCGACAGTGAATTAAAGAGGACCTGATTGAAATAATGACTGAATAAAACCAGCTCACAATAAGCCTTCAACCCACTGAGATAGAAAGACTCCTAATCGTTACTTGTTGTCCCTAATCTTCCTCCCATTAGATTATTAATGGAAATGCTGTGATCACTCCTGATGATAACAATTGCGGTCATTAGAACAGTAGAGAGACTAAACTTCAGCATTGAAAAACCAACAAGGTGCAACTTCAGGCAAAGTGGATCGTGACCCTGAAACAAAAAAGAACTTCCCACATTCAGCAGGCTATTCACTCCTATAAGGAGAGCAATGCACTGTTGACTTTTCAGGTTATGATATTACAATCTAAGTAGGCCAGTGTTACTGCGTTCAATACCCTCCTTTACTTCAAGGCAAGGGGTCATATGCTCAGTGACTACTTTATTAGGTACAGGAGTACACCTAATGAAGTGGCCGCAGGAGCAGAACCCGGTGTTGTCTCTGCTGCTGTAGCCCGTCCACTTCAAGGTTTGACGTGTTGTATGTTCAGAGATGCTCTTTTGCACACCACTGGTGTAACACATAGTTACCTGAGTTATTGTCAGCTTGAACCAGTCTGGCCATTCTCT
Organism: Mobula hypostoma; assembly: GCF_963921235.1. Lineage (NCBI taxonomy): Eukaryota > Metazoa > Chordata > Chondrichthyes > Myliobatiformes > Myliobatidae > Mobula > Mobula hypostoma. The sequence goes on along the minus strand of NC_086109.1, from coordinate 16,265,674 downwards.
TCTGACCTCTGTCATCAACAAGGTGTTTTCGCCCACAGAACTGCCACTCACTTTTTTCTGTTTTTCACACCATTCTCTGTAAACTCTAGGGACAGTTCTGAGTGAAAATCCCAGGTGATCAGCAGTTTCATGAATACTCAAACCACCCTGTCTGGCGCCAACAATCATCCCATGGTCAAAGTCACTTAGATCACATTTCTTCCCCATTTTGATGTTTGGTCTGAACCTTCTGTCTTTTAATGGCAGCTGGCTGTCAGCAATGACGAGAGCGCTCTCTCCTCCTCTCTAGCCTATGGAACTCCCGGAACACATTTCAACGTGCAGCCTGCTATTATTTCTGGGGTCACAGTGCACACCCAAGTGTTGCTCTCTAAAGCTGGCAGCTGGACTTCAAATCCTTTCCGAGGTTAAGAAAATGGGAGGGGGGGTGGGAGGGGGTGGAAGGTGGGATTCGTAGGGCCAACAATATTCCAGCATTGATTGATCAGGGCAAAATGACCATCACTGAAATAGAGAAGTCCGAATCACTGGCTAGGACATTTGCTACAATTCATAACCTAGAAAGGAGTAACTCACTTCCGATCAAGACTGAGTCTGAGTTCAATGCTCCTTCAGTCCACATCATCTGGGTAGCTCACAAAAGCACAAATTTCACTTCGTTTCTGTCTTTTTTGTTAGTTTTTTTTTGTCTTGAATGTGATTCTGGAACTGAAAAAAAATTCTATAGTCTAAGTCTATATCCAAAACGCAGAAAACCTGGGTAACATTCTTTGGGGACAGCAGCAGGCCTTTCTCTCTCTGGGAGTGAGCAAACTCCCCCCAGCAATCAAAAGGTAGATACCCCTCTCCATAGCAGAGCGATCACACCGGTGATCAATAGGCAGCCTCCCCTCTCCATAGCAGAGCGATCACATTGGTGATCAATAGGCAGCCTCCTCTCTCCATAGCAGAGCGATCACACCGGTGATCAATAGGCAGCCTCCCCTCTCCATAGCAGAGCGATCACACCGGTGATCAATAGGCAGCCTCCTCTCTCCATAGCAGAGCGATCACACCGGTGATCAATAGGCAGCCTCCCCTCTCCATAGCAGAGCGATCACACCGGTGATCAATAGGCAGCCTCCTCTCTCCATAGCAGAGCGATCACACCGGTGATCAATAGGCAGCCTCCCCTCTCCATAGTAGAGCCTGTGCTTTGAAGTTTGAGGCAGAGACAGCATGCAGGAACCTCGTGGTGAGAAGGCTGTGGGACAGCGATGGGGCACGAGCTGATGTTTGACTCCACTTCGCTGATTAAACCTTCAATTGTTTGCTGATTAAAGCGACAAGAGAGATTAAAACATCAAGGCAAATGCAGAAGATGAGCGGCAGCTGCCTGCCTTTTCATCGCTGGGGGATTGCTCTGCTAAGGCGAGAGGAGACTGCCTTTTGATCTCTGGTGGGATTGCTCTACTACAAGAGAAGAGTGACTGCCTTTTGATCACTGGGGAGAATCACGCTGCCGGAGAAGGAAAGTTTTGTCTCTGTGCTTGGAGAATGTTACCCAGGTTTTCTGTATCTTGGACATTGTCTCGGACTATAGACTTTATTTCGGTTTTGTTTTTTTATATTCTGTGTTTTTCACCTGATCTTTCTTGTTTTTTGTGTGCAGGAGAGGGGGAACAATGTGCCTGTTCCATTTTTGTTCACTTTTTGTGTGGGGAGGGGGAATTTGGGGGATGATGATTGTGCTGCCGTTCTTTTCTTTCTTGGTTTTGTGACTATCTGGAGAAGAAGAATTTCCGAGTTGTATACCTTGATAATAAACGAACCCTTGAACGTCTGGAGGTAATCCAGGTGAAGAGATTAAGCAATGCAGGGATAAAGCTCCAAGTAAATAACCTCATGTGTTGGAAACCAGCTGTAGTCAAAAACTTGTGTCACTCACTTGTTCTTTGCTGCTCACTTTAAACAACACATCGCTCTGTCCCTGGTACCCATTTCAAACGAGCCAACAGGGTGTCTCTCAGTAACTGCACCTGTCCTTTCCTCTCAACCTTCAATTTCCTTCTCTAGTCAGCTCTCAGTCTTCCCAAAACTTTTGTTTGTTTGTTTGTCTCTATCCAAGTTCCAAAAAATGCTCTACATCATTCTTCCTTACCAGGAAATCCCCCAAATGAACCAACATCTGAACCGCTTGACTATGCCTGTCCTTATGCATCGAGCTGCTGCCACGTGATTGGCTGATTAGATATTTGCATTAACGAGCCGGTGTACAGGTGTATCTGATAAAGTGAGGTCCCTGAGGGTGTATCTTTAATGAAAGACATTAGAGACTTACACACCTCTGGAAAGTGTTGGCTTTTCACAACAACCTGCGTTTGTTGAGTGTCTTCAGTAAGATGATCAAAACCAGCTTGCAGGAATGTTTATCAGGCAAAATAAATAATTGACATCTTGTCATGTGAAGAGACATTAGGAGAGATAGCTAATACATTAAACGGTGAGGCAGATGTAAGGAGCATTCTATAATGAGAACAGAGAAGAAATATAAGGAAGTATAATCAGAGCTCGGATCCCAGGCAGCTGAAGACAAGTCACAAGTCCTGAGTGTGTGGGGCCTTTGATTATGCTGGCTGCTTTACTGAGGCGGGGAGAAGTATAGATAGACTCCACAGAGGGAGGCTGGTCCCCGTGAAGTGCTGAGCTGCAGTTTCTGGCGGTCACGTGCCAAGCACTTGCTATTTTAAAGGGGGCGTCCTCCCTGCACTCAAGCTAATATTCATCCTTCACCCCATGTCTCTGAAACACATGATCATATTACTAACGGGAACTGATTATGTGGTAATCGATTCCTGTATGTCCTCCATTACAACAGCGAGTGCACTTCAAAGGTAATTGATGCTAAATTGATTAGGAACAGTGCAAAAAGTGCTATATATTATACGAGCTGTTCTTCTTTCCCGAATGGTAGAACGCCAGTACCCAATAACTACTTTTCTCAATCCAGCGTTGCGTTCTCTAGGTCATCAGTTTGAATAATCTAAGCTGTTTGTGCAATTCCTCTGGGATCTGGGCTCCTGTTAAAGGTTCTGGATCAGTTTTCAATTATGAAGCATTCCCCTTGGGACGACCGAGAATTTGAAATGTTGGCTACCCTGCCAAGGGTGTGCGTCTATACAGCATATTAAGAATCAGAATCAGGTTTATTATCACCGACACCGATGACGTGAAATTAGTTCTTTTGTGGAAGCATTACATTGCAAAGATACAAAAATTTGCAAAAATGAATAAATATGCAAAAAAAAAATAACGAGGTAGTGTTCAGAATTTAACGTTTCTTTTTATTGACATACAGCCCAAAATAGGCCTTTCGAGCCATGCTGCTCAGCAATCCCCCAGTTTAATCTTAGCCTAATCATGGGACAATTTACAGTGTCCAATTAACCTACCTCTTTGTACTGTGGAAGGAAATCGGAGCGCCTGAAGAAAGCCTATGCAGTCACGGGGAGAATATACAAACACTTTACAGGCAGTGCCAGGAATTGAACCCTGGTCCCCTGAACTGCAGAGCATTGTGCTAACCACTACGCTACCGTGCCGCCCCCTGATTGTACAGAGGGGCGGAAGCTCTTCCTGAATTGCAGAATTTCGGCCTTCAGGTTCTGGTATCTCCTCCATGAGGTTGGTAACGAGAAGGGACCACATTGGAACTTTTGGTATCTATATTTTGTTTTCTAGTGCAATTTAAAAACAAGGATCTTAGGGATATAATTTTTTTCTCTTGCTTTTAAGAGTTCCTCTGCCTGTGCCCAATAGATTCTTTGCTCATTGATTTCTCCATTTGATGAGAATGTTTTCCCCATTTGGTGTAGATTTTATCCTTATTTCTCTTAGAACATAAAACTACACATTTCAGGAAGAGGCCCTTTGTCCCAACATGCAAGGTCCAACATGATGCCAATTTAACTAATACCATATGCCTGCATGTATTCTGCATTGCTCTGTTTCGTGCCTCTTCTAACTATATCTTGCCTATCTGTTTGAACTGTTGTTACCTACTAGTATGTTGCCTTACAAAACATACTAAGGAAGAATGTCCACCTGGCTACCCACCTGGCTTTACCTTTAACCTCCAGCTAGTCTCCATCCTCTCCCCCCCACCTTTTTATCCTGGTGTCTTTTCCCCTTCCTTTCCAGTCCTGAAGAAGGGTCTCGGCCCAAACCGTTGACCGTTTATTCACTTCCATGGATGCTGCCTGACCTGCTGAGTTCCTCCAGCATTTTCTGTGTGTTGCTCTGGATTTCCAGCGTCAGCAGACTTCCTCGTATTTATGAGGATTGGAGAGGATCCACAGAAGGTTTACAAGAATAATCCTGGAAATAGAAGGATTGGCAAATAAGGAGCATTTGTTGGTTCTGGGTCTGTACTTGCTGGAGTTTAGAAGAATGGAGGAAGGTAATCTCATTGAAACACTCAAATATCAAAAGGCCCAATTGAATGGTGGAGAAGGCTTGGCAGGCCAAATAGCCTAATTCTGCTCCTATGTATTAAGGTCTTCTGGCCTTTTGGTCTTATTACGTTATAGCCAACTTGCTGACAAAAGATTCTTCAGAATGGGGAAGTTTGGGTGAGGGGAATCACATTGAAACCTACTGAATATAAAAAGGCCTAGATAGAGTGGACATGAAGAGGATATTTCCAATGGTGGGAGAGTCCAACAACAGAGGGAACTGATTATGAGGTAATCGATTCCTGTATGTCCTCCATTACAACAGCGAATGCTCTCAGAATACAAGGACATCTCTTTAATCTCTTTAGAAGAGACATAAAGTGGAATTTCTTTAGGCAGAGAGAGGGTCAATCTATAGCATTCATTGCCACAGACAGCTGTGGATGCTAAGTCATTGGGTATACTGTACTTAAAGCGGAGAGGTTGATAGGTTCTCGATCAGTAAGAGCACCAAAAGTTGTGGAGAGAATGCAGGAGAACGGGGTTGAGAGGGATAATAAATCAGCCATGATGGACTGGTGGAACAGTCTCGATGGGCCAAATGGCCTAATTCTGCTCCAATGTCATATAGTCATATGGTTTAAAACACCACTTCAAAAGAATATGAAAAGTCTTTAGAATATCCTTGGGTCATGGATGGTATTAATGCAGAAAGTTCATTAGAAGACAGTGAAATAAAAGGTAGCTGAAGTATCACAGCAGCCACGCTCTACATTGGGAAGATGTGAGTCTTGGAGGTGAGGGCAAAAAGATCTCAGTTTTTATTGCGGCACTGAGAGATAGCATCACTGACAGAGAAACGATTTCTCCAGTAAGAGTCAAACACTGAATGTTAGCATTCGAGCATTGGAAACAGAGAGCCTGCAATTTACATTGTGTCAACCCACACTATACAGTCCTGCATGTTGTCTTTGTCAATATTTACCCCTGGTCGACATCACAAACACAGCTGTCCCTGCAAGATTATTGTCTGCATACCTTTTCTGAATACCAACACACATAAAATGTTGGAGGAACTCAGCAGCTCAGGCAGCATCTACGGAAAGGAATAAACAGTCGATATAGTCGGCCAAAACTCTTCACCAGGACACCAATACCTAATATCTAAACACCAGCACGTGACTACTTTGCAAATATTGCTTAATTGATTTGAAACTACTTTGGAAGGTCTTGACATTATGAAATTTGCCATAGGTAGATAGAGATTTTTTTATATTACAGAGATACAGCTCAGTAAATGGCCTTCTGGCCCAATGTGGCTGTGCCACCTAATTGCAGCATGTGACCAATTAACCAACTAACCCGTACGTCTTTGGAACGTGGGTGGAAACCGGAGCACCGGGGAGAAATCCACACGCTCACTGGGAGAAACTACAAACTACAGTCAGCAGCAGAATTGAACCCAGGTCACAGACGCTGTAATTGCCACACGCTGCCTTTAAACACAGGTGATTGGAAGCTCAGACACAGGTGACTGGAAGCTCAGACACAGGTGACTGGAAGCTCAGACACAGGTGACTGGAAGCTCAGACACAGGTGATTGGAAGCTCAGACACAGGTGACTGGAAGCTCAGACACAGGTAGGCTTTGAAGAGAGAGCGATGGAAACGCAGAGGGATTTAGAGAATATGTTCCAGAGTCTACAGTGTGGATTGGTAGGAGCAAAGCAAACAAAGGTGGAATGAAGGAAATGGAAGAGGTGGAAGCTGGTAGGGCTGAACAAATACAAGTCCTCTAAGGAAAATCATTGCGTACTAGAATAATGGATGAACTTGACTCAGGGCAATTCTGCTGTCTGGTAGCAGGACTCAGCTGAGCTGAAGATGATAAGGTTTATTATTGACCTTTATACAGCAGGATTTTTACAGATCATCATTTTATCCTTCAGTTGGCAGAAACACAGAGCTCGGAGATGACATTGCTTTTGCCAAACCATGAATTATTTCACAGAAGAAATTTTTTAAAAAGCAAGTTAGCAACAATAAAACACTTAAAGTTGCTGAAGTTGTTTCAAAACAGGAAAAGGTTTGATTTAGTGAAACTAAAAGTGTGAACATTTCCACATTCAAAACATTTGTCTGAAGAATGGATCTTCAGAAAGTTTCTAATAGTTTTGGATGCACATTGTATTCAATAAAAAATGTACTGATATAGTTCTTTTCAATTTCAGGATGTCCCAAGCACTTTAAAACTAATGAAGTATCTGTGAATTTGAAGATAGCAATATACAAAAATAGGTACAGAAGTGACCTAATCACGAACAAGAAAAAAATCTGCAGATGCTGGAAATCAAAGCAACACACACAAAATACTGGAGGAACTCAGCAGGCCTGGCAGTATCTATGGAGGAGAGTAAACAATTGATGATTTGGGCTGAAGCCCTTCATCGGGACTGGAAAAGGAGATGAGAAGTCAGAGTAGGAAGTTGGGGCGAGGAGAGAAAGAAGCACAGGGTAGTAGGTGATCAGTGAAACCAGGAGAGGGGGAGGGATGAAGTAAAGAGTTGGGAAGTCGATAGGTGAAAGAGATCAAGGACTGGGGAAGGGTGTATCTGATAGGAGAGAACAGAAGGCTGTGGAGGAAAAGGAAGGGAGAGAAGCACCAGAAAGAGGTGTTGGGCAGGAAGGAAATAAGGTGAGAGAGGGAAATGGGAATGGGGAATGGTGAAAGAGGTGTAGGCGACTCAGTCCCTGAAGTCTGCCCCACCATGCAATATGTTCAAGGCTGATCTGTTTGGACTTCACCTTGGTAGATTGCACCGTGTCACCTCCTCCAAGTCATTTAATAAAAATATAATAAATGATTGAGAGCTAAGAGCTAATCCTTGTGACACCCCATTACTCAGTTTTTAATGTTATAACCAATCTTTCTTCTGAGCTAACACACACTTCCCCAAAACTATGAGCTAGTAGTCAAGAGTGAGAGGGGCTAAAGATGGCACTAGGGGTTTTTGTGGACTTGGGTGACTTCCTCCAGTTTATCCGTGAAATAGACCTGTTCTCATGTCTCTTTTTCCCTTCTCAAGGTGGCTAGAGTTCAAGTTTATGATCTACTGCTACACTCAAACTATGTTCTTCACAGTTGGTGGGTTATTTGGGATCTCCAGGAGCAGCTTGGAAAACGTGCTCCATTGGGGTGCAGCCCCCCGTAGACAACGCGATTCCTTGCTGATGTTGCCAGCTGAGGAGTCACAGGAGATTGAAAGATCGAAGTAGTGGGGTTTCAATTACTTGTATGGGATGATGGTGAGGGGGTGCTGATTCATTTTGCTGGAGCAAGTTGGGGAAGCTTGGTGTTAATGTTTTGCTGCTGTTTGTGTTTGGGAGGGGGAGAGGGGTTTTGGGGGTTCTAACGCTTTTCTGTCATTCATTCTTTGGGTTTTTTCCTCTCTGTTTTGCGGATGTCTGCGAAGATTAAGAATTTCAGGCTGTATATTGTATACATTCTCTTGTGGTCGCACTGATACACTACGAGTGAAAGTAAAACACTGACTCGAGCAGGGTCGGGTTGAACCGTTTACTGTTTGAATCATCCCCTGCTCTTTGCGGGGCAGAAGCAACGTCGGCTTCCGGGCTGAGGTCTGCCCGCACTCAGAGTCCTCTCGGTTGCCGCTGACTGCAGGTTCGCCGGCGACTGCTGGAGCTGGTTCGCTTGCTGCGTGGGCGAGCCGCCACATGATCCCCCCCGATCCGGCGCTAGGAGGTGCAGAGTCCACAGCCTGCACACTGTCAGTTCTTTTAGGTGGCCGGCCTCGTCGTCATGGGGGTGGAACTGCAACCGGGCGCTCAATGTCCAGATGCGCCGGTTTGAGACAGTCAATGGTAAACGTCTCTTCCCGACCGCTGATGTCGAGAACGCAGGTCGTTCCATTATGGCGCACCACCTTGTCGGGTTCTTCGTATGGTTGCTGCAGGGGTGATCTGTGCACGCCTCGGCGAACAAAAACATACTTGAACAACAGGAATTCTGCAGATGCTGGAAATTCAAGCAACACACATCAAAGTTGCTGGTGAACGCAGCAGGCCAGGCAGCATCTCTAGGAAGAGGTGCAGTCGACGTTTCAGGCCGAGACCCTTCGTCAGGACTAACTGAAGGAAGAGTGAGTAAGGAATTTGAAAGTTGGAGGGGGAGGGGGAGATCCAAAATGATAGGAGAAGACAGGAGGGGGAAGGATGGAGCCAAGAGCTGGACAGGTGATTGGTAAAAGGGATACGAGAGGATCATGGGACAGGAGGTCCGGGAAGAAAGACAAGCGGGGTGGGGGGGGGACCCAGAGGATGGGCAAGAGGTATATTCAGAGGGACAGAGGGAGAAAAAGGAGAGTGAGAGAAAGAATGTGTGCATAAAAATGAGTAACAGATGGGGTACGAGGGGGAGGTGGGGCCTTAGCGGAAGTTAGAGAAGTCGATGTTCATGCCATCAGATTGGAGGCCACCCAGACGGAATATAAGGTGTTGTTCCTCCAACCTGAGTGTGGCTTCATCTTTACAGTAGAGGAGGCCGTGGATAGACATGTCAGAATGGGAATGGGATGTGGAATTAAAATGTGTGGCCACTGGGAGATCCTGCTTTCTCTGGCGGACAGAGCGTAGATGTTCAGCAAAGTGGTCTCCCAGTCTGCGTCGGGTCTCGCCAATATATAAAAGGCCACATCGGGAGCACCGGATGCAGTATATCACCCCAGCCGACTCACAGGTGAAGTGATGCCTCACCTGGAAGGACTGTTTGGGGCCCTGAATGGTGGTAAGTGAGGAAGTGTAAGGGCATGAGTAGCACTTGTTCCGCTTACACGGATAAGTGCCAGGGGGGAGATCATTGGGGAGGGATGGGGGGGACGAATGGACAAGGGAGTTGTGTAGGGAGCGATCCCTGCAGAATGCAGAGGGGGGGGAGGGAAAGATGTGCTTAGTGGTGGGATCCCGTTGGAGGTGGCGGAAGTTACGGAGAATAATATGTTGGACCCGGAGGCTGGTGGGGTGGTAGGTGAGGACCAGGGGAACCCTATTCCTAGTGGGGTGGTGGGAGGATGGAGTGAGAGCAGATGTACGTGAAATGGGGGAGATGCGTTTAAGAGCAGAGTTGATAGTGGAGGAAGGGAAGCCCCTTTCTTTAAAAAAGGAAGACATCTCCCTCGTCCTAGAATGAAAAATATACTTGTTCTGTTGTAGGTCCCTGGGCACAAAAGAGGGTGCTGTTCTGTGATGGGACATCAGGACTGGGGCAAGAGTTCCAAGCCGCTCCCGGAGTTAAGTTAGGACCACCGTAGGTGTGTCCTCCTGGCCCCAGGGTGCTGGCACAAACTCACCAGGAACTGTGAGCGGGGACCGTAAGCAAATTCGGCCGATGATGCGGCCAGGTCCTCCTCGGGTGCAGTGCGGATGCCAAGCAGCACCCAGGGGAGTTTGTCCACCCAGTCTGGCCCTCGGAGGCGTGCCATCAGGACCGACTTCAAGTGCCTGTGGAAACGTTCCACCAGGCCGTTGGACTGCGGGTGGTAAGCGGTCGTTCGGTGGAGCTGCGTTCCGAGGAGTTGTGCCAGTGCAGACCACAAAGCCGATGTGAACTTTACTCCCCTGTCTGAAGTGACGTGGGCTGGGAGTCTGAACCATCCCACCCAGGTGGCAAGCAGGGCTCTGGCGCATGTCTCCGTGGCCGTGTCAGCGAGTGGGATAGCTTCCGGCCACCTCGTGAACCTGTCCACCATGGTGACCAGGTACTACGCTCGTCTTGAAACCGGCAGTGGGCCGATGATGTCCACATGGACATGTCTGAACCTCCTATGCGTCAGCTGGAAGGGTTTGCAGTGGGGCCCTCACGTGCCTCTGGATGTTGGAGGTTTGACAGTGCATGCATGCCCTGGCCCAGTGCCCAACCTGCTTGCATAGGCCGTGTCACACAAACCAGTCTGCGATCAGCCGGATGGTCGCCCGGGTGGAAGGGTGGGCTAAACCGTGCAAGGTGTCAAAAACGCGGTGCCTCCAAGCGGTTGGGACAATGGGTCGAGGTTGCACGGTGGACACATCGCAAAGGAGCTCATTACCTTCGGGTCCAATGGATATGTCTTCGAGGTGGAGTCCTGAGACTGCGGTTCGGTACGCCAGCATCTCTCCATCCAGCTCTTGCGCCTCAGCTAACGCCGCATAATCCACCCCTGGAGACAGAGAGTACACTGATTGGATCCGGTGTCCCAAGAAGTCGATAGCGGCTAAGCTGAACTGGCACTTGGCGGGGTTGATAGCCAGGCCGTAGTCTCTTAGGCAGTGGCAGAGCAGGCGTAGATGTGCTAGATGTTCCTGGCGGGAGTGGCTGGCGATAAGTATGTCATCCAGGTAGATGAACAGAAAGTCCAGACCTTGCCCTACTGCGTCCATCAGGCGCTGGAACGTCTGCACCGTGTTTTTGAGCCGAACGGCGTCCTGAGGAACTCGAACAGGCCAAAGGGGGTAATGAGGGCTGTCTTGGGCACATCATCCAGGTGGACTGGGATCTGATGCCTCGTACCTGTCGGTTGCCGGGGGCTGACGCAGAAAGTCGATAACACGGCCCGCTGTCTCCTGATCGAGGGCACCCACCGCGTAGTAATACCTGGTGGCGTCTGAGACAATTTGCCTGACCTGGAACTGGGCCTTCGCTTGCTCAAACCAGACCAGGGACTGGGTGGTCCAGAAGGTTGGCAGTTTAAGGGAAACTGCATTCTGTGGAGCCGAGTCATTCATGTCGGGTCCAAATGCCGTAGGACCGTCGGGGTCACCAATGTGGTTGCGCTGATGTGCTACGAGTGAAAACAATACACTGACTCGAGCAGGGTCGGGTTGAACTGTTTACTGTTTGAATCGGTGCACGCTTAAGTAACCTGCTCCCAGCAACCCCCACTCTTTGCGGGGCAAAAGCGACATCGGCTTCCGGGCCAAGGTCTGCCCCGCACTCAGAGTCCTCTCGGTTGCCGCTGGCTGAGGGCTCACCGGCGACTGCTGGAGCTGGTTCACTTGGTGTGTGGGTGAGCCACCACACTCTGATATTAAATTGAACAACTGAACCATTGAACTATTGTATATTGTACACCAGCCAGTTACGTGACTCGGCGTCAAATTCCTTCTGAAAATCAAGTTCGTTTAATTGTCATTTAACCATAAACATGTATACAGCTACGAAACAGCAGTCCTCCAGCACCAACAGTCACACACAGCATACTGCGTATATAGTTACAATAGCACATACAGTCACAAAATAATATTAGCTTAAGTCCCTGAATGGCATGGCCTGGAGGTTGATAGTGCATGGGATGTTCCCTGGAGCCATGCTCCTGCAAGAACAAGCACGCAGCAGTTCCTCATCTCCCGCTGCCACAGACAAAGGTTGTCTTTCAGGGAGTGAGTACTAGAGAGCAGCACCTACAGGAGAGCCAGACTGCTGAAGCGAGCCACCAACCCAACATGGATTTCGGCATGTCACCATGCCCCTGTACTTTTTGACACCGCCTCATTCACCTCCTCCCCTGGATGGCTGTAACAGGTGACAAACTGGATTACCTTCGTCTGTGGCTGTGGGAGATGAGGAGCTGCTGTGTACTTGTTTTTGCAGAAACATGGCTCCAGGACAACACCCCATGCACCACCAATCTTCACGGACTTGGGCCAATATTGTTTTGTGACTCTAGCATAAGGACCTGATCCATGCAACACCAGAGGCCACATAGCTCGCCTGCCTTTGGTTTCCCCAATAAACCAGATTTTGTATTATCAATGCCCATCAGGGTCTTCCAATCACAAGGAAGACATTTAAGACTAATATTTACATTTCTTATTGGACCTGGAGGGATCAATGCAACAAAGTGTACCACCATCTTAATTATACTAATCCACATGTTCCATTCTATCAACTCAAATTTTTCCAAGGTCAAAAAATTCTCGCAAATTTGTCAAACATGAGTTACCTTCCATGAAACTATGCTGATTGCTTTGAAGTTCTCTAAGTGGCTAGCTATTTCTTTGATTAAAAACTCCAACATCTTGCCAATAATAGACATTAAGCTGCAAGCCCATATTGGCTCAACTTTTGTCTTCCTCAGATCTTCAACAATAAAGTTACACATGCGGTTCCCCAATTGCTGGTACCTTGCCGGAACTCGGTGAGTTTCAGTCATAGGTTCCACTCTCTCTCTCTGCATTCACTTCCTTTGAAATGCAAGCTATTGGGACGTGGGCAAGTTGCCTGTCTTCAGTTCTATCAGCTTTTACAATATCCTGTCTCCCACGACAGTGATGCTGCAAGTTGCTCTTTACTATTTGAAACTACACACCAGATACTACTGAGAAATTTGCCGTGCACTCGACCATGCAGGCTGGAACAAAGTTTTAATTTCACTTATTTGCCTTGGTTTTGTTTAACCCTTTCTTTTTATGCATCCATAGAAACCCTGGTGTTGTTATTACTTCCCAGTTTTCCCTTCGAATCAACTTCCTCCACTTTTGTTAATTCTTAGTCACTCTCTGCTGGTTCTTGTAAAACTCCTAGTCCTCTGGTCTACTCATGATATCCCCCTCCTGATTTTCACCTATCTCCTTATGTTTCTTCCTCCCCTCTCCCCCCACCCCTTCCCACTCTGACTCCTCATCTTTTTTGCTCCAGTCCTGAAGAAGGGTCTCAGCCCCAAATGTCGACTGTTCTCTTTTCCATAGATGCTGCCCGGCTTGCTGAGTTCCTCCAGCATTTCCTGTGTGTTGCTTTGCCTCTGGTCTACCACTAGCTCTTGCCACTTGTATGTTTTTGTCTTTGATTAAATAGTTTGCTTTGATTCCTTTGCTAACTACAGACGGTTTATCTTTCTCCTGAGATCCCTATTTCTGATTGGTATACATGACTGTTGAGCGTTATGTGCCAGCTGTTGAAATATGCTCACAGATTGACCTATGTATTAGTCCATTTAGACCAGGGGTCTATGGACCCCTTGCTTAATGCTTAATGGTTCTATAGGATAAAAAATGTTTGGAACCCTTGATTTAGACAGTCCATTCCAAACTATTGAAATTACCCTTACTTAAATCTAGCACACTGGTTATGGATCCCACATTCTTGCCCTCAAACTGCATCCATAATTCTATCAAATCTGATCATTGCTCCCTTTTACTAATCCTGCCTCATTACACATGACCAAAATCTTGTTATGAGAAACACCTAACTGCACCAGTTCCCGGGGTTCAGACGCTCCAACTCTCTGGAGTATAGGGTTCAGGACCATCCCGCTAATTGACAATAGTGTTTTGGCAGCAAGAGTTGAGTATTTTTAAAGAGCATCTGAACGGAGCCTCAGTGCTCCATTGTAAACTCAACTTGAGATATCGGTTAGCGCTTTGTTCGTGCTCAGTTCTCGTTCCAGCTTATTCCGTGTCTTGATCTTGCCTCGGATACACCAGCATTTGGGTTCTTTGTTACAGCCTCTCATCACAGGCTGTTCCTGGAAAGGTTCTGTAACCTACTGCTCTAAGAAACATCCCGATGCAGTCCTCTTCCAATCAATATATAAATTAAAATCACCCAAGATAATTGCTGTTTCTTTCTCACATCCCACTTTTGCTTGGTCCTCTTAAAAAACAATGCCCCGGAGAATATAGGTTACTCTCCCCCTTAGACACAAGAGATTCTGCAGAAGCTGGAAATCCAGAGTAACACACACACGCACACACACACACACACACACACACACACACAAATTGCGCTGGAGGAACTTAGCAGGTCAGGTAGCGTCACTGGAGAGAAATTAATAGTCAAAGTTTCGGCCTGAGACCATTCATCAGGACAAGAAGAGAGCGCTCAGGGCCCTGTTTCGAGTTGATGCACACCATAGGTTAGAAGCTCAGGATTTTAAAATGGGAAATTACATACACAGTGCAGTTATATCAGAAGCCACTGTGATTGCAGGAAGAAAACTAGAGAGAGAGAATAGAAAGTGAAATGCTGCAGGAGAAGGGACAGGCCTATTTAATCATGAGTCAGTGTTGGAATCGGTGTGAACCTGTGATAATACAGAAGTGAAGGGAGGTGTAGAAAGGCGAATACGGAAGTAAAGAAATGTGAAAGTCGGTGTCAGAATTTACGGACTGCTATGAATGCATTGCAGAGGTTGGCACTTCTCCACAAGAGGAGAAACAATCCTCCCCTAGAAGCTTTTATCCACTGCCAACCCCTGCACTACATTCATAGCAGCCCGTAAATTCTGACACTGACTTTTCCACTTCTCTGCATCCATGATCTTATTTTTGTTTTTCAGCCAGCTGGAAGTGATGAGGGTGAAGGAACAAGTGCCTTCCAATTAAGTGGGGCAGCCACTTCCTGTTTGTACCCAGAGGTTCAAAAGAAGAGAAGTTGAAGTGAAGCAGTTGACTTAATGGCCTAATTAGGGACAAAAGCAAATGGGAAAGAGAAGCAGATGGGAGACAACGTTCCTCACCAAATTCTGTGGGAATGATCTCTGATTAGTAATTATTGGTAGGGTCTTTATTATGTCCACTTCCAAGTGCTCCAATACAAAAAGAGTTAATTGAGGAAATGGCAGCCCCCACTTCTGCCAGAAATAAGACATTTGTTAGTCCACTCGTCCGGTGTCCTTAACTTGTTCCAGGTATCTAATCGAAGGATTTTTAATTTCTTCAGGCTTATGTACCCCACTTTTTGATCCACAAAAAATTCTGGGGATCACATTAAGTTTCGGTGAAATACGTCCAAAAGGAACGCCAGCCCTCAGGAATACACAGACAAACAATTGGTGTAATAACAATAGCAGCGAGAATACTTAAATAAGTGAAATATTATTAATGTGACATCTAGATATGGAAACATGATGAAAAGTTCATTGTACAAACAAAGTGGAACTATCACAGCTACAAACAGTGTTAAATCAAAAGGCAGGTGGAGAAAAAAATCATGGTTATAAAATATGCACAATAAGTATAAATATACATCATAATTTTACTTCATAAATTAGTATGTGTAATACTGGTGTAATTTGTGCTGGTTATTAATAAAAGTTAGGTATCAAAATATGATAATTATATCTTCTTTCACCGTCATTCATGTTCATGCCAATATTACATTCACCGTAAAGTCGTATTTAAATGATATCTGAAGTAGGACTTATAAAAGAATGACTATCATAAAATGATTTACTCTGACATTACCCATATTACTGTTACCTAATCCTGCTTACATTCCATTTTATTTCTCCAGAAATTCTCACAACTATTTCATCTCTTCTGTCCACACAGTCCATTATTATCATTCAATTGAATCCAAATGAATTCTTTTGAATGTCATATTCATCCTAATTTTTATTCTTTGCATTCATCGAGGTGTTATTAGGCTTCTCAGCAAAAGTATTCCAATCCTGATTATTTTCAAATACCTAGAAAAAAACAGTATCAAGAGCAGTTTCTGTACTTAGCTAAATATCTGATACAAAATTTCTAAATTCAGCTTTTTTTTGGATGAGTATTGGTCCAAAAGGATCAGTAGAATTCAGGAATTAGGTGAATATTTGAACTTAATATGATAAGATGAAACTTTGAAGTTGGGATTAGTTTGAATTAATTAGACTTTTATATAGTTGTTCACCTAACAGTGAGTTGCCACAATTTGGTAATGTCTAACTAAATTACTTATTAAGTCTTATTGGAGGGATGAAGTAAGAACAGAGAAACCTATTGCTTCTCTTTAAAATATTGCCCAGGATCCATTCGAGAAGTTTGTTAGGTGATATGATTGGACTCTTGAGCTCACTGTTTACCTCGCTGTGACCTTGACCAAATTGTCTACCTGCATTGAAGCACTTAATTCTGTCCTCGGTTATTGTTTTTCCTTAATGCACTATTGCAATGAATTGGTCTGTATGAACGATATGCAAGAAAGGTTCTTCACTGTACATAATAAACCAGTTTAACTGTAATGCCCTATCTGGAGACACTGTTGTGCTCCCTTAGTATTGTATGTAGCAGTTAGCCTGGGCTTACCAATTTGAGCTAAAAACCTTCTAATTCACCAACTGATTCATGGCAGACAATTGGAATTGGAACTGGTTTATTATCGTCACATTTTTAAGGGGAACCTGAGGGGAACTTCTTTTTCCAGAGGGCAGAGCTTGTACAGAATGAGCTGTGAGTGTTAGTAGTGGATGTGGGTTCAACTGCAATATTTAAGAGATGTTTGGATAGGTACATGGATGGAAGAGGGATGGAGGGCTGTGGTCCCGGTGTGGCAGAACCACAGTTTGGCACAGATGGACCGAGCTGTAGTGCTCTATGTTTCTACTACTATGACGTAGACTCTACTACTATGACTGAGATACTGTGAGAAGCTTGCCTTGCACATTGTTCATACATAGTAGGTCAATTCTTTACAGTGCATTGAGATAGAACAATACTAGAATGCAGAATAGAGTGTAACAGCTACAAAGTGCAGTGCAGGTAGACAATCAAGTGCATGATCAGAAGTTGATCCTGAGGTCAAGAATCCATCTTATTCTAGGTTAGGGAAACACTTAATAGTCTTATAGCAGTGGACAGAAGTTGTCCCTCAGCTGGTGGTACATAGTTTCAGGCTATTGTATCTTCTTCATTCGCTCCATCCACCAAAAGCAGAACTTCCTGGTGGCCCATCACTTTTGATCTGATTTCCATTCCTGTTCTAGCATGTCAGTTCATGGCCTCCTCTTGTGCCACAATGAAACCACCTTATAATCCGTCTTGGTAGCCTCCAACCTGATGGCACAAATATCGGTTTCTCCTGGTTAAAACAATCTCCATCCTCCTCCCTCTTCTATTCCCCTCTCTGGCCTCTTACCTTTTCTCACTTGCCTGTAACCCCCTCAATCCCTTTCTCTTATGGACTACTCTCCTCTCCCATCAGATTCCTTCCTCTCCAGCCTTTTATCTTTCCTACCCCCCTGGATTCACCTATCACCTTCAAGCCATCCTCCTTCCCCTCTCCCCACCTTTTTATTCTGGTGTCTTTCCCCCTTCTTTTCCAGTCCTGGGGCAGGGTCTCGGCCCGAAATGTTGAGTGTTTGTTCATTTCCATGGATGATGCCTTTGCTGCTAAGTTCCTCCAGTATTGTTTTGTATATTCTGCCTAATGGAAGAGAAAATGCCCGGGGTGATTATGTTGTCTGCTTTACTGAGACCGTGAGAAGTGTAGACAGAGTCCATATAGGGGAGTCTGCTATTACATCACAATAACAATTAAAACTGTCATACTTGGACTTGGGTAATGTACAGAAACTCATCATGTGTAATTGAGTTATTACTTAGAATCAACAAATAAGTAGCTAATGTTGGTCTGTTGATCAATGCTCCCTCCATTTTTTTTTTACAACTGTGCAGACCAACTGTTGCTCTAAGCAGGAAATTTTTACATGGCCTGAAAACCGTGTGGCACTTTAAATATGTTTTTTTTTGCATATTTTGTAATAAAATATACATACTATGAATATTGATTAGATGACATTGACATTCAGCAGACCGGCGGTTTATTAATTAATGAGCTATTGACTTCCATTCTGCGTTTATTATTACAATTTGTAACAATGCTGTAACTTTAAACATTGACAATGTGAATAAGTTGAAGCTCTAAAATGTTTTAAAGTAAAGTTTGTGGTACATTTATTATTTAGAAATTTTATGGATTATATTCATTAACATGTGATTAATTACAGGGTATCTCACAATTTTATTAACATAGAGTTCAAAATAATATTAACATTATATAAAAGAAAATTCCAGCTGCGTGGCAATATAGGCTAGGTGTCTGGTAACGTTTCAGGTGTGGCGTGGCTGCACACTCGTGCAGCTTGGAGTGAGCAGTGCTATTGATCTACTGAAATAAACCCTTACATGTTTACTATTCTGTTAGAGTTAATCTCACTAGATCAGCAGGCCATCTAGACTACTTTGCACTGCCATTCATTATGCTCTTGGTATGAAGTTGACTTTGAAGTGGCAAAGCCAGTCATCCAAGATCACTAGCTGGATCATGAACTTGGTGCTCCTGGCCTCCAATGCTTTTTAAAGTGTCTATTAGGTCAGGCATATCAGGCACATTGGAGGGTCTGGATAGAGGAGACATGGACCAGATGTTTCTAAGAGTGGGGTGTTTAAGACCAGCGGGCACAGCCTCAGAATACAATGACATCCCTTTAGAACAGAGATGAGGAGGAATTTCTTTAGCCAGAGTGTGTTGAGCCTGTGGAGGCCAAGTCATTGGGTACATTGGCCAACTTATTGGGTGGCATGGTGGCATAGCGGTTAGCATGATACATTACGGTATAGGAAACCTGGATTCAATTCTCACCATTACCTGTAAGGAGTTTGTACATTCTCCCCATGACTGCGTGGGTTTCCTCCAGGTGCTCTAGTTTCCTCCCACAGTCCAAAGACGTACCAGTTGGTAAGTTAATTGGTCATTGTATATTGTCCTATGATTAGGCTGGGATTAGAGTGGGGGATTGCTGTGTGGCGTGGCTCGAAGGGCTGGTAGGGCCTATTCCACCCCGAATATAAATAAATAAATAAATATTTGTAGTGGAGCTTGATAGGTTCTTGATTAGTAAGTGCGCCAAAGGTTGCAGGAAGAAGGCAGGAAAATAAGGTTGAAAGGGAAAATAAATCAGCTGTGATCAAATGGCATCGTGGACTCGATGGGCCAAATGGTCTAACTCTGTTCCTATGGGTGCTAAGATAGTGTAGAGGATCGCTCAACGCTATTACAGTCCAGAGTATTCCGGAGTTCGGAGTTCAATTCTGGTGTCATTCTGTAAGGAGTCTCTGAATGTCCACCCTGTGGAATGTGTGGGTTTTCCCTGGGTACCTAGGTTTCCTCCCACAGTCCAAAGACGTACCAGGTACATTAATAGGTCATTGTAAATTGACCTGAGATTAGAATAGGGTTAATTGGGTTTGTTGTGTGTTGCTCGGGCAGAGAGCTTACTCTGCGCTCTATAGATAAATAAATAATTAAATGCACGGATGAATGAATGAACCAATAAATAAACAAACAAACAAATTAATTAATTAATTAATGAACAAATAAATAAATGTGAATGAATGAATAAACAAATAGATAGATACATGAATAAACATAAATGTCTTATGGTTTTATATCCTGCCTTATCTATAGCAGTGGCCACATACACTCAAAACCACAGTGAAACCAGTCATCTTCAATCTGAAGGGAAAAAACACAAAGAGAAAGAAGATGAAGAGCTATCCATAGAATTTTTTTTATTAATAATGGACACTATACATAACTGAGCCTCTATTCTCCTTCTTAGACAATTTGTTAGATTTTTCAGTCATGGGATGTGGTTAACAAAAGCCTAACTATTAAAGACATAAGCTGTCAGAGCTTGTACAAAAGCAGAAGATAGCAGAATTGACAACTGGGCTGACAATGGATCCAGCTTTGACCACAGTATGGCAGGAGATGTAGAAATCACACGTAAATCTAGTAAGATAGTACCATGGAAAACTTTTCTGCTTCAACTTAACTTGGAACAGGTTGGAAAACAATTGACTTTATGAGCTCTAAGTCTGCATTTCCCAGTAATGACAATGAAGAATAATGGGCTGTTAGAATTCTGTTTAAATATCATTTCGAACTTCCTATGTTAATCAATAAAAATATTTTTTTTTTTACGTTGAAGGTTGGCAAAGATCCTGGCTTGTGATCGAGAATTGATCTCTTGACTGCAAGGTCCCTCAGGAGTTCTGAATAGTCATTGAATTTTCAACCATGCTAATTGTTGGTGTAATTGCAATTACTGACCTCTAACGAACTCACTTTAAAGACAAGTCACAAAATCGGTAGAACCTCGCACTAGTAAGGATTGTAATGCAAGTCAAGAAGGGAACTATGTTTCAGATTACTTGACTTCTGAAATGCTCTTCCAGGCTTTGTTCTCTCTAGATGTGACTATTTCAGTCCACTCTGGCCTGACCTCGCTCACTCTGCGTTCTCCTCAAGCTATGACACCCAACTCCAAACTTACAACAAATCATTCCCTCCCATTCCCCAAAGCTAACAATGGCTCCTAGTGTAGCAACGTGCCTATTTTAAAGTCTCCCCTCATATCTAGATCCCTCATGCCTCTCCATCTCTGTAACCACTTCTCTATATCTAAGATATTTACACACCTATAATTCAGACCCCTTGGTCAACCTTGAATTTAATTTCTCCACTATTATTGGCTACGTTATCAGGTCCATCACACGATAAACACAGGAACAGCACAGGAATGTGTGCTGAGCTCACTGTTCCACTCTGCTCTACACTCATGACTATGTGGCAAGGCACAGCTCAAATGCCATCTACAAATTTACCGACAATGCCACTGTTGTTGAGAGAATGTCAGATGTCGACAATGAGGCGTACAGGGATAGGCTGGTTGAATGGCGTCACACCATTCAACCTCACACTTACTGTCAGGAAGCCCAAGGAATTGATCATGGACTTCAGGATGAAGAAGTCAGGGGAATCCACATCGCTCCTTACTGGAGGGTCAATGGTGGAAAGGGTGAGCAGCTTCAAGTTCTTGGATGTCAATATCTCAGAGGATCTATCCTGGCCCCACCATATCGATGCAAACATGACAAAAATGTGCCGGTGGTTTCTACATTGTGATTTGCTATGTCACCAAAAACTCTTACAATTTTCTACAGATGTACCATGGAGAAGTTTCTGATGGGTTTTATTAAGAGCCAGGTAGGAAGAGTCCAATGCATAGCACTGTAAGAGGCTGCCGAGGATTCCTGCCACTCTCCCTGCTATTGTGGAAATCTTCAAGAGTTAGTGACTCAAAAAGCAGCATACACCATTAAAACCCCTCACCCCCTGGGACGTGCCTTCTCCGTGTTTTTGCCATTGTGGTGGAAGTAATGGAGCCTGAAGACACTCTTTCAACATTTTAGTCACAGCTTCTTCCCCTCTGCATCAGATTTCTGAACGGTTCATGAACCCATGAACACTAGCTCAGTAGTTGTTAGTTACTTATTTATTTTGTAACTTATAATACTTAATCTCCACAAAATAACACATTTTGCAACATGTCAGTGATAATCAACCTGATTCTGATTCTCATAAGGTTTGGTATTCCTTTCTTAAACATTGTTTTTTTTCCTATATGCAGAGTTGTGGACACAGCTCAGAACATCACAGAAACTAGCCTCCCCTTCATGGATGAAAGTTATAGAGAAATACGGCACAGAAGCAGGCCCTTCAGCCCATCTAGTCCATGCCAAAATGATGTAAGCTGCCTATTCCCATTTGGATAGATTGATGCCTATTCCCATCAACCTGCACTGGGACCACAGCCCTCCATACCCCTACCATCCATGTACCTATCCAAAACTTCTTTTAAATGTTGAAATCAAGCTCACATGCACCAATTGTGCTGGCAGCTCATTCCACACACTTATGGCCCACCGAGTGAGCAGGTTTCCCCTCATGTTCCCCTTAAACTCTTCACCTTTCACCCTTAACCCATGATCTCTGGTTGTAGTCCCACCCAACCTCAGTGGAAAAAGCCTGCTTGCACTTACCCTATCTATACACCTCATAACTTTGTGTACCTTTCTGTCTTACCTTCTCACTGCCTCAGTGAAACAGCAAGATAATCATCATAGACTCCTCCTACTCCAGAAATTCTCTCCTCTCACCACCTCCATTGGGCAGAAGATTCAAAAGCCCGAAAGCCTATACCACCAGGCTCAAGGACAGCTTCTATCACACTGTTATACAGTTATTGAATTGAACTCTTGTATGATAAAATGGACAACACCTTATAATCTGTTGCAACATGGTCTTGCAACTTATTCTCTGCTTGCATTGGTGTTGATATTAGCTTATTATTGTCATATATAGCAAGATACAGTTAAAAACTTTCTTGCACACAGATTTAATAATTATACAGTGCATCGAGGTAGAATAAGGTAAAGCAATAACAATGCAGAATAAAGTGTACAGGTTTCTGAAAAAGTGCATTGCAGGTAAACAAGTTAGATTGCGAGGTCAAGAAAGAGGGGAGCGAGGAGAAAAGAGAATGTCTGGGGTGGGGTGGGGTCTTTGATTATGCTGGCTACTTTAACAAGACATTGAGAAATATAGAGAGAGTCCACAGAGGGGTGACTGGCTCCTATGGTGTGCAGAGCTGTGTCGACAACTCTGCGGTATCTTGCAGTCGCAGAGATAGCAGTGCCATGCCAAGCCACTATTGATCCAGACAGAATTCTTTCTGTGGTACATCAGTAAAAATTGTAAAGGCTTGACGGGGACATTAAAATTTTCTTTAGCTTTTTGAGGAAGTAGAGGCTTGGTGAGCTTTCTTGGCCATGATACAAACGTGGTCGTGCCAGGACAGGCTATTGATGATGTTCACATCTAGGAACCCAAAGCATTGAACCTCCCAATCTTGACACCGTTGGCGTAGGTAGGAGCATGTGCACTGCCCCCATTTTCTGAATTCACTGACCAGCTTCTTTGGAGTCATAGAGTCATAGAAAAGTACAGCACAGCTACAGACTATTTGGCTCATATAGTGCATTCTGAACCATTTAAACCACCTAGTCCCATTGATCTGCAGCCAAACCATAACCCTCCATGCTCCTACCATTCAAATACCTATCCAAACTTCTCTTAGATGTTGAAATCGAGCTCACATGTACCACGTGTGCTGGCAGCTCATTCCATTCTCTCATGACCCTCTGAATGAAGAGGTTTCCCCTCATGTTCCCCTTAAATATTTCACCTTTCATCCTTAACTCATGACTTCTAGTTGTAGTTTCACCAAACCTCAGTGGAAAAAGCCTGCTTCATTTACCCTATCTATATCCCTCAATTTTATATACCCTATCAAATCTCCCCTCAACCTTCTACATTCCAAGCAATAAAGTCCAAATCTATTTAATCTTTCCTTATAATTCAGGTCCTCCAGTCCAGACAACATCCTTGTAGATTTTCTTAGTACTCTTTCAACCTTATGTACATCCTTCCTGTAGGTAGGTGACCAAAACTGCACATAATACTCCAAATTAGGCCTTACCAATGTCTTATACAACTTTAACATGAGATCCCATCTCCCGTACTCAATATTTTGATTTATGAAGGCCAATTTGCCAAAAACTTTCTTTACGACCCTATCTACCTGTGCTGCGACTTTCAATGAATTATTCTCAGATCCATTTGCTCTACCAAAATCTTCAGTGCCCTACCATACACTGTGTAAGAACTACCCAGTTGGTTCTATTGAAGTACAACACCTTTGCACTTGTCTACATTAAATTCCATCTGCCATTTTTCAGTCCAGTTTTCCTGCTGGTCCAGATCCCGCTGCAAGTTCTGATAGTCTTCCTTGCTATCCACTACACCCCCAATCTTGGTGTCATCTGTAAATTTGCTGATCCAGTTAACCACATTATCATCCAGATCATCGATATATGAACAATGACTGACCCAGCACCGATCCCTATAGCACACCACTGGTCACAGGCCTCCAGTTAGAGAGGCAACCATCTACAAGCACTCTCTGGCTTCTCCCACAAAGCCAATACCTAATGCAATTTACCACTTCATCTTGAAAGCCCAGTGACTGAGCCTCCTAAATCAACCTCCCACGCGGGAACTTGTCAAATGCCTTGCTAAGTTCCATGCAGATAACATCAACTGCCTTGCCTACATCAAAATTCCTGGTAACTTCCTTGTAAAAATCTATTAAGATTGGTTAGATGCGACCTACCATGCACAAAGTCATGCTGACTATCTCTAATCAGTCCTTGTGTATCCAAATGTCTATATTTCTGGTTTCTTAGAATGCCTTCCAATAAATTTATCACTACTGATGTCAGGCTCCCTGGCTTATTACTTCATGGTTTATTTTTACAGCCTTCCTTAAACAGCAGAACAACATTACCTATCCTCCATTCCTCTTGTGCCTTACCTGTTGCTAAAGATGATTTAAACATCTCTGACACCACCTTGCAATTCAACAGTTGCCTCCTGTAGTGTCCTGTGAGGGTGTGCCTTATTCTGATTGTCAAAAGCCACTGCCTTTGTGACTGGTTAGTTTAGGAGGTGCAGCTGCTTTTCCCATTGGATAGATGCCTAGTGTCCAGTATCAAATACCCTGAGTGTATAAAATAGCACATGGAAGGAGCTTGCCCTCTTCTTCCTTTGTTTAAGACATGACCATTGGGAAGGTAAGCTCTGCGTGCAGTTTTAACTAAATATCTTTGTTTGGGGTTTGGGGTTTGGGTATTTGATCCTCCACAATATTCTGCGTGGGAATTTGAACTGGAGGTTTTTTTTACGAGGTCGAGTTGCGAGCTCGACATCAACCCGGCACGGATGGAGAGCGCGCTCGGGAGCGCTCTGTCACTGGATTGAACTCAGGAACCTCTGTTCTCGAGCCCGGCGCTGATCTCACTGCGCTACCAGCCGACCTACATTGTTGAATATACATATGTCTGTTGAGTATTCAGCTTTTTAGTGTCTGCAACTTGGGGAGCATGAATGCTTGGTTGAATTTTTACTGTTTGTAAATAAATGATTAATATACCTAGCTGAAGTTGGTGCATTTCCTGTCTCACTTGCCGGACCCATGGACCTGACTGAGCATTGCACGTAGGGTCAGAGGGAACATCTTGCCCGGGGACTTATTCACCATAATTTGCCTCAGGATAACAAACACCCCCTCCTCTGTAAACTGTACAGAGTCCATGAAGTTGATGTACATGGTGGAGCTCAAGTCTTCCAGAAGCCATTATTTCTGATGTACACACTGCACCAACTCCTTTTCACCGCTTCGTGGTAAAAGTTCCCCACTTGGGCTCCATTAGTTTGCACGTTCTCATTGGATCGAGTCCTACAGCCAGTTCTCTCAAGCCCCTTTTCTCTCCATCTCCTGCTGAAAAAGACCTTGACCCACCTCAGTGCTCACCACAAAAACTACTCCCCCCGCATTCCCCAGAACCTTCTCTCGGTTCCGCTCTCCTGACTGGATGACACACATTCCTAAGCATCCCTTATCATTAACAGTAAACCAAACACTGCCAACAGAGCACACTGCTTCTACAGAAAGACAATTACATGAAATACCCTCCAAAATTAGCAGTAAAACCTTTACCAGGGTGTCACACTCTCTATCTCCATTCTGTACTCCAGTTCATTGTTATTTGAGATACAGCCCACTACAGGGGTATCATCTGCAAACTTGTAGATGGAGTTGGACCAGAATCTGTCCACAGAGTCATGAGTGTACAGGTAATAGAATAGGGGGCTGTGGATGCCACATTGTGGAGCATCAGTGTCTAGAATAATTATGGTAGAGGTGTTGCTGTCTAGCCTTATTGATTGCGCTCTGTTGGCCAGGTAGTCAAGGATCTTTTTACAAAGAGAGACATTGACCTCTAGTGTAAGGAGATTGGTGATGAATTAGCTTGGATCAATAATATTGAAGCAGAACTGTAGACAATAAACGATAGTCTGAAGTAAGTGTATTTACTGTCCAGACGCTCCACGGTTTAGTATAGAGCCAGCTGCCAGAGAGTTGTTTCAGCAGAAGGCAAATTGCAGTGGGTGGACATTGTTTGGAAAGCTGGTGTTGATGTGTGCCATGAGCAATCTCCCGAAGTACTTTGTGATGCGCTTTCTCTGCAACTGTTTTACTCTGTTCTGTATTCTCTTGTTGCTTTTCCCTCGCTCTACCTTGATGTATGAATGTGATGAATTGACACATGAAAGAAAGGATTTTCATTGTACCTTGTGACAATAATAAACCTATTATCAATCATCTCTCCTTGCCTAAGAAGTACCTTAAAATCCTATTTATTTCACAAGTTTTAGGTCACATCCAAGGCATTAACTCTTATTTGTTAAGTGCTCCTCCTTTTGTTTTTCTAATGGTTGTATCTAAATTGATGATACTGAGACACATCTCCTTGGCACCTTCTGAAGAGTGAGATCTGTATCTGTAAAATTGCTGATTCAAAAAGCAACAATTGGTTGTTAGAGGTGAAGGTGTGGGGATGGGGATGGAATCACAGAAACATTAATTTGAAGTCGTCCCGGTGAGAATCGGAAATAAAAACAGGAAATGTTGGAACTTCCTAAAATAACTATTTCAGGTCAATTGACCTTTCATCAGTACACCATGGTCATCTCACTGTGGGCATTGCCAGACAGTGATTCATTTCTGCTGTTGTTCATGATAAGGTGTTCAGAGTAATCATACATTGCAGTCTGTTCCCTGGCAGAGTTAGCATAGTGGATTTATTTAGCACTCTAAGAATTAAACATTCATTCTTGCTCTGCATCACGGCAGTCAAATGCTGAACGCAAGAGAATAAGAGTAGGAACAGACACCCCCCTCAAGCTTACCCTGCATACAATGTGCTCATGGCAGATCTATGCTGGCTTCAATTTCTCTTCTGTGCTATTTACCCAGAGCCCCAAAATCCTCGACCTTTCAAATTCTTATCTATCTCCACCTCTAATGGCCATGGCAAAGTAATGGTTAGCACAATGCTCTATAGCACCAGTGATTACCATCCAGGGTTCATTTCCCACTGCTGTCCGTAAGGACTTTGTATGTTTTCTTTACAACCACGTGGGTTTCCTCTGGATGCTCCAGTTTGCTCCCACATTCGAAAGTCGTGTAAATTATTAAGGGTTAGTAAGTTGTTAGGTGGAGGGGTGGAGATACTTCCCTACCAAAGGAGGTGTAAGGCACCCCTTCCCTCTGCTAGCCTGCAGGTCACCCTTGAGCAAGGTGTAGCACCTGCTTAGCCACCCCGGTCAGGGTCATGTGAACCCATGGGAGCAGGTTGTGGATGGTTGTATGAGTAGATGGTGCACATCACAAGTCCTGGCTTTGTGACCACTGACCCCAGGCAGACAATGTCTAAAGAGTGTTGATAATGACAGGGATCACCTGTCTAGTAAAGATACTGCCCAGAAGAAGATAATAGCAAACCATTTTGTGCTATATCTCCAAATAGTTAAATAAATAAATCTTGGACTTGGGATCCTTTGAACTTCCAATTATGAACCCCACGATGAAAGCAAGTTGCCGGTGTACTGCTCAGATCTTTGCAAGTGTCAAAGGAAATTCTCTGCTGACATTTTGCACTACTTTGTCTTTTTTTATATTCCATTCTTCCCTCCCTATCTTTCTCTTTCCCAATAGCAACAGGGAGACTGAGAAGCAAGTGAGTCAGCAGATCTTGGACAGGTGAAAAAACATAACAGGGCTTTTTGTAATGGATGACTTCAACTTCCCTAATATTGATTGGCAACACCTAAGTGCAAATGTTGTTTGCTAGGTTTGTCCAGGCACAGCTAGTGAACTGGCTGACAAGAAGAGAAGCCAAACTGGATCTAGTACTAAGCAATGAACCTGGTCATGGGACAGACTGTGTGTGAGTATTTCAGAGATAGTGAGTCCAACATCCTGACCTTTAGCAAAGCCATGGAAAAGGACAGGAACAGATGATACAAGGCAAGACCGAGAAAGCTAGGGCTTTTCTCTTTGCAGCAAAGAAGGATGAGAGGCAAGTTGAAAGAAGTACACAAGATAATGACTGTCATAGAATGGACAGGCAGCACCTTTTCCCTAGGGTGGCAATGACCAATACCAGACAATGTCCTTTTAAGGTGAGCGGAGGAAAGTTTAGGGGGTAAGTCAAAGGTATGGTTTTTACAGAGAGAGGGGTAGGTGCCTGGAATGCACTGCCAGGGTGGTAGTAGAGGCTGATATAATAGGGACATTTAAGAGACACTTACATATGCAGATGGATGAAAGAAGTTCAGGTTTAATTGTCATTCCAACATACATGAATGCCCATGAATACAGCCAGACAAAACATTGTTACTTCGGGGCCAAGGTGCAAAACATAGTACTAACAGTCGTACACAGCACAAGGCACATATAGCACACACAAGATAGCAAGCACATATAAGATAGCAGTAAAATACAGTCAAACAAAAAATATAGACCAAGTCCCTGAGTCCATGGATGTTGCAGCAGTCTGCAGTCAAATACAATACAGCTTGTCTTCTGCCAACCGAACACCGGGGGCAGCACCGACTTCAGCATGGATGCCGCACCACAATGCCTCTGGTGAAGTGCACTGACTCCGACACCTCCCTGCTGGACGGCTGCAAACAGGCGACACTGGGGCTTGAGGCCTAGTCCTTGCTGCAACCAAGGTCACACAGTTCCCCCACCGTTCACCCCCACTAATCGCTAATAAACCAATGAATTGGCCTGGCAGCATTCCACATCGCCAATGTCCAACAGCGTTTTGCGATTGCAAGAAAAGCTACTAAGATAACCACTCGCCATTAAAATGGAGGGTTATGGGTTGTGTGGGAGGAAAAGGTTAGATTGATCGTGGTGTAGGTTTATATGTTTATACAACAATGACTGCACTATTTAAGCTCAAGATAAGCTCAAGAGGGACAGCAGCATCACCATGAAGTACAAGATCAGACTCCTGCGTGCATTGGTATTCTCCATCTTCCTGTACGCATGTGAGACATGGACCCTCACAGCAGAGCTACAGAGGAAGATACAGGCATTGGAAATGAGATGCTATCGCGACATCTTGGGCATCTCATACTTGGACCACGTCACAAACGAGCAGGTCCTCAAGACCATCCAGCACCACATTGGCCCCCGTGAAGACCTTCTCACAACGGTGAAGAAAAGAAAGCTGAGATGGTATGACCATGTAACAAGATCCAGTGGCCTTGCAAAGACCGTTCTACAAGGAGCTGTGGAGGGGAAAAGAAGGAGTGGTAGTCAGAGGAAAAGATGGACGGACAACATTAAAGAATGGACAGGGAAAACATTTGTGGTGACCCAGGCTCTGGCCCACAACCGTGACAGATGGAACAGACTGGTGCAAAGCTTGTCGTGACAGCGCCCCAACGACTCCACCAGGAGTTAAGGGTGCGAGGCAAGACAAGGCAAGGCATCATGAGACGAAGGGTTCATACTGTGCTGTTCTATGTTCTATGTACTTACTTGCTGGTGAGTTTGAATCCTCGAGCACTGAAAGTAAAATATTTAACACTGATTAGCACTGGACTAGAAGAATCATGTAGATAAGACATAAATTATAGCAGGAAGAGTCAACTGCCTTGACTGATGGGTTGAAAGTATCCTTTATTGACTGCAAGCTGCACATGAGATGAATGTGGGCAATTTAAAGCTTCTTCAAGTATCAGGTCTCCTGCCCAAAACTGAAGGAACTACATGAACAATTTATTAGCTGGAAAGTGAGAGATTACAGCAATTTCCTTACACCAGCAAATATGTGCTGTTGTCACTGCAGTGTAGAGGCAAAGAAACTGGAACAAGGTTGTAAATTAGGTTTGGATTTATTGTGTGTTTCATCTTATCAAATCTAATTATTTGCCCAGTTAAGGACACTTTGATTTTAAAAAGTTCATCCTATTTTTCTAGCACAGCCACTGACTCACTCCTGCACACCTCCCTGAGTACCCTATGCTTCTCCATTTCTGACCTCTGAGTCATCTCAAAAGTATAATTGTCCCCACATAGGTTTACAGATGTTTAGGCCACAGATGAAGAATTCCCACTCAAGACCCCTCTCCTGCACCCCCTCTGAACAGTATCACTAAAGCTGACATGATGGAATTCTCCTGTCCTTTAAGCAGCTATTTGAATCTTGGCTCTACTTGGCTTGTGTTTAATTTTTGGAAGGATTTGCTATGAAGGGTGCAAGATGCTGATTTTATATTTGGAATCTTAATCACGCTTCTGGATGGCGGGGTGGAGGTGTGTCTCTACCAAAGGAGGTGTAAGGCTCTCCTTCCCTCCACTAGCCTGCAGGTCACCCTTGGGCAAGGTGTAGCGCCTGCTTAACCCTTCAGTCAGGGTCATGTGAAGCCATGGGAGCAGGTGGTGGACGGCCATATGAACAGCTGGTGCATATCACAGGTCCTGGTTAAGTGACCACTGATGCCAGGCAGACAATCTCTGAAGAGTATTGATAATGGCAGGGGTCACCCGTCTTGTAAAGACACTACCCAGAAGAAGGCAAAGTTCTGAAGAGCTGCCTTCAGTGGCAGCTCTTGGCGTAATGATGCAACTTAAGAGGTGGATTTTCATTTATGAAAACTCACGTTGATGACAACCAGCCTGGTAGTTTAGTTGTTATTTTAACTCGACTTAAAATAGATTTGGCTAGAAATTGTTATTCACAGTGATAAATGGATAATATTTTCATAATGTGGTATGCCAATCACCATTTCAGTGAAGCAGAATGCCTAAACAAAATTATCAAACTGCTTACTAAGTTGACATTATAGATCTTCTTTCTCATGCTGCAAGTCATTTAAAGAAAATTGAGAGAGAGAGAAAACAACCGCAGGTGCTGAAAGTCTGAAATAAAACCAAAAGAGAAAGAAAACAATCAGCAGGTCAGGCGGTATCTGTGGAAAGAGATACTGAGTTAACACTTCAGGTTAAAGACCCTTTGTTAAAACTAAGGAAGAAAGCCAGCACGTTGATTTTCAGTTGCAGAGGATTTGGGGAAAGGATGAGGAGAGCAAAGGGAATATCTCTGATAGGGGAGAAACAAGTGGGTTAATGTGGCCATTAGAATCAGCTGTTTTGTCATCGTTGATCAGATTTTTTTCCAACTGTCACAGACCCCGAAAAAAGACCCAACACAGTTCTGTCATTCTATGATGAATGAGTGTGTGAGTTGTCCATCCTCAGAAACAAATTATCAGAATCATGCTCTGGGAACTTTGGGGCCATTTGATTTTCAGTTTTGGGGTGGCAGAGAAGCATGGTGATTAGCACAATGATGTTACGGTGCGAGATGTAAGATCGGGGCTCGATTCCCGCCACCGTCACTAAGGAGTTTGTATGTTCTCATCATGGTGTATGGGTTTCTTCTGGGTTCTCTGGTTTTCCTCCCACATTCCAAAGACATATGGATGAGAGTAAGTTGTAGGCTTGCTATGTTGGCGCCAGACACATGCAGGCTGCTATGCACAATAGTCTCTGATTTGATTTGCCACAAATGATGCACTTCACTGCATATTTCGAAATACATGTGACAAATAAAACTAACCTTTAAATTTTAAATCTTCAAACTCGTGCTTATTTTTTTACATTAGTGTCCCGAAGAGTATAATAAAAATAGCTAGACAATGCCTGCATGGCCAGCAAAATGTATTTTTGAAATGTTCTTGCATTTTATTTGTGCATTAACAGATGTCATGTAAGTATACCAGTTAATCTCTTACACAGAGTCAGGGCAGCTCAGTAGCATAGTGGTTAGCACAATGCTTTACAGTTCCAGTGACCAGGGTTCAATTCCCACTGCTGCCTGTAAGGAGTTTGTACGTTCTCCCTGTGAACATATGAGTTTTCTCCAGGTGCTCCAGTTTCCTCCCACAGACCAAAGACATAGTGGCTGGTAGGTAAATGGTTAATATAAATTGTCCTATGATTAGGCTAGGATTAAATGGGGGGATTGCTGGGCAGCATGGCTTCAAGGGGTGGAAGAGGCTATTCTGTGCCCTTAAAAAAGTAGATAATTTAAAAAAGGACACTGAGATAAATATTAGTCAGAACCCTGGGGAGAACAGCCTTTTCTTTAAAACAATGCAATAAAATCTTTACCGAAGTGCACAGTTGGGTCCTGATATTTCACCAGGCCTCTGGGTCTCTCTCTTTTGAGATGTTGGAGGACATTATCATGGATTTAGATTATAAAAAAATGGACTTTATTTCCAGACTTACAGCTTTTATCTTCTGTGCTTCAGCCCATTCTTTCTTGTTTTTTTTGTGCTGGGAGAGGGGAATTTGGGGATCGATGTTCTTGTGGCATTTTGTGTGGAGGAGAGAGGGAGTGCCTGCGGGCTAATGTTCTTTTTCTGTGCATGGGGGGGGTGGGTTTTCTGTTTCTCTCTGAACTGACTCCCATGTCTTTGTTTTGTGGCTATCTTGAGAAGAAGAATCTCAGTGTTGTATACGTACTTTGATAATGAATGAGACTTTGAACTTTTGGAAGGCAAGCTAAATTATGTGTCCTGATGCTTTTGTGATCTGAAGGGTCTTCAGAAGTCAAAAAGGGGGATAAACTTTTTTGAATGACTGTTTTTTAAAAAATATTACAAGAATGAAAAATGAACGTGAGAGCTGAGAGAACAAAGCAAACACAGAATTAAAACCAGTTGTGGTTGTCTTATAAATCAGAGATAACAAAAACTCCATTGATAACAACTAACCTATAAAATAACTAGATACAAGTAGTGTAGCTCCTGCTATAAAAAACTAAGAAATTTCTATAAAAATACAGAAACAACTGGACCGTAACTACTGAAAAATTCACTGAACAACTACACAATTATACAGAAGGTGACTATTTAAAAATACAAGCAAGCAGAAATGAAAATTCTACTGCCCAATCCAAAACAATAGACAATAGACAATAGGTGCAGGAGTAGGCCATTCGGCCCTTTGAGCCAGCACCGCCATTCACAGTGATCATAGCTGATCATCCACAATCAGTATCCAGTTCCTGCCTTATCCCCATAACCTTTGATTCCACTACCTTTAAGAGCTCTATCCATCTCTTTCTTGAAAGCATCCAGAGTCTTGGCCTCCACAGCCTTCTGGGGCACAGCATTCCACATATCCACCACTCTCTGGGTGAAAAAGTTTTTCCTCAACTCCGTTCTAAATAGCCTACCCCTAATTCTTAAACTGTGGCCTCTGGTTCTGGACTCACCCATCAGCGGGAACATGCTTCCTGCCTCCAGCGTGTCCAACCCATGCTTATGAACACACTCATAAATAAATCTTATGGTATGAACTAAGGTAGCTAATGAATAAGAGCGTACTCAGAGGTATCGCTTGATGAGTTGCTAAAAGGATGTGAATATTAATATCATTTTAACATCAGGCTGCAGCACTGCATAACAGTCATAGTGAAAGTGTCAAAAGGCTCAGAAACAGTCCCTTTGGCCCAACAATGCCCACTATCTATGCTAGTGTTAGGATCCTGATTTTAAGAGTAATTGCTGTCAGAAGAGTTCCCCAGGGTTCAGGTGACATGCCAGTGGAAATGAATGGAATGGTTATACTCAGGTAATGGCTGCCTCCTCCCATCCCTCAGACAGCACAGTTCTCATCCTCCTGCCTATTCTGGAAACACAAGTGCAGGGGCTGGAATCTGAAGCACGCACTCAAAGTTTAAAATTCAAACTAAATTTATTATGAAGTACATATATGTCACAGTATAAAATCCTGAGATTCATTTTCTTGAGGGCAATCACAGTTAAGTACAATGAAAGACTACACCCAACAGTGTGGACAAGGACTAATGTGCAAAAGATAACAAACAGTGCAAAAAAAAAACAAAAGAGAAAAATAGAGAAATAATAATAATAATAAGTAAGCGGTAAGTATTGAAAACATGAGATGAAGAGTCTTTGAGAATGAGTCCGGTTCAGTGATGAGGTGAGTGAAATTATTTCCTCTAGTTCAAGAGCCTGATGGTTGAGGGGTAATAACTGTTTCTGAGCCTGGTGGTGTGGGTCCTGAGGCTCCTATACCTTCCTGATGGCAGCAGTGAGAAGAGAGCATGACCTAGTTGGCGAGGGTGCTTGATAATGTTTCCTGCAACAGTGCACTGTGTGGATGTCCTCAATGGTTGGGATGACTTTACCTGTGATGGACTGGGCTGTATCCATTACGTTTTGTAGGCTTTTCTGTACAAGGGCATTGATGAATCCATACTAGGCCAGTCTATATACTCGCTACCGCATATCTATAGAAGTTTGTCAAAATTTTAGATGAAATGCTGGATCTTTGCAAACTTGTAAGAAAGTAGAGATGCTGCAATGCTTTCTTCATTATGGCACTTACGTACTGGACTCAGGACAGATCATCTGAAATGACAACACTGAGAAATTTAGAGTTGCTGACCCTCTCCAACTCTGATCCCCCGATGAAGACTGGCTCCTGGACCTCTCATAGTTTCCTCCTCCTGAACTCAATGATCAGCTCTTGGTCTTGCTGACATTGAGTAAGAGGTTATTGTTGTGGCACCACTCAGCCAGATTTTCAATCTTCCTCCTATATGCTGATTTGCCACCACCTTTGGTTTAGCCTAAAGCAGTGGTGTTGTCAGCAAATTTAAAAATGGCATTGGAGATGTGCTTAGCCACACTGACAGAAGTATAAAGTGAGTAGAGCAGGTGTATTGATGCCTAGGACTTGAAGCTTATTGATTAGTTTTGAGGGGATAATAGTATTGAATGCTGTTGAGGTCTCAAGTTGAAATATTGACTGTCCTTGCCTCTACAAATGACCCACTAAGTTTCTCCAACAGTTTGTTTGTTGTTTCTGCTTGTCTATCTTTACTTCTACCCTCTTGATAGTCTCTGACCAACTCTTGTCCCTAAGAGTCTTGTTTTGCATCTCAGAGAACCGTTGCTAAGATGCTTGTTTGTGTATTTTCTTGTTATTTTCAAATGGCTCCTGCCTTACAATCAAGTCTCTATCTCAGTCATATATGCTTCGTTTATGCCCAGGTAGGAAGTTGACTAAAAGAACAGCCCTGCTGTTAAGTTTGTTGCAATTTCTACAACCTTGCACTTAACATGTTTCACTGCTTTCCCCCTGCTTACCTTATCTCCTTCCATGTACTAAATAAGGTCTTGTCAATTCTAATAAATCATTTCACAAACCTAGTTCCTGTTGAGTGAACAGGTAACACTTGATATTCCTTTCTATTCCTGAAAAACTCTTCAAATAGCCAGGGTTTCTAACTTTTACTCTGTGGCTCTGCCCTGAAATTTCCTGGTTACATTTTTGTTTATGACTTTGGGGAAACCTTTCTCCAAAATAATAAGCGTTCTTTTTGAAGCCTTCAATACAATGAACAGGATTCCTGGATCTTTCTTTGTCAAAACCTGGGAACTCTACCCATCAGATTGACCCATCACTGAGATCTTGCAGGTCTGAGGTGAAGGATTTCAACCTGGCCCAACATTTTCAGTTTTATGGAGTTACTGAGACCAAATCAAGGAGTGTTCACAGATGCCCTCCTCAATTCCTGAACCTCCAAGAAAGCCGTCACAATGTCCCTGCTCTTTTTTATTGCATTTCCCTCAAACAGGAATTCTTCAAACATTGGACAGAACTTGAGCACTTCAGCAGCAATAAAAAGCACATTAGGTATTTGTGTCGTCATGGAAACGAAGTGCAGACATACCCATTAGCAAGCGACATTTGTCAATCTCTTAAAAAGTTTATCCTTGAAGCTCCTTTTTACATGTTCTTTGCATTCACAAATCAAGTTTGTCTTTTGGACATATGACATTTAAGATTTTGTAGGGTTAAAATTAGGTAAACTGCTATTGTCAACAGCATCATAGCGAGAGGAAATAATTACAAAAAAAATGGAATTAAAGGGAGAATTGGAGATAACATTATATTTGTGGAGTGGGTTTGTAAGATGGCCAACCCTCAGCACAATCTGTTCCTGTAAAGTTATCCCACAGTCTGTTGATGAGGCAATTTCTTGAGAAAGAGGAAAGCACAGTGTGGAACCATAATGTAGCAGTGAGTGCAATGTTACTTAAGATCTGGTTCAATGCCTGCCACTGCCTGTAAGGAGTTTGTGCATTCTCCTGTTGACCATATGGGTTTCCTCCAGGTGCTCCTATTTCCTCCCAAATTCCAAAGACGTTCAGATGGGGGTTAATGAGTTGTGAGTGTGTAATGTTGATGCTGGAAGTATGGCAACACTTGTGTCTGCCTAGCACAATCCTTGCTGGTGTGATTTGATGGAAATGATGCTCCTTCCTGTGTTTCAATGCATATGTGACAAATATGTCTAATTTTTGTCTTTTTATCTTTAAAAAGATTGAAGGGTGGTGGTTGTATGTTCACTATGTGGCATTTTATGACTAGAGTGTGGGACTGGACTAGGCAGCTAATGCAAGGAGACTGACACAAAGTTGGAATACTAACATTGACCAGATGGGCCAAATGGCATTGATTGGCCTGCAATTCTGTGTGGAGAATAATATTTATAAATATTTCATTCTACAAAGTTCTCTTTCCAAATTAAACCATCACAGGGTTCAGTAACAGTCACTGAATATAAATGTTGTTTCTTGTATTGCATCGATGATACTACATAGTTATCTTATTGAATGTAAAACAGTTCAAATGGTTTGATACCACCATATTAATACTATGTTTTCAATAAGAAGTTACTTGTTTTATCCAATACGTTTTGTAATATTTGCAAGTGATGTAATAATATACAAAATAATCCATTCGTTTCTTCCTATTTCTGGCTTTGCTCTCTACATAACTAAGGCATTCCTGACCAAATAATAGGTTAAAACCCAGCATCTCAAAACATGAAACTAGAGAATTATTCTGGGGGACTTCCAGGTGCTGGAAGTCTACATTGTCTGTGCTTCGCCATCTTTTTTGTCCATGTTAACACCAAGATCATTTCTCCAGCTGCATCTTCAAGGAGATAGTTAAAGAGAAGTAGATTGTCTCTTAGCTGATTAGTTCAATTGCTTGGAATAAGTGCTGGACTGTTCAGGTAACACATCAAAAAGAATTGCTTTCACAATCTCTGAATCTCCTAAAATATTTCAGAATCAATACAGTGCAGCCACTTTATACTGTGGAAACATAACAGGCAATTTGCGTGCAGCACTTTTTATTAACAATATGGTAACAAAGAACAGTCATGGAAATGGTGACTGAGTGATAAATATTGGCCAGGATGAGTACAACCCCTCTGCTGTCCTTTGAACACATAACTATGAGATTTTTACATCCTATTAAAGCATGGAGAGGTTGCCTCATTCAAATGAAGGTTCCTTGACAAGTTAGCACTGAAAGTTCAAAGTAAATTTGTAATCGAAGTATCTATATGTTACCATGAAATTAATTTTCTTCCAGGCATTTACAGGATAAAAGAAATACAATAGACTTTTATGAAAAAACTACACATAAACAGACAAAGATTCATAAACAGCTAATGTGCAAAAGAAGACAAATTGAAAATAAAATTAATACTCAGAACATGTTGTAAAAGAGTTCTTGAAAGTGAGTCTATACGTTGTGGAATCAGACCAAGGAACTGATTGTAGACTTCAGGAAGGGGAAGCTGAGTGAACACACACCAGTCCTCATCGAGGGATCAGCAGTGGAAAAAGAGAGCAGTTTCAAGTTTCTGGGTGTCGACAGCTCTGAGGATCTATCTTGGGCCCAACATATTGATGCAATTGCAAAGAAGGCACAACAGCAGCTGTATTTCATTAGGAGTTTGAAGAGAATTGGTATGTCACCAAAGACACTCATAAATCTCTACAGATGTACCATGAAGAACTCTCTAACTGGCTGCATCACTGTCTGGTATGGAAGGGTCACAGCACAGGATCAGAAAAACTTCAGAAAGTTGTAAACTCAATCAGCTCCGTCATTGGTACAATCCTCTCCTGCATCCGGGACACCTTCAAAAGGCAATGCCTCAAAAAGGCGGCATCAATCATTAAGGACCCCCATCACCCAGAACGTGCCCTCTTCTCAATGCTACAGGATCCTCTAGACACACACTCAACATTTCAGAAACATCTTCTTCCCCGTTGCCATCAGATTGTTGAATGGACAATGAACCCATAAACACTACCTCACTATTTTCCCTTTCTTTTTGCATGATTTATTTAATTTAATCTTCTCTTTTTACATATAGTTCTCACTGTAATTTATAGTTTTTATTAATATGTATTGCAATGTACTGCCGCTGAGAACAACAAAATTTCCTGACATTTGCCAGTGATATTAAATCTGATTCTGATTCAGTTCAGGGTTAAGGTGAGCGAAGTTATCCTCACCTGTTCAGGAGTCAGATGGTTGAAGTGTTTCTGAACCAGGTAGTGTGGACCCTAAGGCTTCTGTACTTTCACTTAGTGCAGTAATTATGCTTTATCTGAAATTTCCCACTCAGATCTCTTCAAGGAGAGTTAAATCCACTAGCTTTGGACAGAAGCTGAAAAACTACCAACTGTAGTAAAGTTATTCTCTCCCCTTTCTGGAATTTTGCCCCTATAGGATTTCAAAAAGGATGGAGAAGGTTGAAATTCTTTTAGCTCAGTTGGTATAGGTAATCTCTCTTGCACCTATCCTTTGGGCTTAAATTAATGCCGTATGGAAGGGGAAAATTCTACAGAAACAATACAGAATTCATTAAAAGTATCCATTAAAACAGACCAACTTCAATAAATAAAATAATCCAAACACTGCAAATAACACAAAAGAAAATTTTAAATGAAATTATTTAAAATACTACAAAATGTCATGCTCTAATATGACATACCTTAGACAGCTTTAACCCTTCATTATACTGTAATTCGTGGGAAGATAAAGCACAACCTTTTCTTCACAGAGGCCAAATCTTATTGCAGTTTCCTCACATGCTGTTCTTTAACTTAAAATATTACCTGCTTTTTAAAACCTGATGTTATTAGACTGAATGTATCCTGACAACTCAGAATGTAGAATAGTTCTGATCACTTAATAAAATATTTTCCAGAAATGCATCATGTCTATGTTGCCTCTGTATACCACATGTTGGGTGTAAATACAAACCAGGAATACAAATCACTGTTTCCATGAACCTGGCTGTAAACCCCTGATTTTTTTCACATTTTTTACACAAATTGAATCATGTAACATACAAAAACTTGATGCTGTGCCATGTAATTTCTAGGCAAGAGAGATAAGAGGAGAGATGATTTGTATTTAGTATTTCAGTAATATTTAAGTAATATTGTAAATATGTTGTTTGAGTAAGCACTCTTTGTTGCTTACATAATTCATTGTGGGTTTTATGTAAAAGACCGTGAATAGCATTTGTCATTACGCCACCACATCATATGCACGCATTTCGCTGAAGTAAAACTAAATGTTCACGAGTTATCCCCAGATTCTGTGTTTTTCTTGCAATTAGTTTTATGTTTAGAGTTACAGACCATAACAAGAAGACAGAGAGAAAACAGAAGAAAGAGGGAGAGTGTGAGGGGGGGGGGGGGAGAGAGAGAGAGAGAGAGAGAGAGAGAGAGAGAGAGAAATAGACTAATTAGCTCTGATTAATGCAAGTCTGTTTCCATTATCTCTGCACCTGAAGTGAAAGGCTGTTGAGAGGACATTGAAAAGAATGTAGAAATAAATTGCAAGGCTACCATGGAATTTGCAGAGCAGAAAAACTCATTTTATGAAGCTAGACAATGACAGTGTATATCTCAATGGCTGTAGCTAGCTAAAAACATTATAATTAGTGAACTAATTATAAACCTTTGGGCAGATGTATAATTTGTCTTTTGATTAAACCCTTTCTTTGTGCCAAGCGGCCATTTAAACACTACGTGCAACAAGGCCCATTGACTGCTGTAGACTTACTGAGCTGGAGATGCATTATTATCATTTGCCCAGATTCAGCTATCTGACATCTTGGGACATGTATGCAGACTTAAGAGGGCCATCTCACTTTGTATTTCCTTTTAGACCACTGATCAATGCATTAGTATCATGAAGTGATTTGCATTGATACCTTCTTTGGGAATTATTCAGTCCCACCCTTGAGAAAACCAGTGGAATTCTTCTTTAATTCATACCGCAGTCTTACATGCAACAGAGTTAGTGATGCAGCCATTTCCTTGCTCTGACGTACTGTCTGATAGATGGCATTCAAACATGATACACAAACATATTTTTTTTAATTACTGGACTAACGCCTGAGACCTATTGATCTGAAGACTAGAATTTGAATTCCAGCAGAGTAACTAAATTGTTGGTATTAGTAATGAAAACAATGAAATTATCAGATTATTAGATCCATTTGACTCACTAGTGTCCTTGGTGGGGGGGGGGTGTGAGGAAATCCACTACAC
This sequence comes from Mobula hypostoma, assembly GCF_963921235.1. Lineage (NCBI taxonomy): Eukaryota > Metazoa > Chordata > Chondrichthyes > Myliobatiformes > Myliobatidae > Mobula > Mobula hypostoma. The sequence goes on along the minus strand of NC_086109.1, from coordinate 16,225,172 downwards.
TTACCTACTCTAACCTGCTTTTGATGTGACCCATCAAAGAATCTGATTCTTAAATTGAAGGGGTACATGTAGTTTGGGGTATGTATGATGGACATTTAGCACCAGCTTTGCCAGTGATGCCTACATCAAAAGTGGTGGCAAGTTCTGATGAAAAGCTCATTGATGAATTGTCCTCATTAACAAAGCATTTCATCCTTACCGGGAGCGACTGACACTAAAGCAAGGTTAATGCGACCAAATTTAAATGACCGCAAGGGTAAATCTGTGCCTTGACCCCACACAGTGTTTGGGTGAAGAGATAATTAAACTGGTTAATTAACCTCAACACTGTGAAGCTGTGATGTGCTAATGTTTATAATATATAACGATCCCCACAGAAAGGCAGCCCTTGTTGCCACTGTAATGATTTCACAAAGCCTTAATTGATGTGCCACAAAGGGCTTGCTGCCTATTGTTAAAACCTATCGTTCCCTCAAGATAGCTGCCCCTTTTTGAATTTTCCTAATACTGGCTCATAAACATGGACCGTGCATCACAGGAACTGGCCCATGAGCCCATGGTTCTATTGCTGACCACAACACCAATCTAAAATAGTCTCCTCTGCCTGTAAAATATCCATATCCTTCTATTCTCTGTCTGTTCATGTATCTGTCTAAATGCTTCTTAACGGATTCTATATATTAATATTGGTTTATTATTGTCACATGTACCATATTACAGTGAAAAGCTTGTCTTGCGTCCTGCTATTCAGATCAAATCATTACACAGTGCATTGAGCTCAGCGTCATTATGTGCCATGCCATATGACGTGGGACATCATGGTCCATGACCATGATTGCTCTCACCAAATTTTTCTAGAGAAGTGGTTTGCCATTGCCTGCTTCTGGGCAGTGTCTTTACATGATGGGCGACCCCAGCCATTATCAATACTCTTCAAAGATTGTCTGCCTGGCGTCAGTGGTCGGATAACCAGGACTTGTGATATGCGCCAGCTGCTCATACGACCATCCACCACTGGCTCCCATGGCTTCACGTGACCGTGATTGAGGGGCTAAGCAGCCGCTACGCCTTGCCCAAGAGTGACCTGTGCAGGCTAGTGGAAAGAAGAAGCGACTTGCACCTCCTTTGATAGAGATATATCTCCACCCCACCAGCCAAGCATTGAGGTAGAATATGGTAATATAACAACCATGCAGAATAGAGTATAAAAGCTACTGAAAAAGTGCAGGAAAATTATAAAGTGCATGATCATAATGAGGTAGGTTGCGTGACTAAGTTTCCATCTTATCATACAATAATCTCCTTCTACCACTTCTCCTGGCATTCTATTCTGGGTACCTACCAATCTCTGTAAAATCTTGCCATGCAATTTTTCTTTAATCTCCTCCCCCCATTTCTTACCTATGTTCTCTTGTATTTGACATTCCCATCCAAGGAAAAAGACTCTGCGATCTCCCTTATCTATGCCTCTAATAATTTTATGTACCTCAATGATATTGCTCCTCAGACTCCAGGCAAACATTCCAAGTTTGCCCAACCTCTTCAAATCCATAATGCTCTCTAAAATAGGTAACATTCTGCTGAACCAATTCTGCTTCCTCTCTAAAGCCTCTGTGTCCTTCCTACAATGAGGTGATCAGAAATGCACAAAATACTTTGAATGTATCCCATTCGAGGTTTTATATTGCTGCAAATTAGGATTCAACTTGCTCTCAGATTAGGATTCCACTTAATTATAAATAAGTCTCATCAGAAGTGAATCATAATTTTAAAGTTGAGACTGAGATAGAGACATCATTGTAAGGCGGGAGCCATTTGAGAATAAATAAGTCTTGTTGAAGTGAGTTTTCTTTGAGCCAATAAAAAGAAGGGATGTGTAAGTGGAGTAGCCATTTCTGTGTCAGTGTTACAGTGGGGGCCTTTGGCTCAACAGGCTTCAGCAAGAATAGGCTTGAACAAGTACAGGCAAAGGTTCCAAATAAGTTCCCAGTAAGCTTTTTTTCTCTTTCTTCATCTATTAGTTCATGGCTAGTGCGCTGGGAATGTGTCCAGAGTTGGTGGTACTGTATGTTTTTTTATGTGAGATGTTGGAACTCTGGGAGACCTCCAATTTCCCTGATAACTACATCTGCACAAGATGCATTGAGGTGCAGCTCCTTAGAGTATGTGTTAAGGAACTGGAATTGCAGCTCGATGACATATGGCTTTGACCAGCAGCCAATCCGACATTGGAAGTTTGGAGAATAGGGGATTTCAAACAGGTCCACTGCCCAAAGATAAAAGGCAGGAGCAGTTTGTGGCAGCATAATAGAGCTTTGACTAGTGGCCAATTGTCGTTTGGAGTTGATTCATAAGAGCAAATTAAAGGAAGGCAGGGGCAAGCATAGTGGCTGTCTTTGGAGTGGAAATAGAGGGGTGATCTTAAGACTTTAGCTCTTCGAGGCTTCAGTGAAGAGAGGCTTCACTCAGAGAAAGCTGAGAAAAGAAAAGCTCAGCTTGTTTTCCATCTCTTCTTTATATCTGTTCAGCTAGGAAAGTAGAGATGTCAGGTAGGATATTGCAATGCTCCTCTTGTGGGGTGTGGGAGGTCAAGGAGACCTCCAGTGTCCCCAACCACTACAACTGTGAGAAGCGCATCCAGCTTCAGCTTCTAACAAACCACGTTAAAGAGTTGGAGCTGGAACTGGATGAACTCTGGATCATTCGGGAGGCTGAAGGGGTGATAGATAGGACACATAGAGAAGTTGTTACACCCAAGCTGCAAGACACAGGAAACTGGGTGACAGTCAGGAAGGGGAAAGGAGTTAAGAGTCAGTGCAGAGTACCCCTGTGGCCATCCCTCTCAACAACACTTTGGATACTGTCGAGGGGGACAACTTACAGAGGAAAGTCACAGTAGTCCGGTCTCTGGCACTGAATCTGCCTCGGTGACTCAGAAAGGAAGAAGAAGAAGTGGGACGCTGTGGTGAAAGGGGATTCATTAGTTAGAGGAACAGACAGGAGATTCTGTGGGAGAGAACGAGATTCCTGGATGGTATGTTGCCTCCTGCTTGCCAGGGTCAAGGATATCTCAGATTGAGTCCTGAGCATTCTTAAGTAAGAAGGTGAAGAGCCAGAAGTTGTGGCTGATGTAACAATGACATGGGTAGGATGAGTGACAAGATTCTGCATAGGGAGTTCATGGAGTTAAGTACTAAGTTAAAGGGCAGAACCTCCAGGGTTGTGATCTCAGGATTGCTACCATGCCACGTGCTAGTGAAGCTAGAACTAGGAAGATTATACAGCTTTGTACCTGGGTAAGGAATTGGTGTAGGAGGGAGGGCATAAGATTTTTGGATTATTGGTCTTTCTTTCAGGGAAGGTGGGACCTGTACAGAAGGGAGGGTTTGCACCTGAACTGGAGGGGGACCAATATCCTAGCAGGAAGACTTGTTAATGCTGCTCAGTGGGGTTTAAACTAGAGTTGCAGGGGAATGGGAAACAGGGTGCCAGAAGAGTTAGTGGAGAGGTTGCCACATGCCACATGAATTGGGTTTTTGGCACTGTGTCTGGTTCAGTGGCTCGGAAGGAAGGGGGAGAAGAAGAGCGCAGTAGCAATTGAAAATTCTATAGTTAGAGGAGCGGACAGGAGATTCTGGGAATGTGAAAAAGACACCCAGATGATATTTTTCCTCACAGGAGCCAGGGTCAGTCATGTCGTGGAGTGGTTCCACTAGATTCTAAAGGGGGAGGGTGAGCAGCCAAAAGTTGTAGTATATATTGGTATCAACGACATACCTGTACGTAGGAAAAGGGAAATGTCCTGGAGGAAGTTAGGTAGAAAGCTAAAAAGGAGGACCTCAAGCGTAGTAATCCCTGGGTTACTGCTTGTGCCATGCGCCAGTGAGGGTAAGAATAGGCTGGTCTGGCAAATGAATGTGTGCCTGAGTAATTGGTCCAGGGGGAAGGGTTTCAGACTTCTAGATCATTGGGATCTCTTCTGGGGAAGGTATGACCTGTACAAAAAGGATGGGATAAATCTGGACCAACATCCTTTCAGGCTGATTTGCTACAGCTTTTGACTGTTTAAACTAGTTTGGCAGGGGGATGTGAACCAGAGTGAAAGGGTTGAGGATGGGACAGTTGGTATACAAGTCAATGCAGTGTGTAGTGAGACTGTGAGGAAGGACAGGCAGATGATGGGGCAAGATTACCTTGAGTGGGATGAGTTGAAGTGTAACATGGGGGAATAATCAAAAAGATTGATGATGTCAGGGCTGAAGGTGTTATATTTGAATGTGCACAGTGTACATCTAATATACTGTAGATTATCTTGTTGCACCATTAGAGATTGGCAGGTACAACATTGTGAATATCTTTGAGTTGTGACTGAAGAAAAAATCAGAGCTGGGAGATTAACATCCAAGGATACACATTGTATTGAAAGGACAGGCAGGTGGTCAGAGGGTGTGATGTGGCTTTGTTGGTAAAATATGAAATCAAGTCCTTAGATAGAAGTGCCATAGGATCAGAAAGTGCAGAATCCTTGTGAGCAGATCTAGGAAAGTGCAAGAGTAGAATGACCCTGATGGGAGTTAAATACAGGCCTCCAAACAGTATCCAGGATGTGGGATACAAATTACAACAGGAAATAGAGAAGGCTTACCAAAAGGGCCACATTACTATAGTCATGGGGGGAATTTCAATATGCAGATAGATTAGGAAAATCATGTTGGTGCTGGGTCCTAAAAAAATGAATTTGTAGAATGCCGATGAGGTGGCTTTTTAGAGTAGCTTGTGGTTGAATAATTCTGGATTGGGTTTGTACAATGAACTGGATTTGCTTAGGGAGCTTGAGGTAAAGGAACCCTTGGGACACAGTGATCATAATATGATAGAATTCCCGCTACAGTTTTAGAGGAAGAAGATAAAGTCAGATATATCAGTATTACAGTGGAGTAAAGGAAATTACAATAGTGTGAGAGAGGAACTTGCCAAAGTTAATTGGAAAGGGACACTAACAGGGCTGACGGCAGAACAGCAGTGGTTGGAGTTTCTGAAGGCAATGTGGTAAGTGTAGAATAGATATATCCTAAAGAAGAAGAAGTATTCTAAAGGGAGGATGAGGCAACCGTGGCTGACAAGCGAAATCAAAGACAGCATAAAAGCAAAAGAGAGGGCACATTAAATAGTAAAATTTAGTGGGAAGTTAGAGGATTGGGAAGCTTTTAAAAACCAGTAGAAAGCAACTAAAATGCCATAACGATAACGGGAGAAAAGATGAAATATGAAGGAAAGATGGCTAATAAAAGAGGATACTAAAAGATTTTTCAGATATATAAAGAGTGAAACAGAGGTGAGAGTGGATATCAGACCACTGGAAAACGACACTGGAGCGGTAGTAATGGAGGACAAAGAAATGGTGGAGAAACTTAATAAGAATTTGCGTCAGCCTTCACCACTGAAAACACTGACAATATGCCAGAAATTCCAAAGTTTCAAGGGGGTCAGAAGTGAGTGTAGTTGCTATTATTAAGGAGAAGGTGCTTGGGAAGCTGACAGGACTGAAGGTAGATAAGTCACTGGACTAGAAGGACTACAACCCAGGCTTCTGAAGGAGGGAGCTGAAGAGACTGTGGAGGCATTAGTAATGATCCTTCAAGAACCATTAGATTCTGGAGGACTAGAAAATTGCAAATGTCACTCCACTCTTTAAGAGGGGAGGGGGGAAGAAGAAAGGACACTATAGGCCAGTTAGCCTGACTTCAGTGGTTTTGTGAGTTCTTGTTTATTCATTTATTCATTGAGAAACAGCATAGAATAGCCCGTTCTGTCTCTTTGAGCCTTGCCGCCCAGTAATCCCCTGAATTGATCCAAGCCCAATCATGGAACAATTTATAATGACAAATTAACCTGCCAACCTGTACATCTTTGGACTGTGGGTGGAAAATGGAGCACCCGAAGGAAACTCAAACAGCGCAGGGAGGATGTACAAATTTCTTACAGGCAGCAGTGCAAATTGAACACTCACAATGCGCTGGAGGAACTCAGCAGGTCAGTAAGCATCAGTTGAAAAGATTAGTCGACGTTTCGGGCCGAAACCCTTCATCAGGACTGAAGGAAGAACTTTGGGGAGGGTTTGAAGAATGCTGGTAGATGAAAAAAACAATAATATGAAAGACAAAGGGGTGGGGGAGGGGAAACAGGGAGATGATTTGCAGGAGAACAATAGTAGAAGGAGGTGGAACTATGAGGGAGGTGATGTGAAATAGGGATAGAGGAAGGGAGGGGGAGGGAATTACCGGAAGTTGGAGAATTCTATGTTCGTACCAAGGGGCTGGAGACTACCTAGACGGTATATGAGGTGTTGCTCCTCCAACCTGAGTTTAGCCTCATCATGGCAGTAGAGGAGGCTATGTATGGACATATCTGAATGGGAATGGGAAGCAGAGTTGAAGTGGGTGGCAACCGGGAGATCCTGTCTGTTGTGGCGGACGGAGTGGAGGTGCTCGATGAAGTGGTCCCCCACTCTGCGTCGGGTTTCACCGATGTAGAGGAGGCCGCACCGGGAGCACCGGATGCAATAGATGACCCCAACAGATTCGCAAGTGAAGTGTTGCCTCACCCGGAAGGACTGTTTGGGGCCCTGAATGGTGGCAAGAGAGGAGGTGTAGGGACAGGTGTAGCACTTACGCTTACAGAGATAAGTGCCGAGTGGGAGATCCGTGGGGATGGACGCGCGGATAAGTGAGTTGCGGAGGGATCAATCCCTACAGAAAGCGGAGAGGGGTGGAGAGGGAAAGATGCGCTTCATCGTGGGGTCCTGTTGAAGCTGGCGGAAGTTGTGGAGGATAATGTGCTGGATCCGGAGGCTGGTGGGGTGGTAGGTGAAGACAGGGGGAACTCTGTCCCTGTTGTGGCGGCAGGAAGATGGGGTGAGGGCCGAAGTGCGGGAAATGGAGGAGATGCGGGTGAGGGCATCATTGATCACCATAGAAGGGAAACCACGATCCTTAAAGAAAGAGGACATTTGAGATGTCCTGGAATGGAAAGCCTCATCCTGGGAGAAAATGCGGCGGTGATGGAGGAACAAGGAATAGAAAATGGCACTTTTGCATGTGGCGGGGTGGGAAGAGGTATAGTTGAGGTAGTTATGAGAGTCAGTAGGCTTGTAGAAGATGTCAGTGGACAGTCTGTCTCCAGAGATGGAGACAGAGACATCGAGAAAGGGGAGAGAAGTGTCAGAGATAGACCAAGTGAATTTGAGGGCTGGGTGGAAGTTTGAAGTAAAGTCGATGAAATTGATGAGCTCAGCATGGGTGCAGGAAGCAGCACCAATGTAGTCGTCAATGTATCGAAGGAAAAGTTGGGGAGCAGTACCAGAATAGGTTTGGAGCACAGACTGTTCCACATAATCAACGAAGAGGCAGGCGTAGCTGGGTCCCATGCAAGTTCCCATAGCTACACCCTTAGTCTGAAGAAAGTGGGAAGAGCCAAATGAGAAGTTATTAAGTGTGAGAACCAGTTCTGCCAACCGGAGGAGGGTAGTGGTGGTGGGGAACTGGTGAGGTCTATTATCCAGGAAGTAGCGGAGGGTTTTGAGGCCTTCTTGATGGGGAATGGAGGTGTATAAGGATTGGACATCCATAGTAAGAATAAAGCGGTTGGGACCGGGGAACGGGAAGTTATTGAAGAGGTGGAGGGCGTGGGATGTATCCTGGATGTAGGTGGGGAGGGCTGAACTATGGGTGACAAAATGGAGTCCAGGTAGGCAGATACAAGTTCGGAGGGACAGGAGCAGGCAGAAACTATGGGTCTACTGGGACAGTCAGGCTTGTGTATCTTTGGGAGGAGGTAAAACCAAGCGGTACGGGGTGTGGGAATAATGAGTTTAGCAGCTGAGGATGGAAGGTCTCCGGAGTTGATAAGGGCGGTGATTGTGCGGGAGACAATGGTTTGATGTTTTTTGGTGGGGTCCTGTTCCAGGGGTAAGTAAGAGGAGGTGTCAGAGAGCTGCTGTTTGGCCTCAGTGAGGTAGAGGTCCATCCGCCAGACTACTACGGCACCACCTTTGTCAGCAAGTTTGATGGTGAGGTTTGGATTAGTACGGAGAGAGTGGAGGGCAGTGCGTTCAGAAATTGAATCCAGGTCACTGTTACTGTGAAGTGTTGTGCTAACCTCTATGCCATCATGCAGCGATTTAGGGAGTCATTATTAAGGAAAAGCTTTCTGGGTACTTGGAGGCACATGATAAAATACGCTGAACCTGCATGGTTTCCTTCAGGGGAAATCTTTCCTGACAAATCAGTTGGAATTCTTTGAGGAAATAACAGGCAGGATAGACAAAGGAAAGTCAATGGATGTTAGTTACTTTGATTTTCAGAAGGCATTTGATAAGATGCCACAAATGAGGCTGTTTAACAAGATACAAGCCTATGGTATTACATGAAAAATACTAGCATGGATTGAAGATTGACTGACTGACTGTATGCGAATTGGTCCGTCCCCTAAAACCCTCACTAATTTTTACAGATGCACTGTAGAAAGCATTCTTCTAGGGTGCATCACAACCTGGTATGGAAGTTGCCCTGTCCAAGACCGGAAGAAGCTGCAGAAGATCGTGAACATGGTGCAGCACATCACACAAACCAATCTTCCGTCCTTGGACTCACTTCACACCGCACGCTGTCGGAGCAGTGCTGCCAGGATAATCAAGGACACGACCCAACCAGCCAACACACCTTTCGTCCCTCTTCCCTCCAGGAGAAGGTTCAGGAGCTTGAAGACTCGTACGGCCAGATTTGGGAACAGCTTCTTTCCAACTGTGATAAGACTGCTGAATGGATCCTGACCCGGATCTGGGCCGTACCCTCCAAATATCCGGACCTGCCTCTCGGTTTTTTTTGCACTACCTTACTTTCCATTTTTCTATTTTCTATTTATGATTTATAATTTAAATTATTAATATTTACTAATTTTACTATTTTTAATATTTAATATTTGTAATCTAGGGAGCGGGAAGCGCAGAATCAAATATCACTATGATGATTGTACGTTCTAGTATCAATTGTTTGGTGACAACAAAGTATTAAGTGTCAGAAAGCAAAGAGTGGGAGCAGAGGGGGCCTTTTCTGGTCATCTGTGGGTGTTTCGCAGGGGTCCATGTTGGGACTACTTTTTTTCCTGTTATATGTCAATGATTTGGATGAAGGAATTGATGGCTCTGTGGGCAAGTTTGTGGACTATACGAAGACAGATGGAGGGGCAGATAGTGTTGAGAAATCAGAGTCTGCAGAAGGACATAGACAGATTGGGAGAATGGGCAGAGAAGTGGCAGATGGAATGTAGTGTAGGGATGTGTATGATCATGCACTTTGGTAGAAGGAATAAAGACATAGAATATTTTCTAAATAGAGAGAAAATTTAAAAATCAGAGGTGTAAGAAGAATTGGAGTTCTTGTGCAGGATTCCCTAAAGGTTAACTTGCAGGTTGAGTCAGTAGTGAGGGAGGGAAATGCAATGTTAGCATTCATTTTAAGGCAACTAGAATATAAGTGCAAGGATGTGATGCTAAGGCTTTATAAGTCATTGGTGAGACTGCACTTTGAGTATTGTGAGCAGATTTGGGCCCTTTTTCTAAGAAGAGATGTGCTGGCATTGAAGATGATCTAGAGGAGGATCATGTGAATGATTCTGGAAATAAAAGGATGAATATATGAGGAGCATTTTATGACTCTGGGCTTGTACTCGCTGGAGTTTACAAGTATTGGGGGGTGGGAATTCTCATTGAATCCTGTTGAACACTGAAAGGCCTAGATAGAATAGATGTGGAGAAAATGTTTCAGATAGTGGCTGAGTCTAGAATCAGAGAGCGCAGCCTCATAATAGAGGGAGGTCCATTTAGAAAGGAGATGAGGAGCAATTTCTTTAGCCAGAGAATAGTGAGTATGTGGAGGCTGAGACATTGAGTATATTTGAAGTGGAATTTGATAGGTTTCTGATTTGGCAGGGCATCAAAGGTTACGAGGAGAAGGTAGGAGAATGGTATTGGGAAGGATAATAAGACAGCCATGATCAAATGGCAGAGCAGACTTGATGGGCCAAATGGTCTAATTCTGCTCTGATATCTTATGGTCTAAACCAGATGACTTCTAATCTATCATCCTTGCAGGTTTACAAATGGTCAACATTATCTGGGCTGACTGTCAGAGACTCAAAGTTTATTTCTGACAGCATAAGCATGCGATGCATCTCTATGATTCAATTGCTTTCCTCCAGCAGTCAGCAGGGAGGGATAACTTGTCTTGGTTACTAAGCATCAACGGGGACATGGTGCGTGAAGGAAGACAAGCAAAGGTGCATTCCTACAGATCAGAGTCACACGTGGGACTGCTGTACTCTGGGGGAGAACGGCAGGCAGTCTGTCTACAGCAAGATGCCACAAACAGAACTGATTCACGAAACCCTTTAATGGCGTTTGTGAAGGGCTGCTGTAGTGTTCTCATGCAGTGTGTTGAAACTCTGACTAAACACCGAGTTAAACCGGAGCCAATGAAGACAGAGTCGTAGTAAGGTTAACCATTTACTGTTCACTCTTCCACATTAACATCATATGGTAAAAACTGTTGATAAAAAAATACAAACATATACAGCGTCTGTTTTATTCTAGAAACTACGCGCGCTCTCTTCTTCTCCCAAGCCCACCTCGCGTTTGAAATTGAAAAGCTGACACATGCGCCGCTTCCCTTAACAAAAAGCGCGTCGCATTAATATTTTTACTTCAAATACTTTCTTATGAACTTGCGGCGTTGCTTCTATAATGTTTCTTTGTGGGTAGACACAGAGCTCTTCACGATCATGCTGCATGCATGGCACCCACCTTCTCACCTTCTCCGAACTGGAAGTTACACATAAGATGTGGCGAAACCAGAGGTGATGTCATCACATGCCACCATATACCATAGACAATGAATTTACCTTTGTTAGACTGTAACATAATTCTCAACCTTAAAATTTAACTAGAAAATAGTTTCAAACAAATCATTTAAAGCGTAGGCCCAACAAAGTCAAATAAGTGCCTTAAGGCTAACACAGCTGTGATGTAGGAAATCTCTGCTGAATGAGGGGAGTGAAGAAAAAATGAGATGGGGTAGAAATAGATAAAACTAAAGCTCATTTAGAAAATAGGTCTCATTGAATCATGACTTCATTAAATTCTTCTGAGTTCATTCAGCGCATTTATCTCTATATCACAGCAACTCAGCTCTGCCTGTGTCCACGTGAACCAATAATCAATATCCTTTTGCAGAGATAGATGGAAGGGTGTTCATAGTGAGAGATTTCCTCATGCATCTTTTGCTGGTAATTAACATGGATCGAACCTTTCAGCCTCTTGACCTCAGACATGAGGAAACTATATAGCAAAAAGACAGATGATCAGATGATCAAGGGCGAATGTGTGCTTGTTCACATTGATGGATTGGCAGTAAAGAGGATCAGCAGCTTTAAATTCCTGGACGTTAACATATGAGATGACTTGATGCAGTCACAAAGAAGGTGTGCTAGTGTTTTTATTTTCTTAGAAGTTTAAGCAGGCTTGGCATGGGACTGAATTCTCTAAGAAAGTTCTACAGATGTGCATTGGTATGACAGTTCAAACGTGCAGGAATGGCAGTAGCTGCAGAGAGTAGTGGATTCAGCACAATTGCATCATGGGATCCCTTTTTTGGTAGTATGACCCATCCATGACCCCCACTATCCGGGCTATGCCATCTTCTCACAGCTGCCATTGGGCAGGAGGTACAGAAGCCTGAAGTCACACACCAGATGTTTTAAGAGTAGTTTAACCATTCAGTTCTTCAACCAACCTGCAGAACCCAAATAATTACCTTAGTGTGGCAAAACTATGACCTTTTTGACTATGTTATAGCATTCTTTGCATTTTGTGTCCTAGTTGTGTTATTTCCTGTAAAAATTATGTGTAATTTTATGATTAACATGTTTTTTTCTTGTGAACGTTGTGTATGTGATGTTATGTATCTGTGGTGCTGTTTCAAGTAAGTTTTGTCATTGCTTCTGTGCATATGTGTACTTGCACATATGACAATATGATAGTAACCTTACCACTTAAACTTCTTACAATGGAGAAGGACACCTGCCTTCTTTCTTCAGCATTTTGAGAGGGTCCACACTGGCCCACAAGATTATAAATAACAACAGGCTTTAAGTATCACCCTTTCCCCTCATATCAATTCAATTCTCCAAATGGGGGTCCATATCATCACGATCATTGCCACCAATGCTTTCTGCCTCTTGCTGTTTCCTAGCACGATCCATACTGATTCCATTCCTTGATGTTCAGAACCAGATTTCTTCAGCCTGACCATCCTTAATCCAATTCATTAACTTAGGGTTATCCTCTCCCCTCCGTTTCCATTTTGACAAATACTAAATGTTAAGCATCGTGGAATGTTGAATTCCCACCCTTGTGCTCTTTCTTGCTGCTGCAGTAACACTCGTTTTACATGCCGCCCATACAGACCATTTCATTACAATAGTGCACTGAGGTAGTACGGGGAAAAGTAATAGCAGAATGCAGAATAAAATGTTACAGTTACAGAGAAAGTGCAGTGGAGGCAGACAGTAAAAGGATTTAATGAGGTAGCTTGTGAGATCAAGAGTCCATCTAATTATACCAGAGGACAATTCAATTGTCTGATAGCACCCCTTCAATCTGGAGACTTCAGGCTTTTGTATCTTCTGCACAATAGGAGGGGAGAGACAACATAAAGCCGGGCATGGGAGGGGTCTTCAATTGTGCTGGCACTTTACTGAAGTGTCAACAAGAGTCCATGGAGGGGAGGCTCATTTTTGTGATGTGCTGAGCCATGTCCACAACTCTCTGCGGTTTTCTTTGTGGCCTCGGGCAGAGCGTTTGATATGCCAAGCTGTGACGTGTGCTGAGGGGATGTTTTCTGCGGTGCAACAATGAATATTGGCAAGGATCAGAGAGTCAGAATCAGGTTTATTATCCCCTACGTGCACTGTGAAATTTGTCCTTTTCCAGCAGCAGTCCAGTGAAAGACATAAAAATTGTATGAGTTGAAACGTAAATAAGTAGTACAAAAGATGAAAAGCAACATGCTAAATTTATTTACTGAGAAAGGAGAGCGCGCACGTGACCTTTCTTAGCCAAAAGTGATAACTTTCCCTGATACGTGACAGAGTCCAAATCTTAGATTTCATTCCTGAGAGGAAATTCCTCAAGTGACAGACCAATGAAAATAAACAATGCTACATTTTTGCCCTGAGATGTTAGCTCCATTTTTCATCCTATACATGTGGCCTTCACTGCTGAATTTTTCCAGAATTTTCTGTTTTTGATTCAAGTTTGCGGCAACTGCAGTTTATTTTCAACAAATACAATCACGCTGAATCCCAAAGGTGTTCAACTTGTTACAGCTGCATTATGTAGCAAAGAAGTGGTCAGCACGGTAGTGCGGCAGTTAGCACAACATTTCACAGCACCTGCGATCGCCGAACGGCGTTCAGTTCCCGCCGGTGTCCGTAAGGAGTTCGTACTTCCTTGATCGTTTGTGCGGTGATCGTGTGGGTTTCTTCCTGGTGCCCTGGCTTCCTCCCACATTCCAAAGTTGTATTGTTAGGGTGAGTAAATTATGGACATGCTATGAGCCAGAGGCATGACACACTTGCGAGCTGCCCCCAGCACATTTTACTGTATGTCTTGATGTACGTGTGATGAATAAATCCAATCTTTAATCTTTATAGATTAGGATATGGAGTAAGAGTTTTAGTGGGGATCTGAGGAAGAACTGTTTTTCCAGCCAGAGGGCAGATGGAATCTGGAATACATTGTCTGAGAGCATGGTGGTTGAAAAGACTCTCGTGATATTTGAACAAAACCTAGACGAGCAGTTGAATCACTAAGGCCTACACACTCAGTGTCCACCTGTATATCTGCTTGGTAATGCAAATACCTAATCAGCCAATCATGTGGTTGCAACTCAATGCATAAAAGTTTGCAGACATGGTCAAGAGGTTCAGTTGTTGTTCAGACCAAACATCAGAATGGGAGAAGAAATGTGATCCGTGACTTTGAGCGTGGAGTGATTGTTGGTGGCAGTTAGGGTGGTTTCTCAAAAAACTTCCAGTTCTGTGGGTAAAAACAATTTGCTAACCGAGAGGTCGGAGGAGAATGGCTAGACTGATTCAATAACTCAAATAACCACAGTGCTGTTCATCCCTCACACACACAGCACGTCAAACCTTGGAGTGGATAGGTTACAGCAGCGGAAGACCACACTGGCTTCCACTCCTGTACCTAATAAGGTGTGCACTGAGCACACTTCTATGGGACAAGTGTGTTTGATAGTCTGCATGAACATGGTGGACTCACAGGATACTGTGCTTAAAAGAAGGTTCTGCTTTCATCTTTGTGTCTTCAGATTTATATTCCCCAGCATCAATTCTTCTTTGTAACCTGATTTATTAGCTTATTACCCAGTTACCTAGGAGAATAAAGCTACATGTTTATCACTACAATTTAAAACCAGAAGCTGAAAAGAATTTAATTCTAAATCCAAGTTAATACAATAAATGTTTAAAATGAAAATAAATTCTCCCCACTTGTCACTAAGTCCACATTTCACGTTTTTAAAAGATACTGCTAAGATTTTTTGAAACATTAGTTCTGAGATTGGTGTCCTGCACAAGGAAACAAAGAAAAGCAATGTGAGCATAGAAAACCGAGTGATTTATTTTAAGAGATTAGTGTTAGCCGGGACCTCCAATCTAACTGCAGATATAAAAAACATCCATGTATAAAGTATATTCTGGTTGCCTCATTATAGGAAGGATGTAGAAGCTTCAGAGAGGTGCAGAGGAGATTTATCTGGCTGGGTGAGAGACCACGTCTTATGAGGATAGGCTGAGCACGCTAGGGCTATTCTCTTTGGAGTGAAGAAGGAGAGGTGATTTGATGGAAATGTACAAGGTGGTGAGAGGCACAGGTAATGTAGACAACCAGAGACTTTTTTAACCAGGCTAATATGAAAGGGTATAATTTTAAGGTGATTTATGTAAAGTACTGGGGGTAGTAACATGGATGAAAGAACAACGGAAGGCTATGGAGGAGGAAAGGGTTAGATTGATCTTAGAGTAGATTAAAGTGTCAGGACAACATCATGAGCTGAAGGCCCTGTACTGTTTTGTACTGTTCTGTGTTCTAAATCTAAAACAAAAGCAGAAAATTCTAAAAATACTCAGTAGGCCAGTCAGCATCCATGGGAAGAGAAACAGAACTGATATTTCAGGTCCAAGAGATTTTGCCGAAAGCCCCAAGAGAGTGGGGAAAAGATCCAGAAATGAAATTGTTGGGTTCTGTATGAATACAGGAAGGCACACCAATGCAGCCATTGATGTACAGGACAAAGAGTTCAGCGAGCAGGTCTGGGTAGGACTGAAATGAAGACTATTTCAGTATCCCACTAATGACTGGCACATATATGTGCTCTTAGATCCACCATTGTTCTTGAGAAAGTGAGTGCAGATGAGGGGGAAGTTGTTCAAATTTAGAGCAAGTGCGTCGGTAGAGGAACTAATTGGGCCTCTTTTCAAGGAAGAAGCGGAGGGCCAGTGGAGAGTTCAATCCTGACTCTAGGTGCTGTCTGGAGTTTGCACATTCTCCCTGAGTATGGATTTCATCCCATAACCCAAGGACGTAGAGGTGGGTTGGATAATTGGCTGCTGTAATTTGTCTTTGGTGTGTAGGTGAGTGGTGAATCTGAGAGGTTAATGAAAACATGATATTAATATTTAATTGGTGTCAATGGTTTGATGGTCATCGTTGACTTGGCGAGCCAAAAGGCCTGTTTCTGTGTGGCGTTGTTCAATAGTTCAAAGTCAATTTATTAGAAGTCCTGTTCTGTGCATTGAAGTTCAAAAGTTCTAGGTAAGTAATTATCAAAGTACACCCATGTCACCATATACCTCCTTGACATTCATTTTCTTGCCGGCATTTGCAGAAAACATAAAAAATGCAAAAAATATTCAAAAACTATGTATAAACAAAGACTGAAAATGACCAATGTGTAAAAGAAAACAAACTGTGCAAACCAAAAGTAATACAGAGGACGTGAGTTGCAAAGAGTCCTTGAAAGTGAGTCTGTCGATCATACAATCAGTTCAGAGTTGTGGTGAGTGAAATTTTCCACGGTGGCTCAGCTCCATGATTTCGTGACTCCACGACTTCATGACTCTCTGACCATCTTGATGTGGGATGGAGGTGTGAGAGGACAAATGTCCATTTGTAAAGATAAGGTTGTTAAGATAAAGGAGTCAGAAGAGGCCAAAGTGGTGAAGACTATCAGAGGTTCCTGATAGTGGCTGAGTGGATAAATATTGACCAGGACAGTAGAGAGTTCTGTTTCTTCAAGATACAACGCAGATAGATCCCTTATCTCCATTAGAGAGTGCAAATTCATGTGAAACACAGCAAGTGCAACAATGTGGATGGACTATGAGTGATGGATTAGGATCACCCTGTGCTTTGAATAGTTTTTAAAAATTTTATTTTTTACATTGTGGTCATTACCTAGCAAAATAAAAATTGATTATCCATTTATAAGCAAAAGTAAAGTGAGTCACCCTGTCCTTCTAGTGAGGATAATCCCACTGTATTACTGGGATGGTAAAGAACCACTACGTTTCCATGGCAATGGAAATCACAGAAAAAATTGTGGATGCTGAAAATCTGAAATAAAAATAAAAGAAATTCTGGAAACACCCCGCAGATCAGGAAGAATGCATGGGAAAATAAACAGTTATTGTTTCAGATTAAAGACCCTTCACGAGTTTGATCTGAAACAATAATTTGGCTTTTCTTTCCACAGATACTGCTTGGTCTGCTTCAAGTTTCAAGTTTATTGTCAATCAACCTTGCACAAGTATGCAGCTAAACGAAACAAAGTTCCTCAGGGACCAAGGTGAAAAACATAGTCCATATATCACATCCAGGACATAAAATAATATTAACAGATAAAAAATGTATTCCAGGGTATTCTTTATTTTTCTTTCTTATTTATTTCCATATTTTGGTTGTTTGTGCCTTGGAAATTAACCTATTTCCTATAACCTATACAAGGAAAGTGTGGACTTTCCTTGTATCACCGATAGGTTGGCGACATCTTGCCAAAGATGCAGATAAGATTTGACCAGAAGCACATACACACACAGATCTTCAGGGCCATACTGAGGAGGTGCCATCATTTAACACTGAATCAGTTTGACATGTTAAATTAGTTAGCTCTTTTGAGTGTTTATGAAAGATCCTAGATAATATTTCATAGACATAGAACATAGAATAGTACAGCACAGTACAGGCCCTTCGGCCCACAATGTTGTGCCGACTCTCAAACCCTGCCTCCCAAATAAGCCCCCACCTTAGATTCTTCCATATACCTGTCTAGTAGTCTCTTAAACTTCACTAGTGTATCTGCCTCCACCACTGACTCAGGCAGTGCATTCCACGCACCAACCACTCTCTGAGTAAAAAACCTTCCTCTAATATCCCCCTTGAACTTTCCACCCCTTACCTTAAAGCCATGTCCTCTTGTATTGAGCAGTGGTGCCCTGGGGAAGAGGCGCTGGCTATCCACTCTATCTATTCCTCTTATTACCTTGTACACCTCTATCATGTCTCCTCTCATCCTCCTCCTCTCCAAAGAGTAAAGCCCTAGCTCCCTTAATCTCTGATCATAATGCATACTTTATAAACCAGGCAGCATCATGGTAAATCTCCTCTGTACCCTTTCCAATGCTTCCACATCCTTCCTTTAGTGAGGTGACCAGAACTGGATACAATACTCCAAGTGTGGCCTAACCAGAGTTTTATAGAGCTGCATCATTACATCGCGACTCTTAAACTCTATCCCTCGACTTATGAAAGCTAACACCCCATAAGCTTTCTTAACTACCCTATCCACCTGTAAGGCAACTTTCAGGGATCTGTGGACATGTACCCCCAGATCCCTCTGCTCCTCCACACTACCAAGTATCCTGCCATTTACTTTGTACGAGGAACAGTAGTGTTCTCATGACCTGGCTATTATTTTCCCCTCAAACTATAACACTTAAAGCATTATCTAGTGATTATCACAGTATATTTAAGATGGATAGATTGTTATTACAGTGACATTTCAAAAAAGAACTTAATTGGCAGTAAGTTATATTGGGACAGATGTGTTTTTCTAACCCTAAAATGGTTATAAAATTGCATCTGTCTTTCATTCTGAGTGTTAAGCTTGTAGGGAAATCAAGACATTTATTTTCAGAGAGTGTGTGTGTACACTGATATTAATTGGAGCAATGTTAGAAAGCCCACTGAGAGAACTTAGACTGATGCTCTCTGAAAACAGCTTATCTGAAGCTGGTGCTGGTGGGTAGCTGTTGTGATTCAGAACTGAAAATAGAACAAATGAACTCAAGTGAGCCCAGCACAGTGTGATCTGGGGTTACTCAGAATGAAGCCAATCCAACGACATCTAGTTTTCAGTCTGAGTATAACAACCGAGCTGGTCCCTTGGAGCACTCCTTCCACAGACCTCTATATTTCCCCTTATTTGTGATATGCAAAGTGCCCGCTCTGATCTTCCAGTCAGACCGTTAGCATTCTCTTGGAAAGAAGCCATTGGACAGAGAAGGTTCCCGTGACACTGGTGCCTCTCACTCTCCTGCCTTCCACTGGTTTGTTGCCAGGAAACCTGCTAATGAGAAGCAAATGTCATTTCCCCAAATAACATTACAAAACTATGCTCAGTGGCCATTTTATTTAAGTACCTCCTGTACTTGATAAACTGACCATCGAGAGTATGTTCATAGTCTTCTGCCGCCCATCCACTTCAATGTTCCACTTGTTGTGCAGAAGAGTATAATAAACTTGACTTTTGACTTTTTTGACTCATTAAAATATATAATTTTTTATCTTATTAAAATATATAATATTCTTGTGGCTTGAAAGCAGAGAATCAGCGATGATGTCTGCCCTGCAGAGCATGCATTGTCTCAGAGTAAATCGCCAGCCACTCAGGACTGAAATGAGAAAAATATTCCTTCCTCTGGAGGTAGTTTGAACCTTTGCAAATCTGTACTCAAGAGGGCAGTGCTTGTGTAGTTAATGGGTATTTTCAAATTAGAGATCGATTGATTCTTGGATATTAAAGGAATCAAGGAATATGGTGTCATTATAGGAATGTGGAGCTCAGGTAAAAGATTCTTTCTCCTGTTGTCTCCTTATACCCCTTAACACCCTTATCTACGTATCAATCTCTGCCTTAAATACGGTGCATTGTAAAAGTATTCGGTCCCCAACACTTTGTTCACATAAATGAGTATTACAACCAGGGATTCTGATTAATTTAACTGAGAATTTTTGTTTATGAATCACATGCTTTTTTTTTACTATAGAGGCAAAAAACAGGGAAAATTGCAAAGCATGAAAAACTAAAATTCAAAAATTGAAATGTCAGCAGTTCAAAAGTACTCATCCCCCTTTCCTTGTACTTAGTTGAACCACCTCTCGCAGCTATTACAACCAGTGGTCTTTTTGGATAAGTCTTTATTAGCTTTGCACAATGTGATGAAGCAAGATTTGTCCATTCCTCTGTAAAATTGCTCGAGCTGTGCCTGGTTAGTTGGGGAGCGGTGGTGGACAGCAATCTTGAGGTCTTACCTGAGATGTTTGATTGGGTTAAGGTCAGGACTCTGAATGGGCCACCCAAGAACATCAAGTGTGCTTTGGTTCGTTGTCCTGCTGAAAAATGAATGACCTTCCCCAGTTAAGCTGGGCAGAGTCTAACAGGCTATTTTTTTTTCCAGTCTCTCTCTATATTTAGCTGCAATCATCTTCCCATCAATCAATTCTGACCAGATTTCCAGTCTTTGCTGCTGAAAAACATCTCCATAGCATGATGCCACTGCCACCATATTTTACGGCAGGGATAGTGTTACCTGGTTGATGCACAGTATTAGATTCCTGACACTTACTGTTAAGACCAAAGAGTTCCACTTTAGTCTCATCTAGCCACAAGACCTCCTTCCACATCTTTACAGTATCCTTTAAGAGATGGTTTACAAAGTCTTTACGGGCAGTGATATATTTGTTTTTCAGCCAGGGCTGCTTCCTTGCCACTCTTACATAAATATTCTTTTTGTGAAAGGGCTTGGAGATTGTGGAGCCATGAACTTCATCTCCAGTTGGAGCCACTGACTTCTGCAGAGTGACTGTTGATGTCTCTTACAAGTGCCATCCTTCTCTGGCAACTAAGTTTAGAGGGAAGCCTTACCTAAGGCAGTGCAGTGCAGCCGTGGTTTCATATTTTTTTCCACTTTTTCACAATTGACTACACAGAGGTCTGATGTCTGTTCAGGGCCTTTGAGATGGTCTTCCACCATTCCCCAGATTTGTGCTTCTTTATCATCTTGTCTTGAGTGCTTTTTTGTTTTCATTTTGGTTTGGTCTGGACCAAGAAAATCTACCATACTGTTGGACCTTAGCGAGAGGAGTATTTATACTTATGAATTCATTGAAAACAGGTGATTCTCCAGTTTTCTGCATCAACAAGTTGAATGAGTTGGTAAGGCAATGTACAGTATTGCACCTCAGGAAAGTTGTCATAGTAATTACAAAGGGGATGAATACGTTTTCAGCCTCACTATTCTGGTTTTTAATTTTTAGTAAATTGTTGACAGGTTTTGAATTTTTTCTTTTGGTTTGACATGATGCCCAAAGTTTCCTAGATTATCAAAAAAATCCTACTTCGATATATTTTAAATTTAGAAAATAAGACAGTAAAATGTGAAAGTATTTGTGCGGGGCTAAATACTTGTCAAGTCATTGTACATTCAATGTCTTGGCCTCCACCAACCTCTGTGATAATTGTAACTACACTGGTCCAATGAAATAATGGCCACGCATCATACAGATGTCCTTGAAGATTTATTTTTATCTCTTTCTCTTTCTTCAGCAGACACCTTGAAAACTACAAGAAAATAAAAGACATAAAAGGCTTGAAATATACATCTCTCAGTCTTTTAAAGTCTCTCAAGCTAGTGTCCCCTGATAAACAGGCCCAAAACACGTCAGCAAAACAGAAGTGTGCTGAAATCAAATAAAATCACTAAAAACATATCACACTGTCCATGTAAAGGCATATCAAGATTATACACAATATAAAACAAATAAAGACAATTACCATGTGCGCCTCTTGGACCACACGCTGAATAAGGTTATTTCAGGACCATATGTCTTTCGCTGCTTCCATGTTGGTTCTGACCCATAATGCCACAGTCATGCTCTTATTAAAGTCTGGTCATGTGACCCATCACACTCGACATTAAATAAAACTTTACATAAAAAGCACAAAATTTTTAATCAAACATTATTTTAAGTTAAAAAAATCATGAATTTATGGCCAAAACATATAAAATAAACATCTCAATGAAACATGTCTCAGAGACAGTTACAGCAATGAATCCCACAGAGTCATCACACTCTGGCTGAAGAAATTCCTCCACATCTTTGCTTTGAAGAGACATCTCTTTATTCTAAGCTTGTGCCCTTGGGTATTAGACTCTCCTGCTAATGGTGTAGGCTTCTGTGGCTTGCCGTAGAGTGTTGGGCTTCAGGGTTTCTGTATTTACTAACTGTTAGAGCCATTAAGTCCAGGTGCTTTCAGTTTAATTTTGTGAAGTTAATTGTGATCAGCATGTGTTTCCCAGATTCTATGATTATTTAAAGGGGACTCTCGTGGTATTCTGAAAGCAGAATCCTACTGTGTGTTGTGGATATTGATTTATCTTGTAAACTTGAGAAAATCTGCAGACTGAGGAAATCCAAAGCAACCCACACAAAATGCTAGAGGAACTAAAAGGCCAGGCAGTATCTACGGAAACGAGTAAACAGTCGACTGTTTTGGGAGTCCTGCTGAAGGGTCTCGGTCTGAAACTTCGACTGTTTATTCTTTTCTATAGATGAGGCCTGGCCTGCTGAGTTCCTCCAGCATTTTGTGTGTGATGATTTGTCTTGTGGTGCCACTCGGTCGAGCCTCTGATGCTCTGTTGGTATTCCTATGTCTGACCTCTTGTTCCTGTCTCTTCATTGTGAGTCTGCTGTTCCTCCGCTCCTGGGTCGAGTCATTGCCAGCGCTCACTGTGACAGAGAAAGCCTGCCGTTCCTACACGCTTGAGTCCAGTCTTGTGAGCACGCACCATGACAAATGGAAGCACAATTGTCCACTCTATCCAGGCCTCTCAGTATCTGATAGGTTTCAATGAGATCTGTTCCCCTTCATCTCCTTGAGCCCCATTGAGCACAGGCTCGGAGCCATTAAGAGCTGGCCGTTTACATCAAGCCTTTCATTCCTGAGATCATTATTGTGATCCACCTCTGGGTCCTCTGCAGGGGGCAGCATATCTTTCCTTCGATATGGAGCCCAAAATTGTTCACGATATCCCAAAGGTGATCTGACCTATGCCTTTTAAAGCCTCTAGCAGTTACGGCAGATCTGGCTGATTGAAATCTGACATTATGCAAATTCTCCCTTAATTTTTTAAAGAGCTTCTCTCTCTACCTGCATTGCACTTTCTCTGGAGCTGCTGTAACATATTCTGCATTGTTTTCTTTTTATTACCTCAGTGTAATTATGTGTGGCATAAACTGTGTGGATGGTACACAAAATAAAATCTTTTCACTGTTTCCCATTTCACTATATAATAAACCGAAACCAGTACTAAAGGCAGTAATAATAATAATAATGTCATTCATTATCAACTGGATATAGTATATATTCTATTTAATTATGGATAGTATTAAGCTGAATATTCAATGAAATGAAGGAATTAGAGTAAGTGAATGCAGAGTGATATGACATGTGTAGGAATATTTCTGCTAAAGCAACCCTTAAAGAACCACTGGAGCCATAGAGTAATATAGCACAGAAACAGGCCCTTCAGCCCAACTCATTCATGCTGACCAGGATGCCCATGTAAGCCGTAGTGGCAGCTGACAGTATTATTCCCCATGCCACTCAATTAGCCACTCCCATATGGGAGGAGTTCACATTCTGTACAAGCAGCGTGATCAATAAAGTTCAGTTGAGTACCCTGCAGGCTGGCATCCTGGTGTGCTCTGCACTCTCCCTCAGTAATGAACACACCATAAGCTAGTCCCATTTGGCTGTATTTCACCCATGTCCCTCTAAACCAGCGGTTCCCAGTCTTTATTATGCCATGGACTCTTACCATTAACCGAGGGGTTCATGGACCCCAGGTTGGGAAACCCCTACTCTAGACCTTTTCTATCCATGTACCTGTCCAAATATCTTTGAAATGTTGTTATTTGATCTGCCCCAATTTCCTCATAACTCATCCCACCCTCTGCACAAAGAAAATGGCCCTCAGATCACTTGTAAATCTTTCCCCTTTCATGTTAAATGTATACTCTCCAGTTTTACATTCCCTTCCTCCAGGAAAAGGAATGTGTACCCCCCATCTTAGTTGTGTTCCTCATGATTGTATACACCTCTATAAGGTCACCTCCCCCCCCCACCCAATCTCCTAGGAATATAGTCTTAGCTTTCCTGATCTGTCCCTTATAACTCAGGCCCTGAGTCCTGGCAACATTCTCACACCATTCTCAAGTCCCCAAATCATCAGGGAAACAAATGGTTAACCGAGCAGCAAGAGTAGCTAGGGCAAACAAGTAAAAACTGACTGAACGTGGATGGAAATAGATGAGTCAAGTATGAGTCAATGATTGAATCATTCTTTGGGGATTCATAATTGATAAAGTACTCCAAGCCATCTTTCCGAACCTCTACAGTCTTTGTGGTGAGCTACGCCCCCAGTGCTGAATGTTATGTAAACGTGGGTTTAGTGTATGCGGTAGTGCATGTTTTTGGGGGGGTGGAGATATGTCTCTGCCAAAGGGGGTGTAAGGTGCTCCTTCCCTCCGCTAGCCCGCAGGTCACCCTTGGGCAAGGTGTAGCACCTGATTAGACCCAGAATCAGGGTCATGTGAAGCCATGGAGCAGGTGGTGGATGGCCATCTGAGCAGCCGGTGATCTGGTTATGTGACTGCTGATGCCAGGCAGACGATCTCTGAAGAGTGTTGATAATAGCTGGGATCACCTACTCTATCTTGTCCAGGCTCTGCCCAGAAGAAGGCAATGGCAAATCAATTCCATAGAAAAATTTGACGAGAACAATCATGGTCATGGATCGAGAGAGGAAGACCGTGATTGCCCATGTCATGTGGCACACCACATAATGATGATGAGTATACGCCCTCAGTAAATCTGATCAATATGCGTCTGTGAGGCTATCCTGATGAATGGCCTTATGAAATGTTGACTAAGTATTCCTTTCCCTAAATGCTGCCTGGCCTGCTGAATTCCTCCAGCATTTTGTGTTTTACTCTGGATTTCCAGCGTCTGTAGAATCCCTTGTGGTTATGATTTTGGGGTTGTACCTTTGGCATAGACCATAGGATCATAAGACACAAGAGTAGAATCAGACCATTCACCCCATCACCGTCCAATCATTGCTGATGTAATTTTCCCTCTCAACCCCATCCACCTGGATATTAGACTTCACTCATAAATGGTGCGCTGAACAGGTGGTGTATCTTACCCAAGCATGGGACCCATTAAAGATTGTGAAAAACATTAAAAAAAAGTTTAAATGACCTTCCCTCTCATTGTTCTGACCCCTAATTGTGTGACGTACTCACGGAAGTTTTCACCCCACTATCCAGATGATCATAGAACAGTACAGCACAGGAGGAGGGCCTTCAGCCCACAATATCTCTGCTGGCCACAATGTGAAATGAAACTAATCCATCTGCCTGCACGTGATCCATAACTCTTCATGTTCACATGCCTGCCCAAGTGCCTGGTTAACACGACTGTCGTGCCTGCTTCTAGCAGTTGCTCCTGCCTAACACTCAATGTTCAAAATTCAAAGTACATTTATTGTCAAGGTATGTGTACTTTATATCCCATGAGATTCTTCTCCTTACAGGCAGCCACAAAGCGAAGAAACCCAATTGAACCCATTGAAACAAAAGAAGACCATCAAATACCCAAAGTGCTGAGAAAAAAAAAACAAATCGTGCAAACAACAAAAAGTAGGCATTTAGCATTCAGAACTGAAGCTCGTGAAAGTGGGTCCGCGGGCAGGTGTCACTGCAGCCGATTCAGAAGCCTATTTGTTGCAGGCCACGGCTTCAGTTCAATAGCAAGATGAGTAAACTTCGTGGAGCAGTGAACCGAATTGGCCTTTCCTCACCTCCAACCTCAACAACCTGACCACTCTTTGGGGAAAATAAAGCTTGCTCTGTACATCCCTCTCAAACTTTGAACCACTCACCTGAAAGGTATGCCCTCTAGACATTTTTACCCTGGGAGAGAGACTCTAACTATAAACCCTAACCTTGTTTCTCATAATTTTATATAGCTCTTCCATCAGCCTCCAACATTCCAGAGAAAACTATCGCAGTCTGTCCAGCCTCTCCATATAGTTAATACACTCTACCCTAGGCAGCATCCTGGTGAACACCCTCCACATCCTCTCCAAAGACTCCATATCCTTCTTGTAATGGGGCGATTAGGAAGCAGACACAGTACTCCAAGTGTGGCCTAACCTAGTCTTGGACAGCTAAAACATGATTTCCTGATTTTTATGCTCAGTGTTTCAATGCCTTCCTTACCACACTATCTACTTGGGAACTACTGACTTGTACCCTAAGACCCTTCCACACATCAATGCTGCTGCCATTTACGAGGTACTTTCCTTTCAACTTTAACCTCCCAATGCGCAGATGGGTGAGACTTAAATAGAAAATAATCAAAATGTGAGTTTATCAAGTTCAAGTGATTGTCATTCATCCAGACATATGTATGCAGCTAAATGAATCATAGTTCCTCTGGGGCCAAGTTTCAAACGCAGTGCGTATAGTCACACACAGACCAAAGCTGTACAAGACAGCTCTCTTTTGCTCTTCAGTCCGTCACTCCTACTGGGGCAGAGGACGCCAACAGCAGCTCCTCGAGTCCTCTATCCTCAGCCAGTCTTCCAAGTTATTCCCAGGTGTACTCCATCTACTTAGATCCTTCCTCTCCCAGGGATGAGATCTTCAGAGTTTCTGTTGGCAATTCTGTAGCACTGTTTTTTTTTAAATGGGATCGGATTGCTAGCCCCATGTCCCACCCTCCTCCTTTTGCAGCTGGGCTTGGGACAGTCCATGGCGGAATTGTACAAGACAGCGCAAGGCAGTATAATGTCACTGATGCTATTATAATAAAACACGATTTTATGTGCATTTTATGGGTAAAAGAGGCACAAGTTGCTCCAATTCCCAGACAATTGTTGTTTTCCAATAGGTCATATCAGTATTCAGCAGTTCTTCCTGTACCTTAGTAACATTGGTCATTCAAGCTCAAGTTCAGATTGAAGTTTAATTGTCATTCAACCATACATGAATACAGCCAAACAAAACTGTGTTACTCCGAGGCCAAGGTGCAACACACAATTCCGACAGTCAAACACAGCACAAAGCACATATAGCACATATAAGATGGCAAGCACATATAAGACATCAGTAAAATATAGTCACACAAAGAAAAATAGTCCAAGACCCTGAATCCATGAATGTTGCAGCAGTCTGCAGTCGAACACAATAAAGCTTGTCTTCTGCTGAGCGAACACTGGGGGGCAGCACTGACTGCAGCTTGGAAGTCATGCCACACATCTCTGCGCCTCTATCCTGGGTGGCTGAAAGCAAGTAACACCTCAGCCTGCGTCCTAGACCTCGCTACAACTGAGACCACGTCGCCCCCTTGCCAACCACCAATAAATTAGTGAATCAGACTTGCTGCATTCTGCATTAGCAATGTCCAACAGGGCCTTGCAATCATAAAAAAAAGCGATTAAGTCTGCCATCACGTACTGACTCTTCCGATTCCTCTCTAACGCGGGCAGAAGCACGATCTGCACCAAGTCCTGCTCCTCCAGTTTCCCCAACTAAAAGCAACTTGCTGATGGGGGAGACCTGCAGTACTTTAAGTTCAGCAAGGTCTTACGATTGTAAAAAATACATTTAAAAAGGACAGTAACTCCTTTGGTTGACCCCGTAGAAGCTGCTGCGATTGAAGTCCCGCCATCTTACTGGGAGTATCTTGCCCTGTATTCATTGTGGGTGCCTGGTATGCCATTTTCCCCACATTACAAAAGTAACCATACTTCAGAAAAGTGCTTCGGTGCGTGCTTTGGGATTTTCTGTGACTGTGAACGTTACAATATAAATGAGAGTTCTTGCTTTCGCTCAGTTCTCTTATTTTACATTAGGATGCAGGATCATCCACCAAGCTGACTGAAGCACTTAGGTTACTCTCAGTCCTGGAAACCTTCAAATGCTCCAGCCTTTAGGGGAAAGGAAAGGCAAGATGAAGCCTGTAAAACTGGGACACTTTATATAAAAATGACAATTTATGAATAGCTTTGCCCACCTGAGGTTTAAATGACTTCAAGCACCTTCTGTGAAAGTCTTCAAATATCAGGCCTCACTTTACAGCAGGAACAAGGACTGTGCATTCTTATCCAATTAGTCGGTGCCTTTCCACCCTGCTTTGAGGTAGAATAATAACTCTGGGGATTATTTTCGTTTTGCTCAGAATCTGCTATACTTTATTGGAGCTAATTCTTGGTGATGAAATTCTGCAAACCAGAAAACAAAGCTGTGAAAGTAAGACAGATTACCTGGCGATTATCTCAGTTGACAAATGTGGGAGCTTATCGAGCACAAAATGACTGCTGTTTACATCGCAATAGTGGAACTTGCTACCACACATACGGATTAAAGCAAAGTGTATAAACATGTTTAGAGGGACGCAAGAGAAATATAAAAGGGGAAGGAAATAGAATAGCATGATTGATTTTTTAAAAAAATTTTATTTGATTTGTTGATATTTGTATCCAATGATGACAGAGGGAAGGGTCTCGGCCCGAAATGCCGACTGTTTATTCGCTTCCATAGATGCTGCCTGATCTGCAGAGTTCCTCCCGTATTTTGTGTGTGTTGCTTTGGATTTCCAGTATCTGCAAACTTCCTTATTTTGATGATAAAGAAACCTGTGCTGGAGAGTTTTTAAAGTGGAAAAGTCATTGTGCTGGGGTGATTCCATTGTCTTGACTTCAGAAGTCTGGGTTTAGTGGTACAAGTAGTCGTCACAACTGGGACCTTCCCTGGTTGCAGTGGTTGACCATGATTTCTTCTGTACCTTGCCATGCCCTTCATTCTCCATGAGGCTTTGCAGAATCACCTTCCTGGCCATTGGATCTCACTGTAGATCTCATCCGCTCAGTATGCTGGAGCTGACTTCGCGTGCCAGGTCAGTCATGTCCCTATTTCATCGTGTTATGAGGTCCACTAGTTACCCTCATCTGATTTAACCCACCCTTCAAACAGGAGTAAATGAAGAGGAACAGTAGTTACATTAAAAACAGCACAGATTGATGGGCAAAATGTCCATTTTCTTTGCCACCCACTTAGCTGAGTTCCACCTCTAGATTTCTTTGGCTCCTGGGTTCTTTGGGATATCCAGAAGTCAACAAAGGTGAGATGAAGGCAGAAGTTTTTCCTAAATCTTTTTCAGGACTGGAGATTTTCCTTGTGCTACCTTAATGTACTGATGTGATGAAATAACCTGTATGGATGCTTTAGGATTGGGTTTATTATGACTGACAAGCGCTGTGAAATGTGTCATTTTGTGACTGCAGGACAGTGCAATACATAAAAAAATTACTGTAAGTCACAAGAAGAAATGTAAAGTATAAGGTGAGTACCCCTTTCCCAAAATGATTGTGGCCAGAAGTGTTTTGGATTTTGGAATATATAATGAGATGGCTTGAGATCGCCATCACTTCTGGCTCTGAATTCATGTAATATTGGTAAGCAGTATTTGTTTTACACATGTGTATGTGACCAATAATAAACCGATTTTCTGACTGCGGTACAATTCCAACGTCCCATCAGCTTTGCGAATGGGTTATTCAAGTGAAGTGGAATATAAAAACATGTTCTCACCCAAGAATACACCAATGCAACATATACACAGTGGCCACTTTATTAGGTGCACCTGTACAGCTGTGTGTTAATGCAAATATCTAATCAATCATGTGGCAGCAACTCAATGCATAAAAGCATGTCGATATGGTCAAGAGGTTCAGTTGTTGTTCAGAATGGGGAAGAAATATGATCTAAATTACTTCCTAAATTAGATCCTGACCCGGATCTGGGCTGTACCCTCCAAATATCCGGACCTGCCTCTCGGTATTTTTTGCACTACCTTACTTCCCAGTTTTCTATTTTCTATTTATGATTTATCATTTAAATTTTTAATATTTACTAATTTTAACTATATTTAATATTTGTAATCCAGGGAGTGTGAAGCATAGAATCAAATATCGCTGTGATAATTGTACGTTCTAGTGCCAATTGTTTGGCAACAATAAAGTATAAATTAAGTAAGACCATGGAATAATTATTAATGCCAGATGAGGTAGTTCGAGCAACTGCTGATCTCCTGGGATTTTCACACACAACAGTCTCTAGGGTTTACAGAGAATGATGAGAAAAACAAAACAAAAATCCAGTGAGCAGCAATTCTGTGGGTGAAAACGCCTTGTTAATGAGAGAGGTCAGGGGAGAATGGCCAGACTGGTTCAAACTGACAGGAAGGAGATAGTAACTCAGACAAACATGTGTAACAAAAGTGGTGTGTAAAGCATCTTTGAATGCACATTACATCAATCCTTGAAGTGGATAGGCCACAGCAGCAGACTACACTGGGTTCTACTCCTGTTTCTAATGATGTGGCCACTGGTTGTAAACCTGAATGCTGATAATTGATACTTGAATGTGGATTGGCTCACACAATCCACATGAGGAGATGTTTTCCATTGCCGACACGCTGAGCAGTCGCAAAGAGGGGTTCTGGGTCATTATTGTGCAATTTTCCCCAGATACCTTTCACTCCTGCATCTCACCTCTCAGATGTACTTTCCTTCCTTCATGAACTGGCTATTGCTGGAGGGTGCAGAGAAGAATTACTGGGAAACACACACACAATGCTGGAGAAACTCAGCAGGCCAGGCATCATCTATGCAGAAGAGTACAGTTGACGTTTCGGGCTGAGACGCTGCCTGAATTAGAAAGCATGTCTTATGAGGATAGGCTGAGCAAGCTAGGGCTTTTCTCTTTGAAGTGAATGATAGGTACTTGATAGATGTGTATAAGATGATAAGAGGCAAAGACAGAGTGGTCAGCCAGTGACTTTTTATCCAAGGCAGAAATGGCCAATATGAGAGGGCATAATTTTAAGGTGATTGGAGGTATAAGGGGGATGTCAGAGTTTTTTTTTACACGGAGAGTGTTGGATGTGTAGAATATGGTACAAGACATGGTAGTAGAGATAGATACATCAGGAAATTTTAAGAGTTTCTTACAGAGGCACATGGACAAAAGAAAAATAGAGGGTTACGTGGGTGGGAAGAGTTGGAGTAACCATGGGCCAAAAGCCTGCACTATGTGGTATGTTCAATGGTCTAAGGTAGGTGAAGCACTGTACATTCAACATCAATGTATCATAAACACAGGTAGCAACATCACAGTAAATATAAGAGTAGCTATGTGTGGGGGTGCTGATTGGATATCAATAATTCTCCTCCATAGATTGTGTTCTTCTCCTGCTTTCTGCAGCATCAACTTCTGAAGTCAAGATCAGACAAGAACTTCAGACATTAAGACAATTCTCACTTAAAACATTAAACTTTATTGTTGGAGAATGTGTAAAACATTCCAAGGCTTTGGTATTGATTAGCAACCTCTCTGGCCATCATTATTTTACTTTTATTGTAGATTGTCATCCTTCATTTAAAATTCTGTGCCTTCAAAGACATTAAACTATAGATTTCAAAATACCTATTTATGATAGTTCAGCTTCTATTTGAATCTCATGAGGAAATATGAAACTTTATTTCGAAGTTGGCAAAAAGTTTTAACATAAAAAAAACTTGTTAATAATTTTGCTCCTTGCTTCTTGAAGTGTGAGAATTCTTCCCTGTGACCTCTTCCACTTATCACCTTCAATACCTATCACCTGCCAGCTTGTAGTCCTTCCCCACACTCCTACTTTCTTATTCTGGCTTTTTTCCTTCCCTCCACCCTTTCCTTTCCAGTTCTGATCAATGATCTTGGTCTGAAACATCAACTGTTTGTTCTCCTGCATTAATGCTGCTTGACCTGCTGAGTTCCTCCAACATTTTCAAGGTTAAGTTTGTTGTCATTCGACTGTACATATATACAACCAAACAAAACAATGTCCCTCCAAACCACGGTGCACACACAATACATATATGCACATAAAATGAAACAAAGTATTACCTGCATCCCTGTGACTGGAGGCTTAGCTAGTTCAATAGTTGGGCTCCCAGGAGTTTCCTGGTCATTGGGAATGAAGAAATCCTCGCAAAGAGATCTTTGAGATCTTTGTAGAAAACGTTCTATGTGGTAAGTGGTGGAAGATATCATTTTGCCTGTAAAGTTCAAGCCTTCCTGTCATTGATGCCATCTCTCAGTGAGACTCTGCCAGGCATTTGCTCACATGACCCCTCTGCCCACTGTGTGATTATTGATTCTGACCTTACATGTACATTTAGAACATAATGCATGAAAGCCCTTTAATTGTCAAACAACATCATCAAGAATTCATAGATGGGAATATACACAAAGGAATAATCTTTGTAAGTCGAGCTGTCATATCACAAGGACCAGAATAGATCTTCAATTGACTGGTGTTGTCACATTCTGGAGTTCTCCATACTTAGCAGATGCACAGCAGAACGTAACTGCCAAGGAAATAAAGGCAATGTCAGAATTCATCACACATACTGACAGTGATGGGCAGAGTTGAATTACAGCATTTTAGAAGTGCCGTAAACTTTATTTATTGAAAGTTCCTTTAAGAAAGTGACAGCTTCATGTAAATAACATGCAAATAGGCATGAACAAAGAAATTTGACAGGATGAATATAGCAGTGAAAGCTGTGTGACGAAAAGCATTTACACTTTGACATATGTCAATGACAGTCTCCAAGTGAATGGGTAGTTGAATAACTGAAACTCCAAAAACCTGCAGATGCTGCAAGCCTGAGATACAAACAGGAATATTGTGTCCATGGACTGTGGACTTGCAAAGATTTATGGTTTTTATATTCTGTGTTCTTTATAACCTATCCCTTTTCCATTTTGTTGTGTGAGGGGAGAGTGCTTGCGGGTTGATATTCTGTTAGTTTTTTTGCGGGGGTGGGGGCAGATTGATGTTTCTCTCTGAATGACTTTCATGTTCTTTCTTTGTTTCGAGGTTATCTGGAGAAGACAAATTTCAGAGCTGTATATGGATACGTGCTTTGATAATAAATGAACCTTTGAATCTGTTGGAAATGCCTAGCAAGATAAGCAGTGCTTATGGTGAGATGAACAGTATTAACATTTCAAGTCAGAGATCCTTCATCAAAACAAAAGTTCAAAGTAAATTTATTATCAAAGTATGTATATGTTACCACGTATTACCCTGAGATTCAATTTCTTTTCGGCATTCACAGGAGAATAAAGGAACACAACAGTTCAATAAAAAATTACAAAGATCAATAATCAATGTGAGAAGAAGATAAACTGCGCAAATGTAAATAATAATAATAATACCATTAATAATAATACATATTGAGAATTTGAGTTGTAGATTCCTTGAAAATGAGTCCATAGTTTGTTTATGGAATCAGTTTACAGTTGTGGTGAGTGAAGTTATCCATGCTGGTTCAGGACCCTGATCGTCGTGGCTATCCCTCGAGGTCGAGGATGATGGTCTTCGTTCTGTTGATCTACTTATGGGCTCTCAAGTGGCTTATGAGTCCAATCTTGGCTTTGAAAGTTCTTCCGCATTCAGGACAGATAGTTCCAGACGGCAGATCGGGCTTTGGTTGTTGCTGCCTCTCTTTCCATTTTCTTCTCCTTTCTTCTAATTCTGCACATCTGTTGGCTTCGAAAGTTGCTGTTCCTTCTCGGATGACGGCTTGCCAGAGTTTTCTGTCCTTGGCCTTGGTTTCCCAATTGCTGATGTAGATGTTACATTTCTTCATGTTGGCTTTTAAGACATCTTTGAATCTCTTCTGTTGTCTGCCTCTTTTACATTTGCCTTCTTTAAGCTGGAAGTAGAAGATTTGTTTCGGCAGACATTCGTCTTTCATCCGAACAACATGACCACTCCATCTTAGTTGGTTCTTGATGAAATAGGCTTCAATGCTTGTTGTTTTTGCTTCATTTAACACACTGACATTGGTTCTTCTATCTTACCAGCTGATATTTATGATGTTTCGAAGACAGCGTTGATGGAACTTTTCAAGTGCCTTCAGATGTCGTCGGTATGTTGTCCGGGTTTCTGATGCATACAGGAGCCTGATAATTGATGGGTAATGACTGTTCCTGAACATGATGTTGTGGGTGCTAAGGCTCAGGGAGAGTGAGGGAAGAATTTGTAAAGAAATAGGGGAGGGATGGATAGGGTTATGGGACACCTTTCATCAGGCGAAGTCAGACCTACTGAGGTGACCCTAGTGTTCTCCGTCCCAATTTAAGATGAGGCATTATTTCTTCATCATAGGTTGGAACTTGTTATAGCAGTGCGGGAAGCCTCAGGCACATAGATCAAAGTGGGACAGAGAATTAAAATGCTGGACTATAGGATGCTCAGGGTCACTGTTTCTGTGTGTGAGTAGGTGTGTTGGAGGGTGGGAAAGGGGCTGGTTTTACTGTTGTCTTTTGTTTTGTTGTTGTTGTTCATGCTGATTGTGTTATAACCATATAACCATATAACAATTACAGCACGGAAACAGGCCATCTCGCCCATTCTAGTCCGTGCTGAACTCTTACTATCACCTAGTCCCACCAACCTAAACTCAGCCCATAACCCTCCATTCCTTTCCCATCCATATAGCCATCCAATTTAAATTTAAATGACAACATCGAACCTGCCTCAACCACTTCTGCTGGAAGCTCGTTCCACACAGCTACCACTCTGAGTAAAGAAGTTCCCTCTCATGTTACCCCTAAACTTTTGCCCTTTAACTCTCAACTCATGTCCTCTTGTTTGAATCTCCCCACTCTCAATGGAAAAAGCCTATCCATGTCAACTCTATCTATCCCCCTCATAATTTTAAATACCTCTATCAAGTCCCCCCTCAACCTTCTATGCTCCAAAGAATAAAGACCCAACCTGTTCAACCTTTCTCTGTAACTTAGGTGATGAAACCCAGGTAACATTCTAGCAAACAACAGGAATTCTGCAGATGCTGGAAATTCAAGCAACACACATAAAAGTTGCTGGTGAACGCAGCAGACCAGGCAGCATCTGTAGGAAGAGGTGCCTGGCCTGCTGCGTTCACCAGCAACTTTTATGTGTGTTGCTTAACATTCTAGCAAATCTTCTCTGTACTCTCTCTATTTTGTTGACTTCTTTCCTATAATTCGGTGACCAGAACTGTACACAATACTCCAAATATGGCCCTACCAATGCCTTGTACAATTTCAACATTACATCCCAACTCCTATACTCAATGCTCTGGTTTATAAAGGCCAGCATACCAAAAGCTTTCTTCACCACCCTATCCACATGAGAGTCCACCTTCAGGGAACTATGCACTATTATTCCTAGATCCCTCTGTTCTACTGCATTCTTCAATGCCCTACCATTTACCATGTATGTCCTGTTTTGATTAGTCCTACCAAAATGTAGCACCTCACATTTATCAGCATTAAACTCTATCTGCCATCTTTCAGCCCACTCTTCTAACTGGCCTAAATCTCTCTGCAAGCTTTGAAAACCTACTTCATTATCCACTTCAAAGTTGTTGGTGAACACAGCAGGGCAGGCAGCCTCTCTAGGAAGAGGTACAGTCGACGTCAGAATCCCTCGTCTTTGCATCATTATCCACTACTCCACCTATCTTAGTATCATCTGCATACTTACTAATCCAATTTACCACCCCATCATCCAGATCATTAATGTATATGACAAACAACATTGGACCCAGTACAGATCCCTGAGGCGCACCACTAATCACCGGCCTCCAATCTGACAAACAGTTATCCACCACTACTCTCTGCCATCTCCCATCCAGCCACTGCTGAATCCATTTTACTACTTCAATATTAATACATAACGATTGAACCTTCCTAACTAACCTTCCGGGTGGAACCTTGTCAAAGGCCTTACTGAAGTCCATATAGACAACATCCACCGCTTTACCCTCGTCAACTTTCCTAGTAACCTCTTCAAAAAATTCAATAAGATTTGTCAAAAATGAACTTCCACGCACAAATCCATGTTGACTGATCCTAATCAGACCCTGTCTATCCAGACACTTATATATACCATCTCTAAGTATACTTTCCATCAATTTACTCACAACTGACGTCAAACTCACAGGCCGATAATTGCCAGGTTTACTCTTAGAACCCTTCTTAAACAATGGAACCACATGAGCAATACGCCAATCCTCTGGCACCATTCCCATTTCTAATGACATTTGAAATATTTCTGTCAGAGACCCTGTTATTTCTACACTAACTTCCCTCAAAGTCCTAGGGAATATCTTGTCCGGACCTGGAGACTTATCCACTGTTATATTCCTTAAAAGTGTCAGTACTTCCTCTTCTTTAATTGTCATATTTTCCATAACTACCCTACTTGTCTCATGAGATAAACAAATTTGAATCTGAATCTTAAAGTTATACATCCAAAGTAAATTTATTACCAAAGTATGGATACTCCCCTGAGATTCATTTCCTTGCAGGCATTCACAGTAGTACAAGGAAATACAATAGAATCAATGAAGATTTACATACAAAGACTGCTTGCAAAGCAAAATTTGAATCTAATTCTGAAGCCTTGTGGACTTTAGCAAATACACCATAAAGAAGTCACCTATTCTATAGGATACCACATCATGAGTATGGAATGCAATATATAATATAATCACAAGAGATGAAAGTTCTGCTCTTTTACCTTTTCTCTCCTCAGAGACCCAAACAGTCCTTCCAAGTGAAGCAGAAATTCATATTCAGTTCTTCCCTTCAAGTGTACTCCTCACCAACCTGTATGATGTCTTTATCATAGGGTGTAAGGTATCCCAGGGTGCAACCCAGGAGAGTTAACGGACAGAAACTGATGGGAAGCCAATACCGCAATCTCCATTTACCCCTCACACATCCTCCACTTCCAATGTCTCACCCTTGCCAGTTGTGCTGTCAGGATCGGAATCAGATTTATCACCACTGGAGTATGTTGTGAAATTTGCTGCTCTGTGGCAGCAGTACAGTGCAGAACATTAAAAAGATGACTATAAGTTACAATAACAAACAAACAAATGGTCGATAGATAAAGTTTGAGGAAAACATGGTGTTATTTGTGGGTTTATGGGTCATTCAGAAATTTGATGGAAGTGGGGAAGAAACTGTTCCTAAGATAAAAAGGGCAGGACTCCAGACTTCTGTATCTCTTCCCTGATGATATGAGAAGAGGGCTTGTCCTGAGTGGTGAGGTTCCATGATGATGGCTGCTGCCCTCCTGAGGCATCATCATTTGAAGATGACCTCAGTGGCGGAGAGTCTTATGCGTGTGATGGAGTTAGCCATCTATAACCCTCACTACCCATGTCCTGAGTGTCATGGCCCTTAATGATAGATGCCACCTTCTTGAGGCATTGGTTTTTGAAGATGTCCTCAGTGGTTGGGAGGCTTATGCTTGTGATAGAGTTAGCCATCTAGCCATCTATAACCTTAGCTCTGAATTAGCCTCCCATCACCATTCCATGCCACCAGCTCCCTGTTTCTCCCTGACAAATTCTGGCCACTTGATTTCTGCCCATGACTCAGCATCAATTTAATTCTGCACACACACTAAGCAAGTACCTAACATGCATATATATTTTTAACAAGCATGTACCATATGTCAGTAAACCCAGGAACTACAGCATTTATTACAAACAAAAGAAAACTCACCGACTTTGCCTTTTGCCTTACTGCTTTATCAATATATTCACAAAGGTTAAATTTAATCTGTACATTTCATTAAAAAATGAGATATTGAGGTCAAATGAACTATAGTTGTACCCATCAATCATATTTTAATTTAAATGCATGGGATTTTGCTTGTATTCTCAATGAGCCACCAGCAGCCTAGTGACCTGTGCTATTTCTGTTGTCCCATTGCAGGAAAGATGTGGGGGATTTGGAAATGGTGCAGTAGATGTTTACCAGGAGTGTCGGAGGCTGAGCGTAAACCAGACAGAGGTTTATAAAAGGTAAAAACCTGCTTGTATTTACCCTATCTATACCCCTTATAATTATATACAATTATAGGGGGTATAGATAGGGTAATTTTTTTGTAATATTGTTTCACTGTACACATTAAACAAATCAGGTGAGAAAACACACCCTTGTCTAATGCCTCTCTTGATTTTTGTGAACTGACTCATTTCTCCATCTATTCTTACAGTGGCAGTTTGTTCCCAGTACAGATTTCTGATTAGGCGGAGGTCTTTCGAATATAGATCTAGAGTTTCCTGTAATATTTCAAATAACTTATTGTGCTTCACTTTATCAAATGCTTTTGTGTAGTCAATAAAACAAACAAACAAATCTTTTTGCACCTGAATAGCTCGTTCTGATCGTACTCTTAACATCGTATTAACTAGTACATAGTATTCTGACCAACACTAAACTAGGCATGACAACCTGGCTCAGAGTACTGAAATGTTATGTTTATCCAGTTATGTTATATGGCTCAGAATGTTGGACAATATCTAGTAATATGAGGAAATGAATTGAAGCAGCAGAGATGTGGTTTTTGAGGAGGATGCAGAGATTCATGGACGAAACGAATATCTAACGAGGATGTCATGAACAGAGCAAACACAAAAAGAGAAATAATGTATGAGATCATGAAAAGGCAATGTAACTTCATTGGACATGTGATTAGGAAAGAAGAGTTAGAATGCACGGTAATTATGGGAAAGATTGAAGGGAAGAAAGCAAGAGGAAGACAAAGACAAATGATGATGGAGACAGCAGCCAGAGAACTGGAAATGAATACCAATGAATTGATCCACATGACCTGAAACAGCAGTGTGTGGGCCATGGCAGTCAGAGCTCAAACTGGGCACGGCACCTGATGATGATGATGATGATGATAATGATGATGATAGATAGATAGGGTAAATGCAAGCAGGTTGGGTGGGACAAAACCATGGCTTAAGGGTGAAAGGTGAAAAATTTAAGGAGAACATAAAGGAAAATTTCTTCACTCAGAGGATCACGAGAGCATGGAATGAGCTGCCAGTGCAAGTGGTGCATGGGAGCTCAATTTCAGTGTTTAAGAGAAGTTTGGATTTTTTGCATAGTGGAGGAATTAAGGGTATGGGGAAGAGGCAGGTAGGTGGAGATGAGTCCATGGCCAGATCAGCCATGATCTTATTGAATGGCGGAGCAGGCTTGACTGACCAGATGGCTGACTCCTGCTCCTATTTCTTATGTTTTTATGTACATGGATGGTAGTACTTGGATGGAGGGCTATGGTGCAGGTGCAGGTTGATGGGAGTGGGCAGTTTGAACAGATTTAGATGGGCTGAAGGTCCTGTTTCTGTGCTGTACTTCTCTATGACTCTGTGAGAGTTGCAAAGAGGGCAGAAAGTCAGAATCTGTTCCCCAGGGTAGAAATGTCAAGCATTTAAAGTGTGGGGAGGGGGGGGAAGATTAAAGAAGGTGGATGTGGCAAATGACTTACACAGAGAGCAGCAGGTGCCTTGGAACGTACCACCAGAGGTGGGAGTGGATCTTAAGAGGCTGATGGATATATATATCAAAATGCAAGGAATGCAGGGACATGGCTTACCTATTGATAGAAGTGAATCAGATTAATTAGGCATTGTGTTCAGCTGAGGTATTGCAGGACAAGGATCTGTTCCTGTGCTGTACAGTTCAAAATTCTATATCAGAATCAGGTTTATTATCACCGGCACGTGACGTGAAATTTCTTAACTTAGCAGGAACAGTTCAATGCAATATATAATTTAGCAGAGAGCAAAAAATAATGAACAGAATAAAAATAATAATAAATAAACAAATAAATCAATTTCAGATTTTTAAAAAATGTGTGAAAACAGAAATACTGTATATTAAAAAAAAGTGAGGTAGTGAAAAGATTCAATGTCCATTTAGGAATCGGATGGCAGAGGGGAAGAAGCTGTTCCTGAATGGCTGAGTGTGTGCCTTCAGGCTTCTGTACCTCCTACCTGATGGTAACAGTGAGAAAAGGGCATTCCCTGTGTGCTGGAGGTCCTTAATAATGGACGCTGCCTTTCTGAGACACCGCTCCCTAAAGATGTCCTGGGTACTTTGTAGGCTGGTGCCCAAGATGGAGCTGACTAGATTTACAACCTGCTGCAGCTTCTTTCAGTCCTGTGCAGTAGCCCCTCCATACCAGACAGTGATGCAGTCTGTCAGAGTGCTCTCCACAGTACAATTATAGAGGTTTTTGAGTGTATTTGTTGACATGCCAAATATCTTCAAGTTCCTAATAAAGTATAGCTGCTGTCTTGCCTTCTTTATAACTACATCGCACACACTCAACCACACAGGTTTTAATGAAGTCGCTAACAACTGCAGCATTCTCATCCAGGTTCGAAGATGAATCCCTGAATACAGTCCAGTCCACTGATTCAAAGCAGTCCTGTAGGCGCCTCTATGCTTCCCTGGTCC
This sequence comes from Mobula hypostoma, assembly GCF_963921235.1. Lineage (NCBI taxonomy): Eukaryota > Metazoa > Chordata > Chondrichthyes > Myliobatiformes > Myliobatidae > Mobula > Mobula hypostoma. The sequence goes on along the minus strand of NC_086109.1, from coordinate 16,185,247 downwards.
ATACCTTCCTGGTCCTCAACACTGGTGCTACAGTCTTCAGTCTCTGCTTATACTCAGGGAGTAGAAGTACAGCCAGATGATCAGACTTCCCGAACTGAGGGCGTGGAATAGCACGGTAGGCATTCTTGATGTTGGTGTAGCAATAATCCAGTGTGTTACTTCCTCTGGTATTGCAAGTGATCTGTTGATGGTAGTTGCTGAGTGAGTTTTTCAGACTGGCCTGGTTAAAATCCCCCAAAACAATGGTGAAGGTGTCAGGAAGCAGTTGTGCTTTTTAGCTGTATCAGGCTGAAATGGGAATATTTAATTGTATCCACTGAGAGTACTGCTGCTACTCGAGTCGCACCTAGGTGCAGTCTCGATGGGCCAAATGGTCTAATTTTGCTCTAATGTCTTATGAAAACTGCTGCTTCAGGATAATGGCCAAAATAAATTTATCTCATGATGGAACAAAATTCTTCACATGGGGGTTAGTAGAATGTGGAATTGACTCCCTCAAAATATTGAATCAGTCATTCTTCAACAAAAAACAAATTGCAATTTCTGGAAAAGGGAAATATTAAAGGAGGCAGAGTATAATTAAGTTAACTATGTTATTTAAGTACTAGCATAGATTGTATGGACCAAAAAAACTGATTTTCTCATCTATTTTCCTGTGCTGGAATCCCGAACAGCATGCATCCTTCGAGGTTATCTAAAACATAAACTTGCTGCATATAAAATATTAGGAGCACCATTATCTTCTGGTTCTCCCCAAAGTTACAAACCTTCTCAACTGTTCTGCCATCTTACTTACTGTCAATCACTGGCATTTAGGGCACCAATGAAGGGCCTCCATCTCTGTCTGGTTTTGGCAGCTGTGCAAGTCCCATATGGAAACTCAGGAATACCATCGCACACAGATGTAGAAGGATTCTTCATTGCTGTTTCCATAACAGTTTTCTTTTACAAGTCAACATTGTTAGCCTTGGGCTGAACCTCCAAACCTGGAGAACCACTGAACCATTCATAGTCTGGCCTCTACCCTTGAACCTCTTTGGCCAAAGCATAAGGCCCTGACTCCAGCCAGCATAGCACTACAGGTTACTGAGGTATACAAGCCTCCCAACCATGACACCATGTGGTCCTCTTGGAGGTTTTCTGGTATTAATACCTTGAAATTCTCCTGTTAAGGAACATCTAGGAACATCTTGACCACAGGGATACATTGGATCAAGTGAACTTGTAGCACTTTCTCAAAGAAAAGTATGGAAAAGTTGAAAATGGTATCCTTGCCAGCAGCAACCACAGTCAAACAATGAACAAGTAAGATAATTCTTTTCTTTTTCTTTCTTTTCTTTTTTCTTACAGAAACATCTAGTGTTCAAAATCACATGATGTTTTGACAAAGTACCTAATTATTTCCAGTAATAAAGGAGAGAGTTACCAGAAGACACAGTCATAAGGTAATTGGCAAAATAATTAGAAGGGAGTTTTTATCTTCACTGGAGTTGTCATGAGTTGGAACCCAGCCTGGAATTCAGTGGAGACTGATATAAAGCCCAGAAGATCGATTTCTTCGAAGATATGGACCAAAATCATGGATACTACATAATGTTACTGGAGAGCTATTCAGTGTAGAGGAACTGAAGATGACTTCTCTTTATCCAATGTCCCCTTCAGCAAGGCTTGGATGCATAAGGGCTGTATGCAGGAAATTGGAACTAGCTAGTGGGTGCTGCAGTTAGCATGGACTCTTGTTGTCAAAGGGCTTGCATCTTTACTGTATTGCCCTATGACACTGTGCTTCCAATACTTAACTTTATTAAGTTCTTTAAGGTAAAGCACTGATTTAGAGCTATACAGTACAGAATTAGGTCCTTTGGCTCAACCTGCCTACGTTAACCAAATTGCCTTCCCTGAGCCAGACCCATATGCCTGTGTTTGGCCTATATCCCTCTAAACCATTCCCAACCAGTTGTCCAAATGCCTTTTAAATGTTGTAATTGTAAGTGTTCTATCAACCTTCCTCTGGCAGCTCATTCCATATGCTCACCAGCCTTAAATTTCAGTATCCATCTCAGGGTTGCTCATTCTTGGTGCCCAGTGGTGATATTCACTTTTTAAGTATTTTACTGGCGTCCCTGGCAGCTTTTGTAGAAATTTCTTTCTTAGTAATTGACCTGACCATGCCAATAGCCACCACTTGTCTCATATGATGGGCAGCAAAGCGACTGAGAGGTGGAAAGTTCTCAGCACACTTGGACTCAGTTGGCATTGTGTGAAAAAGCTGCTTCATAGGCTCTGTTTCTACTTGTGATAAACTGAGAGTAATACAGAAAACACAGCCACAATAAATCTAAGCGGGAATTCAAAAGAATGTGGAATGCACAATTGTTTGAGACAGCTGAGGGACAGGCAAAGATCCATCGTGTATGGCACTGCAGCACTGGATGTTTCCAACCTGCCCACCCTGAAACCACCAACATGGCCGTAAGGACTGAATACAGTGGATCCCAGTTAACTGGGACACATTGGGACCAATACATTTGGCCCAATTAAGTGGTTACCCCCAATAGCTGAAGGTTCATAGAAATACTTAAAAAGGTATAAAAAAGACTAACTACCAGTTAAATGAGTAACAAATTACGTATTTAAATTAAATACAGAACAAATGCCAATAGTATTACAATACCATGACAGTGTGTGTGAGTTCCTTCTAATTATCAATGAAGAAATCAATCCAATGTACGCTGCCATGTTCTTGTGGTTGACAGTGAATGAACACAATGAGTGCAGATAATAGGCTGCCTTTAATGAACTTTCAACAACTGCATCCTCCAATGAAAATCTTCATTTTCATTGTAACATTCAAGCTGATCGTTGATACCTTCAAATTCTTCGTATTTCCTAACTTTTTTGAAGTAGTGATATCCTTTCATTTTCACTCCCGGCCATTTCTGGTATCTCCAAGCCTGAATGCTTGAAACTGCAGTGAGCAAAACAGCTCTGAATTGTCTTACTGTTTATTACTCAAGAGCTAAAAGAGACAAAAATCATTTGATTTTTAACACAACACACACATGTGATGGTATTTAAAAACTATTCACTTTTTAAACATGACACGTGCCTAAAGGCCGTGTCTCACGCACGTGACTGATGCCAGTTAGAAATTGCTCGGCAACAGTCTCCTGTCCCAATTAAGACCATAAGACAATAAGATATAGGAGCAGAATTAGGCCATTTAGCCCATCGAGTCTGCTCTGCCATTTTATCAGGACTGATCCAATTTTCCCCTCAACCCTATCTGCAAACTTTGCAACAAAGCTATCAATTCCATCTCCAAATCATTGACATACAACATAAAAAGAATCAATCCAGAACCCTGAGGAACACTGCTACTCACTGTCAGCCAGCCAGAAAAGGTTCCCTTCATTCCCACTCTTTGCCCCCTGCCAATCAGCCACTGCTTTTTCCATGCTAGAATATTTCCTGTATACCATGAGCTTGTAGCTTGTTAAACAGCCCCATGTGTGGCACTTTGTCAAAGGCCTTCTGAAAATCTAAGTACACATCAAGTGATTCTCTTTTGTCTATCCTGCTCATTATTTTGTCAAAGAATTCCAACAGATTCATCAGGCAAGACTTTCCCTTGAGGAAATCAAGCTGACTATGGCATATTTTATCAGGTGTCTCCAAGAACCCTGAGACTTCATCCTTAATAGCTGACTCCCACATCTTCCCAACCACTGAGGTCAGACTAACTGGCATATAGTTCCCTCCTGCCTCTCTCCCTTCTTGAAGAGTGGAGTGACATTTGCAATTTTCCAGTCTTCCGGAACCATTCCGGAATCTAGTGATTGAGGAAAGACCATTACTAATGCCTCCATGATCTCTTCAGCCACTTCTTTCAGACTCTGGGATGTACACCATCTGGTCTAAGTGACTTATCTACCTTCAGACCTAGCAGTTTCCCACGAACCTTCTCTCTGGTTATGGTATTGCAACTTCACACACAGAATGCTCCTGACACTTGGAAATTCCTCCATACTGCTAGTTCCTTCCACAGTGAAGACTGATACAAAATACTTATTCAATTCATCTGCCATTTCGCTCTTCCCCCATTACTACCTCTTCAGCATTGTTTTCCAGCAGTCTGATATCCACTCTTGCCTCTCTTTTATACTTTCTGTAACTGAAGAAACTTGTGGTATCCTCTTTAATGTTATTGGCTAGCTTACTTTTGTATTCCTTCTTTAACCTCTTAATGACATGTTTAGTTGCCTTCTGTTGGTTTTTAAAAGCTTCCCAATCCTCTAACTTCCCACTAATTTTTGCTCTATCATATGCCCTCTCTTTGGCTTTTATGTTTTGACCTCTCTTATTAGCTACAGTTGTGTAATCTTTCCTTCAGAATACTTCTTCCTCTTTTGGATGTTAATATCCTGTGCCTTCGGAATCACTGCCAGAAATTCCAGCCTTTGCTGCTCTGCCATCATCCCTGCCAGTGTTCTTTTCCAGTCAATTCCGTCCAGTTCCTCTTTCATGCCTCTGTAATTCCCTGTACTCCACTATAATACTGATACATCTGACTTTAGCTTCTCCTTCTCAAATTTCAGGTGAATTTGATCATATTATGATCACTTTCCCCTTAGGGTTCTTCTACCTTAGGGTCTTTCATCAGTTTTGGTTCATTGCACAACACCCCATCCAGAATAGCTGATCGCCTAATGAGCTCAACCATGAGCTGCTCTAAAAAGCCATCTCATAGGCATCCTAGAAATTCACCCTCCTGTATCCAGCACCAACCTGATTTTCCCAATCTACCTGCATATTGAAGTCCCCCACGACTATTGTAATATTGCCCTTTTGACATGCATTTTCTTTCTGCTGTCGTAATTTGTAGGCCACATCCTTATTATGTTTGGGGGTCTGTATACAACTCCCACCAGGGTCTTTTTACCCTTGCAGTTCCTTAGCTCTTTCCACAATGATTCAACATCTTCCAAGCCTACGTCACCTGTTTCTAATGATTTGATTTCATTTTTTTACCAACAGAGCAATGCTGCCACGACACATGCTGGTGATAATAAAACCTGAATCTGATTCTGTCTTCCTGCCTATCTTTTTGATACAATGTGTTTCTTTTGACATTATAGCTCCCAACTATAATCTTTCAGCCATGATTCAGTGAGGCCTAGAACATCACACCTGCCAATCTGCAACTGTTCATCTTCCTTATTCCATATATTCAGTGCATTCAGATATAACATCTTCAGTCCTGTATTCACCCTTTTTGATTTTGTCTGCCTTTTAAGTTGTAACTCATCCTGTTGTCTACAATTTTGCCCTCTCAGCAGTCTTTCCTCACTAGACATTGCCTCTGTTTGTAAACCAGCTACCTTATCTTCTCCACTATTATCCGTCTTTCCTATGATACTTCTTGCATTGAAATATAGGCAGCTCAGGACACTAGTCACGCCATGGTCAACCTTCTGATTTCTAACTTTATCTGAGGTCTTACCAACATCTGCCCCCACATTGTCTCCACGATAGTTCTGGCACTCTGGTTCCCTTCCCCCTGCTACTCTAATTTAAACCCCACCGTGCAGAATTAACAAACCTTCCTAATATTAGTCCCCCTCCAGTTCAGGAGCAAGCTGTCTCTTCTTTAGTCCTGAAGGGTCCCACCTTCCATGGAAGCAAGCCCAATGATCCAAAAATATTATGCTCACCTTCCTACACCAACTCCTTAGCCACATATTAAACTGTATAATCTTCCTATCTCTGGTCTCACTAGCATGTGACACAGGTAGCAATCCTCAGATAACACCCTGGAGGGTCTAACTTTTAACCAAGCACCTAACTCCCTGAACTCCTTACGCAGAACCTCATCACTCGTCATTGACAACCAACATGGACTACGACTTCTGGCTGTTCACCTGCACACTTTAGAATGCTGATGACTCGATCTGAGATATCCCCGACCCTGGCACCCAGAAGGCAACATACCATTCGGGAATCTCATTCTTGTCCACAGAACCTCCTGTCTGTTCCCCTAACTAACGAATCTCCTATCACCACAGCGTGTTTCTTCTTTCCCCCTTCCCTTCTGAGTCACAGAGGCAGACTCAGTGCCAGAGACTCGACCACTGTGGCTCTCCTCTGTTAGGTCATCCCCACCCAGAGGCATCCAAAGTGATGTACTTGTTACTGAGGGGGGTGGCCTTCCCGACTGTCCTGTGTCCTGCATCTTGGGTGTAACCACCTCCCTATATGTACTATTTGTCACTCCTTCAGCCTCCCAAATGATCCAGACTTCATCCAGTTCCAAATCCAACTCCTGAATGCAGTTTGTAAGAAGCTGCAGCTGGATGAACTTGCAGTTGTGGTCATCAGGGACACTGGAGGTCTCCCTGCCTTCCCACATCCCCGCAACAGGAGCACTTCACTATCCTGCCTGGCATCTCTACTGTCTGAGATGAGCAGATATGCAGAAGGGAAGGAAAAATCTTGAGCTTTTCTTTCCTTTGATTCTCTGAGACTTTCTTTGATGCAGACTCGAAGAGCTATAGCCTCAAGATCATTATTTAGATGGCAGCCGCCGTGACGATGGCTGCTGCACTTGCCCCAGCCTTCCTTTAATTTGCTCTTACTAATCAATCCCAGATGCTGATTGGTCACTGGTGAGAGCTCTGTGACGCTGCCATAATTAAGCACCCTAGTGTCCTCAAAATATGAATGGAACCCCGTCTATTTTCTCAGTTTTTTGTTCTTTGTCCCAAATAAGTGATGGCCTCGATTAACAAATGGCCCAGTTAATCGGAATCCATTGTATTTTCCACAGATTTCTCTTATCTGAGAAAGCTATCTGAATTATAATATTTCATGCTTTAAGTGCTGAGGACAGTTGATTGGTCCTGAAAGTTCTGGTTGGAAATCTGAAATAAAAACATAAAATCCGTAATTTTGGAAGTGGAAGAAAATAATGTGTAAGAAAACACTTAGCAGATGCTCAAGGAAGAAACTGTTCTTATAATGCTGAGTGTGCTCTCTTCCCTAATGGTGGTAGTGTGAAAAGGCCACGTCCCAGATGATGTGTCTCCTTAATGATGGATGTTCCCTGTCTGACGCAGTGCTTCTTGAAGATGTCCTCAATAGCAGGGAGGGTTGTGCCTGTGATGGAGATGGATGAGACTGGAGCTCTCTGCAGCTTCTTGTGATCCTGTACATTGGAAGCTCCATTCCAGGCTATGAAGCAACTAGTCAGAGTGCTCTCCACTGTACATCTGTAGAAACTTACAACAGCCACGTTTGTTGGACTAATTGTCCACAACATTGAGAAGATGTTCAATTGCCAAGTGAAAGCTTTATGTTGGCACTTGAGTTGCATTTTAAAGCATTTTCAAATTTCAAAAGTTCCAAGTAAAATTTACTATCAGAGTACATACATGTCACCACATACAGCTCTGGGCATACTTAGTCAATTTATAGGACAGTAACTGTAAACAGGATCAATGAACAACAACATATGCAAATACAAATATAAATAAGCAGCAATAAATAACAAAAGCATGAAGTAACGAGATAAAGAGTCCTTAAAGTGAAACCATTGGTTGTGAGAATGGCAGAAATAGAATGAATGTAGTTACCCTCTTTCAAGTGCCTGATGGTTGAGGGGTAGTAATTGTTCTTGAACCTGGTGGTGTGAGTCCTGAGGTTCTTGTACTTTCCTCCTGGCAGCAGCAGTGAGAAAAGGGCATGGCCTGGGTGGTGAAAATCTTTGATGATGGATGCTGCTTTTCTACAACAACGTTTCATGTAGGTGTGCTCAACAGTTGGGAGGGCTGTACTGGGCCGAATCCACAACCTTTTGGAGGATTTTTTCCCTCAAGGGCATTGGTGTTCCCATACTAGGCTGTGATGCAGCCAGTCAGCACACGTTCCATAATGTATCTATAGAAGTTTGTCAAGGCTTTGACAACAAGCTGAATCTCCATAGACGCCTGAGGAAATACGGATCCAGAAGAAGAGGGGATAACCTGATTTAGAAATAACTGCTATAACAGCAGGTGGCTAGTAAATAATGATATAATGGTAAAATAGCAAAAATAACCTTCCTATTCTTGAACTCTAATCCTAATCATTCATCATTATCCTAATTAGGATTAATCTGAATCCTTCCTCAGCATTGGAACACCATGGATCACCCCTTACACTACCATGGACTTGTCTCTCACTGTGTTTTGCTTTTCACTAATATTTTACTTTCCACAGTCTTTTTTTCCCATTTTCTATAAATCACATATCATTTATCTTTTGTGTGTTGTCTGAATCTATGCACCTGTGATACTGCTGCAATTATGTTTTTCCTTTAACCTGTACCTTGCTATTGTTCGTTCGTTATGTGTCGTCGTATGATGTGGGCGATCATGGTCTCTCCATGACCATGATTTTTCTTGGCAAATTTTTCAACAGAAGTAGCTTGCCATTGCCTTCATCTGGCCAGTGACTTTACAGGATGGGAGACCCCAGCCACTATCAACACTCTTCAGAGACTGTCTGTCTGGTGTCAGTGGTCGCATAACCAGGACTTGTGATATGCACCGGTTGCTTATATGCCCATACACCACCTACTCCTATGGTTTCTCATGACCCTGATCGGGGATGAGGGAGCTAAGCAGGTGCTACACCTTGCCCAAGGGTGACCTGCAGGCTAGCGGAAGGGATGAGCACCTTACATCTCCTTTGGTAGGGGTGTATCTCCAACCACACTACAGTGAAATTAAATTGCAAATGATAATGCACCTGATGACTTGAACTCCTCTGGATGTGAGGGAACGGAGGCTAATCGTAGGATTGTACATCATGGAATGAGGCCATTTGTCCATCTCATCCATACTAATGACACCCTTCTATATTAATCCCAGTTTCTTGTTCCACAGGCCTCTAAGCCAAACTAGTTTATGAGTTCATTTAAACACTCTGCAAATGCTGCCAATAACCCAGCATTGAACACACCCTTTTAGGTTGTTCATTCCAGGTACCTATCACTGTCTGGATGAAGAAGGTCCTCGTCTAAATCTCTTCCCCTTACTTAAAACCTATGGTCTCTGGCTTTATCTAAACACAAGATGGTGAAGCGTTTCCTCTAATGTTCTAGCTGACTTGCTTCATGTGATGAGATGAGGCTGAAACCTGAAGTATTTGCCTGGCAACTGCGTGGGGAAAGGCTGTAGGTCAGGGGTTCCCAACCTGGGGTCCTCAGGCCTCAGGCCCCTCAGTTAATGGTAGGGTTCCATGGTATATAAAAGGTCGTGAATCCCCTCTCCAGGCAAAGTCTTAAAGCAGTGCCGTACAATTAACAGTTTTATTTCTAATTGTATATTTCCAAAACAAATTCAAGATGCTTTACTACTTAGAATTTAACAAAATAGTTTTATAGTAGGAAGCCGTCGATCCCAGGGGATCATGGGTTTGCACCTCTGGTGGACTGTGTCTTCTTCAGGGTGCAAGCCTAGGCGGGAAGATTTAAAGAACCGGCTGTTGCCCGTGCAGCGGGTTCCCCCTCTCCACGTCACTAATATAGTCCAAGGGAAGGGCGAGCGCCAATACAGCTTGGAACCAGTGTCATTGCAGAGGTTGCCAGAATGAAGTTGTAAACAACATCAAACTGCCTTAGGGACCCCAGCTCCAGATTTCTTCCTCGGAGTTTACTCCTGAAGCCTTTCCCATGGGTGGGTATGGCCGCAAGGCAGCGGAGGTTTAAAATCAGAGTTTTCCTTCTCCTGGGGTGGCGGGGGCGGGGGGGGGTGGGCGGCTGCTGTTCAAGGCTGACGAGCCCCACCTGCCTGAAAAAGTAGCTGTGAAACTGTGAATATTTCAAAGTCATCTCTGAGATGCTGGTCAGATCAAAAGTCAAACTTATTGTGTGCAGAGGAGAAAAACATCCTTGTAGCAACATCAAATCAACATAGCATCAGAGAAGTAGCATCCACAAAGAAGTTAAACTTAAATTATTTAAGAAAGAAGACAGTTAGAACAAAAGAAAGACATGTCAAAAAGGTTATAGTGTTTCTATACTGAGGCAATGATAAGCATTCTTCAGGATGGTTCAAGGACTGAATGGTTGAAGGGAAATGGCTGTTCTTGAACCTGGTGGTGCGGACTTCAGGCTTATGTACTTCCTGACTGATGGTAGCTGTGAGAGAAGGACATGACACAGCTGGCAGGGATCTTTGATGAAAAACTCAAACTGCTACAGAGTTTCTTGGAATGGTAAGGGCTGGAAAATCATTTTAAACAAATTATTCTCTCAAACACAAAAATATGTCCAGTTGTAATTATCTGCATTTTAAATAAGCAAAGCATGCTTGACATTGTTGGTAGCAACCTCAAGAGGAAGTAGACTGTTCATAAATTTTAATAACTATGTCCACACTTACCCAACCAGATATATCAGTTCTATGTGTCTAAACTAACATGTTTCATTTGATTTGGCCTCCGAAATGACTCTAGCCCTCCCTGCTAAAGAGTGACAAAAACATTTCTCAGCGGGGGCCAACTCAACTCAAGAATGAGGGAAGATAATGCTGCTTAAAGCGCAGCGTGTCTGACGTGTGGTACGGGTACCAGTATGCACTTGTTAATCTGTGCTTCACATTCAAAGAGAATCGATCCAGGAATACTTTCATTTTTCCTTTATATTCAAGGAACCTTCAAGATGAAGGTAAGAGTCATTTGTATTCAAGTGGACTATGTGAAAAAAAACTCTTTTTAAATTCAGATGTAGTCATCTGCACAGAGGTGGGCTTCATTTTCACTCTCCAAGGGCCCAAGAAGACTCCATTCATCAGAGATTGGATATCTCACTGTTCTGATTGCTTTGAATGAACAGACTGAACAACTGAGTGAGAGATAGCTTTCTATATTTAACCGTCTCTTTTACTCATCAATAACTCCAGTCCCCCAGATGGGCCATCAGCCAGCACATTTTTGTTCATTCCTTCTCCACTTTGTACAATTTCTAAGCGGTCTGCTTTTATTTGGTGATGCCCCTTCAAGTAATAAAGACTTTTTTAAAAATTTCTGACGGGATAACATCAGCTTGACCAAGAGTCATGGGCTCAAAATCCACTCTGTAACTCGAGGACAAAATCTTCTTCCCTCCCCCACACCCCCATAGACTCATAGACTCATAAATGCATACTCAGACCCTTCGGCCCACCGTAACTATGCAGGCCATCAAGTACTCTTTCACTTACTTATTGCCCGTTACGC